>NW_028263386.1:5222500-5567500 GCF_051168715.1 Poecilia mexicana | reverse complement strand
ACATAAAACTACAAAGGTTCCTGCTGTCTTTCAGACTTGCTACTAAAGTAATCCTGACACACTGTGAAGGTAATATTGTATTTACTCAAAATTAGCTCAAATATTATTGTTTCATTTTGGATAACTTTGCATGAACTTGCTGTTGGATTTTGTTTTGCTGAATCCTTTGAGGTTTGAGCTGAAAGCCATGCAGGTTTGTCTCTGCGCTGCTGCTGCTGCTGCAGGGAGACGGGAGGGAAGGCAGGGCGCGACCTCTCACAGGAGGAGAGCGGGGAACAGATGAAGGCAGGAAGTGGAGGATCTGGTTGCCCTGCAGGGAGACTGATAAGAAGCAGCCAAAAGCAGATGAGATATGTTTTATATGCGGGTGAAAGAGAGCAGAACAGCAGAAAGAGGATAAGAAATCAGTCTGAGTTGGGAAAAACTCTTCCAAGCTGTTAAAAACTAAAACTCTTTGGAGCTAACATCTAAAATGTGAGATCACTCGCTCGCGTATCTGTTTTCACCGAAAACACAAGAAGGACGCGCGGAGCAGAAGGAAGCTTAACGAGCTTCGTGATGCGCCTGCAGATTGGCTAAAAGTTAAATCATCCTCGCTGCTGTGAGAACAAACCTCCATCCATCCCACTCAGGATGTCACAAACACGCTTTAATTACGTCTCGACCATCTGGGATCCGGAGCCTGTTGTTGTTGTTGTTGTTGTTCAAGTTTGGTTGATTTTATTGCCATAAAACATGGATTTTATTTGCAAGAGAAGAGAAAACTTATTGAGTTTGGGGAAACTTTGTAATTTTCTGAACCATTCTGGGTCAATTTAACCAACTACAAGACACTCTGAACATCTTCATAGGACATTTTCCTGAAAATTCAGGTTACTTTCTCTGAATTCAGACGAAATGAATGAAATCCTACAAGTTGCACTCTACATCGGGGTGTTCAAAGTGCGGCCCGGGGACCATTTGTGGCCCTTGGACTGATATTTTTCTGGCCCCCAGCTTTCTTTTTATTTGAAATTTGTCTAAAATTATTACTAGTTTGGTTGTCTTGTGATGGAAAATATTAAATATATCACAAACTATTATAATAAGTAGAACCAAATCAATCCAGAGACTTTTACTGAGAACGTTTCTGCATCCAAATCAGCTTTTATGTAATTTATTAAGCTCACTTAAGTATAAGAAGCGCTTTGGAAGAAAGTGACCCAAGTTTTTTTTTTAATTGAGAATAAATTTGTTCAACTGAGCCTGAAAGAATTTGAAAACTAGAAATCTTTCTTATAATCTAGAAAATCTGCAAAATCCTAGTTATCCCAGTGTTGGGTCTACGATGTTGCTACGACATGTTACTTTCTAGAACTTACCCAATACTTTCCCAGAACTTACCGCATACGTTCTGCAGCTTACGTGTTCCTCAGCTCATATATCACATTTTTAACCCTAAACGGTTTACAGGAACTAACATTCTAGAGCATAGATGTAAATTTGTAAGTTAGAGGTAGCTAACAACCCCTGCTAACTAATGAGCTAACCCTAAAGCACTAACTATAAACATTAGTCCTGCTAATGCTAAAGCACTAACTTCAGCCATTTCCCTTCCAGGTGTCAACAACACGTTATATTGCCATCAGTATTAGAAATACATTAAGATACAAATAAATAATACTTTTTAAAATAAGAAAATAAACATTTTATTGTCTAAAACGCAATAATATCTTTAGTGAAGGCTTGCAGAAGATGCATCTGCAGCTAAAAAACTGACATTTACATATAAAAACTTCAGTCTTTCCTGCTTTACTTAACATCAGTACAGTTTAGGGCTAATCTGCTGATTATTTTATTAATCAGTTAATAATTGGATGGCTAAAGATGCTTAATAAGAGTTTTTATGCCATTTGAACCAGATGAATCTAAAACTGCCACTTGATAAAGAACTTTTTATTCATCTTAAATGTAAAATGTATATATTTTGTATATTTACTTAAGCCAGCGATTAATCGATTTCTAAATTATTTGATTCATAATCGATTGATCGCGGTTAATTGTTTCAGCTCTAGTTTACGGTTTACTTTCCAAATCTTACAGGATGCAAACTGAAGTAAATGTGAGACATTTTGTGACTTCTGCTCCATAAAAAAACACATTTGTGAAAGTTTTTGTCAACCTGATCCTCTTCAACGCTTCACATTTAGTCTTTTGTACAAAGTTTGATAATTTTTTAATTTGTTTTTCCAGAGAAAACCACGACAGGGCCTCCCCCCACCACCGCGCCGTCCACCATGCCGCCCATGACCACGTTCGGCGCCACCACCGCAGCGCCGACCACGCTCCCCACCACCGTGGCGTGTCCGGAGTGCCTGGAAAGGGAGCAGGACTCCGACGAGGAAACGGAGAACACGCTGGTCTACGACGAACGCTTTGGTGAGAGGAATTAACATGCGTGGTCAGAGGAAAGGCCAATAAATTTAGGGAAACATGGGACACATTCATGCAGCTTTAGATCAGTGGAATAAAATATTAATAATATTGATATTAATTCATAACTAATATTTATTAATACGAGAGTGACTCTTTATCTAGGCATTAGATTTTTAGTACTCAGTGTTTTTAATATGTGTTCTTCTTTTATTGTTGTTACTGTTTTAATTTTCATTTTTTAGCTGAATTTTATTTTATTTTATTTTACACACTATGTATTGATTTTGGTTTGGGGATTTTCAATGTTTGCTTGAATGTATGTTTTCTATTTTTCATATATGAAATAGTTAAATAATTATACTGTTGAAAAACACAACTTTCCCTTTTAGAGCTGCTCTTTTAAATATTTGCAGATTTTTATTTCTCTCTAAAAACTTAGATAATTAATTGAATAATTAATTGAGCTTTTTGTTCTGTTTGATAACTAGGATGAGTTGGAATGTATGAATGATTTAATTTGTTTCTAAGTGCGCTTAGACAACATTTGTTGTGAATTGGCGCTATATAAATAATATATATTATTATATAAATAACTATGAAATCAAACTCTCACTTCTTTAGTTGGCTTATATCTTATATCTTTTTGAACAGCATAATGAGCAACATATATTGAAGTTTAAAACATTTATTTTGGTCTAAATTATGAATTTAACCATCAGATTATTCTGACCATTAAGTTTTAGAGGCTTTTATTAGGAAACTGAATTATTATGTTCTGTTTTTTTGTTAAGGTACGGGTATTTTGTGTTTGTGTTGACGTGTGTGTGGTTGGGACGTCCCTCCCTGACCTTTGACCTAACCCTGACTGTCCCATCTGTCTGTAACAGGAGTCGTCATGACCCCCGACCCCAAGGTCGACTTTCCAGGTGAGGATATTCTCCAAAACGTTCCCCCATGTTTACAAAGTCTGTCCTATAAAATCTGTCACATCGCAGGTCGAGTTACATCATTTATTTAACAAAAGCTAAAAAAAATATATTAAATGATGAAATCTGCTCAAAGTTTATGATTTTCAAAGGTTTGCCAAATAAATTTAATCACTAAAGTTGCTTAGATTTATTTGTCTTATATTATAAGTTTGGTGATGAAGGAAAACTCTTCATATGAGAGATGTTGGAGTAGGGGATATGAAGGATGTTAGAGCTGGTTCCTCTTTCTTCTTCTGCTCTCTGTTCATGGTTCAGGTTATGTTTAACCATTTCAGATGCTAATCAGCTGTTGTAAAAACACCCTGTTGCCATGGTTACGTATCCTAGAAACAGTCCAAAAATCCTTCCAGCATCCAAAACCATTGGGGAACATTTGTCCAGAAATGATTGTTAATCCAAAAAATTCTGAGCAAAAGTCAACAAAAAGCACAAATCAGAGCTAACGTAACAAAAAAAGGAAAACTGGCAGTGTGAAAATGTTAATACTTACATTTAACCACTGTAGAGCCTTGTAAAAGTTCTCATCTCCCTTGAACACACCAAATTTTGTGGCCCAAACTGAAGGAATTTTGTGGAAAAAGTTAAGAAGTTATAGAAGCCAGACTGGAGGAAAAAACAAACAGAAAGAAAAAAGGAGAGAGTCGTAATAAAAGAGAAGAATGGAGGGAGGATTCCTCCTGCAGAGGAAGAATAAAAGCCTCCTGGGTCTCAATTAGCCGAGCCGAAGCATCACAGGAAGGCAGTTTGGGGTCTGCCAGTGCAGCTCCACAGTCGTCTCTGCATCCTATTAGCCTGGAAAAAAAAAACATGTCCAATTCACACAGACTGCTGAATGCATTTGAATGCTGCGGTTAAACTGCTGGCGCCTCTCCACTGCCAGAGCAGCAACGGACAGAGATTCCTCCCGTCCGTCTGATCCCAAACACATGCATGAACCCAACCTGCTCCCGATCTGTTGTCACTCTTTATTTGGGGACTCTTCCTAAAAGTGGTGCTTTGTTTCTCTGGTAGCGACACACTTTACTTTCAAAGACATTACCATTTACTTTTCACAACTTAGAGGCTGCTTTAGGGAGTAGGAAACATTTCAACAATAAGGAGATTTTGCGTCTGGATGGCAGAAAGGCGATTTTATTTTTTACTAGCTGCGCTGCCGCAGTAAAAAGTTTATGTTGACAAAATGACACCTGAAACATGTAGGTATTATTAATTCAGTGCAGTTCACCACAGCAAAACAGAAAAAAATCCAGAAAACCACATATTTCTCACTTCCTGTGTCAGCTACGCTACACGCAGACTGGTTGCCATAGCAACTGACAACAATGCCGCTTGATAAATCAGGATTCAGCAAAACTGACGGTTTTATGTTTTTAGGCTTGATGTTTATTTTGAGATTATTAATAAGTGATTGCTGTGGTAGATTAGCTGCTGTTGCTATTAGCTAATCTACCTCTTTGGAGGTTTTCAACCTGTTTCAAACATGGCGGCATCCTGCAATACCCGTCGCCGGTTGGAGCGTTTCTTCTGGAGAATTAATACACACAACTGAGTGCATGTGTTTTTAATAGAGATGCCACAAAATCCTGAGGCATTCTCAACCTGAGAGAATTAAACGAGTTGGTAAACACAGCGTGAGACTGGAGTATTCAACTTAATAAAGTTACTATATGATGCTTGGCTCCAGGAAGCTTCTAGTAATCCCTGCCTTGGCTTCCTGTAAGGGTTTACTGGAGCAGATGGAGGAGCTTTGTTTGAGAGAGGGAGCTCATTAGTTAATAAAATACTTGGGATTCAGCAGAAGGATAATCAACTCCTTAAGGTTTTCTTTCAGAGCTGCTTTTTATGAAGATCACTTGGTGTTTCCTCAAAGCTTTGGTGCATTTTAAATGTTTGAAAACCAACAAAAAGAAAGTGAAGTTCATCTACAAAACTGTTCATTTTCCTGTATCAGAGATGGTATGTAAGGTACGCAATAAGCAATAAATCAGGGGGGTTCAAAGTGTGGTCCAAGGGCCTTTTATGGCCCATGTAATGATACAAATTTGGCCTATAGATGCAGATGGAGACTTTTAATTTGTAACCAGGGTAAAAATGGTTACCAACATTATTGTCTTATGTAGGAAAATGTAAAGTGTGACATAAAGTATTTGTGTTTTATAACTAAGTTTTAACAAAAAATTAAGCCAAGTTTATTCAGGGACTTTTACTGAAAAGTCAGCAGCTAAATATATCAAGAGTTTTGAAAGAAAGCGACTCAAATCCTGTTCTTGTTACTGAAAATAAATTTATTCAATCAAGCCCAAAAGAAATTAAAACCAAACATCTTTCTTCTACCACTGCAAAACTGCAAAATTAAAGGAGTAGTAAATTTCTGAAATTTATCACAAAATTTCTGCGTTTTTAGTGGAAATTTAGTCATTTTTTCTATCTAAGACTCTAATAGATCGTCTTAAACATCCAGCTACTGTATTTGCTTGATTTCAGGTTGTTTTCTTTGAACCACGACAACTTTTGAGTCGACAATTTTGGCCAAAATGGCAAAAAGTGTGGATATATTACAAAAATCACTTAATTATATGATGAGTTAAAACAAGCCCAATAATTTCCATTTATTTACCAAAAACTGGATGATAAAGTTTTCAGTCTGGCCTTTTTTGAAGGACAATTTTGTTTACAGAGACGTCATAATTAATTTCATTTGTTGCTTTTGTTGTTTTGCTTATTTATTTTGGATATTTAAAATGTTTTCCAACTCCAGTGTTAAATGTTCATTAGAATTTAAAGTTTATTTATCTTCCATTATTATGCCATTACCATTAAAATGGTCTCAAAACAACAACGTTATCGTTTGTAGCAATAACTTCTGTCGTCCAGTAAAGTTTACGACAGTCTTACTCAATGTTTAGATTCAAACATTGACTTTAATGGTTTTTTGTTCTGAAAAAGTTGTTTTGTCTTCCAGCTTATGTTTGGTTTGCCTGTAACTTCGACTTCTCGTCGTTATGCGGTTGGACCAAGGACAGCGGCTCAGGAGCCGAGTGGTTCATCCAGAGCAGCGAGGCTCCAGCTGTCCACAGAGGCCCCACGCTCGACCACACAGGTAGGCCACACATAAATAATAATAATAATAAAGTTTATTCCAGGATGAAGCATCCTCCTGGAACGAGCCGTGGGACTCTGCTGAGCAAAGCATGTTCATAAAATCTTTAAATAACACATTTTATTCCCAATACAGCAGAAAAACAACAGCATTATAGTAATTTTAGGTTTTTAATTATTTATTTGAACCAGTTTTTCTGCGGTGAAATTATTAACTATTCACATTCAATTAAATCTTTAAAACTTTACATTGGTGATCAAGATAGAATCTTGGTGTAAAAATCACGTTTTCAAAGTGACCAATTGACCAATAATCAATGCGAACAACACGAGAGTTACTTTCCAGAGCGTAAAGTTTACTTTCTGGAACACAGAGCTTACACTTTGAAACTTTAACCATAAACCATATGGAACTATCCCAGAGTTTACAGGGTGTTTTCTCAGAACCTACAGAGGACTTCTGTGTGACTTACGGGTTACTTTCTAGAACTTGAATCAAACTTTTCTTCAGCTACCGGTTTTCTGAAACGTTTGATGACTTTCTGTGATCTGCATGGTGCTATCCCAGAGCTTGTTTTCCCAGGACCTACAGCGTATGTTTGTGTAACTAACTTACAGATTACTTTCCAGAACTTAATGTGTCACTCTCTGTAACTTAATACTTTTCTGAAACTATCTGTTTTCTGAAAATACAGGTTGCTTTCCAGAAATTAGAGAGTGCTTCCCCAGAACTTACAGTGTGTTTTCTTTGGTTCCACATTGGCAGTTTTCCTTTCCAGAACTTTCTTTCTTGAATATGAGGTTTACTGCAATAAAGCTTTCACGTTTATTTCTTGAACCTTTTGTTTCACATGACCAACAACATACTTAACTGAATCTAACAGGTTACTTTTTGAGAGTTAAAAGGTTACCTTCACATTGAGTTAAGCAATAAATTGGTGATGTTATATATTTACCAATAGATACGTGATCAATGTCAACAGATAATACGTTCAGTGAACTCCAATCCAGAACCGCACAGCATTCTGGGAGATGTAGGCCTGTGAAAGTCTTTAGCCACTCAACATCTCACAGCTAGCTAAGCAAGGTTGGTGGAATCAACTAACTCTCTCATTCTTTGGTTACCTAGCAACTCTCTCCACACTTTGGTTACCTAGCAACTCTCTCCACACTTTGGTTACCTAGCAACTTTCTCCACTCTTTGGTTACCTAGCAACAACCTATTGAGTAACTTGTGCAGCAGCAGTTTAAGGTTTCGCTAATGTCCCTCACAACTGCTTAAAAAATAAAAAAACAACAGCGAGGAATGAAAACTGTGGATAAATGGGAAATGTTTTACCTTTTAAAATGTAAATAGTTGAGGCTTTATGTGTAATTTTAGTCATGTGTGGATTGAAAATCTATCCTGGTTAAAATCAGTTGAAGTTATTTATGATAATATAGTTATCATAAATTACCTATGATGACAATAACTTCCACAATAAGAGAGATTTTCCTATAAAATCTTCCATCATGTCTCTCTAAAGCAGCTGTGAGCTTTAAGAAATCCAGAGATTTATAACTCCTGGTAATAAGCAGGATGTTGAACAGAGCAAACCTTCAGAAGTTCGCAGCTTTTAAACATTTCTCTAAGCGATGGAACAACCTTGAAGTGTTCGACTTTTTTTCTGAAAAACATCTCAACAAAGAAATCCATCAGCATGCTTCACCTCTCTGGCCTTCTTCTCCATTGGATGGGTTTGATGGATGTTTGCGTGGAGGCGACAGCAGCGCCGAAATGAATGATTTCTCCTTGATTCTTTGACTTAACCAGATCACAAGTAAAAAAATGAGCTCTTTGTGACGGCAGGGCTGACTTTCTCCTGATACCCAATCCTTTGTTTTCCCTGAAAAACCTTGTGAAGTCCTTGATGTCTTCGGAGTGTTTGAGGCAGATATTCGGAAAGTGAAAAGACTCATTGACCAGAACACCCTTGAGAGCTTTGTGGGCTTTTTATAAAGCGCGTCTTTCTCACTGAGAAATATGAAGGAAAAAAACTTGCATGTTTCATTCATGAAGGCTTTTCAGGAGCTCATCTCTGTCTGCCATGGTTTATGTTTTGCTGCCCCCTGCAGGTGGTTCAGGGAACTTCATCTACATGCAGCTGACGGACACAATCACACCCAGTAAGCCCGGAGAGGAGCAGAGCGGGGAGGAGAAGGTGGCCCGGCTGGCCAGCTTATCCATCACCACGCCGGACGCCAGCCTCTGCATGTCCTTCTGGTACCAGATGGCCGGCGAGCGCGGAGGGGCGCTGCGCATCAGCTATCGCCACGACGACGACGACGAGGGCCAGGTCCTGTGGACGAAGAGCGGCCATCAGGGCAGCAGATGGAGGGAAGGCCGTGTCTTACTTCCTCAAACAAGACTCTCGTATCAGGTAAGGAGCGTCTGGATCAGCTGAGAAAAATTGATTCAAAATGGCGGGTTTGTGTTGATGGTAACAGAAAGAGGCTCAGCCAGAGACGTTTCTGTCAGTTACATCATAATTAACTTATGGATGGACTGACATTTGGATCAGAAATGAGCATGAGAAGCAAAATTTATTAACCGAGTCTTTTTTACAGACATTCAGGGTTTCCTCTACACTGCAAAAAACAAACTTATCTAGTGTTTTTGGTTTATCTTGGTACACTTGAAAAAAGACAAAACTAACTCAAAAGAAACTTTTCAGCACAAAATAAGAGTTTGTGTTAAGTCATTAATTCCTAAATATTGATGAAAATGTACTAGTTGTGAGATAAATTATCAACCATTGGAAGAAATCATTTTAACTTGAAATATGTGAAAAATATCTCATTCCATTGACATTTCACTGACTTTTTCAACCAATTATTGACATGAAACAAGCTCCTATATCTTGCTGAGAAGATTCTTATGAGTTAGTTTTGTCTTAATTCACACATATTAAGATATTTGCACTAGAAACTAGACCAAAAATACTTGGTTAGATTTTGTCTTTTTGCAGTGTACATGTAATTGATCGTGAAAATAAAAGCCGTCACACCTTCAGAGTGAAGTTTTTTTTAATGTTAAAACAAAGTAAAGCATATGATGCTGAATTTATTCTAACAAAAGAGAAAATCAAGTTTTTGGTTATCATCAGTCCAGCAGCTTCTGTCCTTATACTTTAAATAAAATGCAATAAATAACCCTAAAAAAAACTATAATGGTTCAAAATGAACAGTTGACAGCAGCTACTAGTTGTTAAATTAACCACAGCTAAAATGTGCAGCTATAATTATGATAACAGTTAAAAACACATATAAATCATGGCAAAATTACACATGAAACTTTGCATATGATTAAATTTGTCTAAAATATGTTAAAATATAAGACTTGTAAAAAACCAGACACAGAGCTGATCCTAATAATAATAATAATAATAATACTATCACAGTTAAAGGACAGCAGCAGAAAAAGGGGGAGGAGCTGACAGTTGCCGGTTGCTATGGTAACCACCAACTGCCAGAAGCCACTAACAGCAGTAAATGTCAGGAGAAAATAACTTTTTACCTGAACAAAATGAATTTAAAGAATAAAGAAAGCAATTTTGACTAACTTTACATCTATAATATTAAAATAAAACCCTGTTCCATATATATGTGCACATGTATAGATAATCAACCAATTAAAAAAATATGTTGTGAAGCTTTTTGGGTGTTAGTTCTACTTGGATTTGATGAATAGTAGTTGAAAGAGCTGAAAGATGTTAAATGTAAATTTAAAACGTCTACATCCCAAATGCAGTAAACAGCCGAAGAGCCTCTTTAAGAAGGCCATTAAACACCATTTAAAAAGCCTGTTTGCTGCTGTTTCCAGGTGTTGGTGGAGGGAATCGCAGACAGACGCACCACAGGCCACATAGCGGTGGACGACATCCAAATCATGGACGGGCTCAACATTCAGGACTGCAAGGGTTTGCATCTATAATAAGTTAGCAATATTAAAGTGAAATAAACCTTCAGGAAGTGAATTAACTTATTCTTCATTCTTGTTTTTGTCTCCAGATCCAGAGGCTCCAACATCTCCACCCACTAAAATCTTAATGCTACGTAAGTGATGTGTACTTTACTTCTTGTAATGTTTATTTTGACACATTTGTTAGTAAAATTTATAAATTTTAACCAAGAACGTCTTTGTAGAGACTCAGCAAATGTGCATATATATAATATTTTTACTTCTTATGACCTTGTGTACGTTGCTTACTCAATATACGGGACTGGGGAAAGGTTTTGAGTCATTTCTTTCCATATTTCTTCTGATTAACTGGGTTTTCTTTCTTCTCCATGTTTTCTGTCAAAGTTTTAAGATTTTCCTTTGGTGATTCTATCTAATCAATGATTCTCCCATCCAACTAGTCATTTTCCATCCGTCCATCCATCGATTCATCCATTCATCTAACTATCCATCCAGAACAACCAACCAATCACCCAAGTCTTCCATCCATCCATCCATCCATCCATCCATCCATCCATCCATCCATCCATCCATCCATCCATCCATCCATCCATCCATCCATCCATCCATCCATCCATCCATCAATCAAACCGTTAGTTGATGCCACCAATTTATCCAGATTTCCATCCAACAAAATAATCAACGGTTCAATGACTGGCCCAAATGATTGGTCCATCCATCCAACTATCCGTTTGTATATCTTCTTATCCATCAACCAACCAATCACCCAAGTCTTCTATTCATTCATCCATCCATCAACCAACCAACCAGTCGTTTCTCATCCATCCATCCATACATTCATGCAGTCATACATCCAATCATCCATCCATCTCAGCGTAGACTGGCACAACTTTCCAGGACGGGAACTTGATCTTAAAGATAAATGTAATCCATTTTAACTCAGGTCAGATTGTTGCTTTATACATTAGATGTGGATCTTTTCTTCTCCAGCATCACCTGAAACCTTCTGAAGGAAATGTTTCTGTACTTTAAATGATAAAGCTCAGTTTATTGTAAAAATGAAGAAAAATAAGTCAAAATTTCTCTGTAATTAACTTGTTTTATTGAAAAAAAACCAAAGAGACACAACAGACATTTAATTTTACTGATATTGATATAAAGATTTATAAGAAAACAGCATCAGTTCTAAGTTTATTGTAGTTTCACTTTCTTCTTTGAATCACAATGAATAAAAAATGAAGTAAATTCAGTTCATTCCAATCTCAACTGATTTAAACAACAACATCCTAATAGCTCAATAGAAATATTAAAGCAAAACTACTAGATCCCAGAGAAGTTTATATGTTCTCGTGGAGAAATACTTATGTCATATTAGAATGAAAGAAAACATCAGCAGTGGTTTCCTTTCTGGCTCCTCAACAGGGAGAAATGCATTTAACCAGAAACATCAGAAACAAAACAGTAGTACAGACACCAGAATAATGAACCCTGCTCAACCATCAAGAGAGAAAATCTAGTTGGGTTTACAGAACTCTGCAGAGCATCCAGTGTTATAAACATAAAGTCCAGCCAGCACCAGTTCAGTGAATCTGGTCTGGACTCTGTGGATCAGAGTCATGGATTCAGAGACGCTGTAGAAGGACAGAATACCTGCTCTGTGGTCCAGGTACACTCCGACTCTGGAGGAAACTGGACCTGAGACAGGGGTCCAAATGTTGCTGTGACCAAATTTAGACTCCTGACAATTTAAAGCCCAAGATCTGTCATTATCTCCAATTAAACATTCCTTTCCTACTCCTACTCTGCAGATATTCTTGTATGCAACTCCTATGAAAGTTGGTCCTCCACTCCACTCCACCTCCCAGTAACAACGTCCAGTCAGACTCTCTCTGCTCAGAGCCTGATAGTAATGAGTGAATCTGTCTGGATGACTAAATGGTTGCTTCATCCATGTCACCTTCCTGTTCCCCTCTGATAGTGCCAGCTGTGTTTGTGCCGTGTTTGGATCCAGAGTGATTTCACATGAATATCTCAAGAATCCATCTCTGCTCTTTGGTTCTGGTTCTGCCAGTAGAACATCCACCTCAGTGACCATCAGTGAGATGTTTGTCCATGAGTCTCTCAGGACGTCCTGTAGTTTCTCTCTGAGCTCTGACACAGCTGCTGTCATGTCCTCAAAGTGTCTCAGAGGACGGATGTTGATGCTGGATGAGTGTGTCGCCTCACTGGGTGCTGGCAGTGAGGGGTAGTTGAGGAGAAACTGGTTGTGATCCTCTGTGTGTGAGAGCTGCTCCAGCTCAGCGTCTTTCCTCTTCAGCTCAGTGATCTCCTGCTCCAGCTTCTCCTGAACATCTTTGACTCGACTCACTTCAGTTTCCTGCTGGGATCTGATCTGCTGCTTCACATCAGAGCTTCTTTTCTGGAGGAGACGGATCAGCTGGGTGAAGATCTTCTCACTGTCCTCCACTGTTTTATCAGCAGAGTGATTGATGGCCTCCACCTCTTGTTGAAGCAGCTTCACATCTTCCTCTCTGTCTTGAATCATTTGTTGAATTTTCTGTTGTTTCTCCTCCAACCCTCTTTGCCTCTCGGCTATTTCTGCTGCTACTGTCACTGTGTCATGACCTTTATGTTCATCCACAGAGCAGAGATAACAGATAAACTTCTGATCAGAACATCTTCATCACCTCATCATGCTTAGAGCAGATGTTCTCCTGGAGGTTCTTGGACGGCTCCACCAGCTTGTGTTTCTTAAATGTAGCTGAATCATGATGAGGCTGAAGGTGTTTCTCACAATAAGAGGCCAGACAGAATAAACAGGACTTGATGGCTTTCAGTTTTCTTCCAGTGCAGAAATCACAGGCCACATCTTCAGGTCCAGCATAGCGGTGATCAGCAGTAGCAGCTTGGAGTCCAGTCTTCTTCATCTGCTCCACTAAAGCTGCTAGCATGGTGTTCTTCTTTAGCACAGGCCTCGGTGTGAATGTCTCCCTGCACTGTGGGCAGCTTTGGATTCGTTTCTCATCCTCTTCATCCCAGTGGGTTTTGATACAGTTCATACAGTAGCTGTGTCCACAGGGAATCGTCACTGGATCCTTCAGTAGATCCAAACAGATCAAACAGAAGAAAGTTTCTCGATCCAGATGAACTGCCTGCTGCTCCATTTCTGCTCTCAGTCTCAGTGACTGTGTAAGTTTCATTTCCTGAAAACAGAAACTGGTTTGAACTTTGGGTGCAGCCAATCAGCTTCCACCTTCAGCTGGTGGTTCCTCCCAGCTTCAAGATGTGTTTGAACAGGAAGATGGGAGGAGTGTCATCCTGGGGGAGGATTAACCAAATGAGTGATATAAGTAGAGCTTGGTTGCTCTCTATTGAACAAAAATCAACAATGTTTGCGCAGACATTTTACCAAATACATCGTACAAATAATATTAGTGAGGATTGTAGAGTAGCAACTTTATTAAAAATTGAGGAAATAATACAACACTAAGAGAGATAATGTCATTATTATGAATTTTTAAATTGTTACAACATTCTTTATGACAGATTAAGATGTCAACTCCAGGAATTGATTAAATCTGATATAAGTGAACTTACTGTGGCTGTGTGGGTAGAGTGGTCATCTTGTGATCAGAAGGTTGTAGGTTCGATTCCAGCATCCTCCTGCCACATGCCAAGGTGCCCCTGGGCAAGGCACCCATCCCCAAATTGCCCACTGATCTGCATATCGGTGTATAAATGGGTGAATGTGACTAGTTTAAAGTGCTTTGAGTGGTCAAAATGATTCCATCTATCCTACAATTCATCCATCCATCCACCCAACCAACCAGATTGTTGCTGTAAACATTAGATGCTGATCTTCTCCACCATCGCTTTACACCTTCCGAAGGAAATGTTTCTGCACTTTAGATGACAAAACTCACAATTTATTGTAAAAATGAAGAAAAACAAATAATTTTTCTTTAGTAATTAAGTGTTTTTATTGAAGAAAACCAAACATTTATATAAAGAGGTACAGGAAAACCAGTATTGGTTCTAAGTCGATGGTAGTTTTACTTTCTTCTTTGAATCATAAATAATACAGAAGTAAGTTCACTTAACTTTCAACTGATTTAAACAAGAACAACAACACTGAAATACATCAATATAAATATTAAACCAAACCAATTGGAACCCAGAGAAGTTTATATTTTCATGTAGAGAATAAAAGACTGCTGATGTTTTCTTTTATGGCTCCTGAACACAGAAATCTACATATAAACCAGAAAAATAAAGAACAAAACAGCAGAATGAACCTTAATCAGAGAGAAGAGAGAGAATCTAGTTGGGATTACAGAACTCTGCAGAACCTCCACCATTATAAACATAAAGTCCAGCCAGCAGCGGCTGAGTGAATCTGGTCTGGACTCTGTGGATCAGAGTCATGGATTCAGAGACGCTGTAGAAGGACAGAATACCTGCTCTGTGGTCCAGGTACACTCCGACTCTGGAGGAAACTGGACCTGAGATGAAGGTCCAGATGTTGTTGTGACCAAAACTAGAACCATTACAATTTAAAGCCCAAGATTTGTTATTATTTCCAAAGAAACATTCATTCTCTCTTCCTTCTCTGCAGATATTCTTGTATGCAACTGCTACGTTAACTAAGCCGCTCCACTCGACCTCCCAGTAACAACGTCCAGTCAGACTCTCTCTGCTCAGAACCTGATAATATCCAGTGAATCTGTCTGGGTGACTGGGATAAGACTGAGATTGACCCATCAGTCTCACCTTCCTGTTCCCCTCTGATAGTTTCAGTCGTGTTTGTGCCGTGTCTGGATCCAGAGTGATTTGACATGAATATCTTAAGAATCCATCTCTGCTCTTTGGTTCTGGTTCTGACAGTAGAACATCCACCCCAGAGACCATCAGTGAGATGTTTGTCCATGAGTCTCTCAGGACGTCCTGTAGTTTCTCTCTGAGCTCTGACACAGCTGCTGTCACGTCCTCAAAGTGTCTCAGAGGACGGATGTTGATGCTGGATGAGTGTGTCGCCTCACTGGGTGCTGGCAGTGAGGGGAAGTTGAGGAGAAACTGGTTGTGATCCTCTGTGTGTGAGAGCTGCTCCAGCTCAGCGTCTTTCCTCTTCAGCTCAGTGATCTCCTGCTCCAGCTTCTCCTGAACATCTTTGACTCGACTCACTTCAGTTTCCTGCTGGGATCTGATCTGCTGCTTCACATCAGATCTTCTTTTCCGGAGGAGACGGATCAGCTTAGTGATGATCTTCTCACTGTCCTCCACAGTTTTATCAGCAGAGACATTGATGGCCTCCACCTCCTGTTGAAGCAGCTTCACATCTTCCTCTCTGTCTTGAATCATTTGTTGAATTTTCTGTTGTTTCTCCTCCAACCCTCTTTGCCTCTCGGCTATTTCTGCTGCTACTGTCACTGTGTCATGGCCTTTATGTTCATCCACAGAGCAGAGATAGCAGATAAACTTCTGATCAGTGCGGCAGAACATCTTCATCACCTCATCATGCTTAGAGCAGATGTTCTCCTGGAGGTTCTTGGACGGCTCCACCAGCTTGTGTTTCTTAAAAGCAGCTGAGTCATGATGAGGCTGAAGGTGTTTCTGACAATAAGAGGCCAGACAGAATAAACAGGACTTGATGGCTTTCAGTTTTCTTCCAGTGCAGAAATCACAGGCCACATCTTCAGGTCCAGCATAGCGGTGATCAGCAGCAGCAGCTTGGAGTCCGGTCTTCTTCATCTGCTCCACTAAAGCTGCTAGCATGGTGTTCTTCTTTAGCACAGGCCTCGGTGTGAATGTCTCCCTGCACTGTGGGCAGCTGTGGATTCGTTTCTCATCCTCTTCATCCCAGTGGGTTTTGATACAGTTCATACAGTAGCTGTGTCCACAGGGAATCGTCACTGGATCCTTCAGTAGATCCAGACAGATCGAACAGCATAAAGTTTCTTGATCCAGCTGATTGTGCTCCATTCCGGCTCTCAGTCACAGTAGCTGTGTAAGTTTACTGAAAACAGCAACAGGTTTGAGCTCTAATCTGTGACTCACATCCAGTGCAGAGAGGCTGCAGCCAGTCAGGTTTCACCTTCAGCTGGTTCCTCCCAGCTTCAAGGCGTGTTTGAACAGGAAAGTCAGCCTGAGGGAGAGGCTGGAAGAAGATTAAGCAAACGAATGATATTAAGGAGTCAGTTGTCCTATAATGAAGAAAAAGCAACAATGTTATTGCAGACATTTTCCAATGTCCATAGTACAAATAATATTAGTAAACAGTGTAGTAGAGAACTGGTTCTTCTACAGAACGGTTCTCAAAATGTTGGCCAATGTTTCTTTTATGTTTTAAAAGCAACTCTAGACAGATGGGTTTTTAGTCTTGATTTAAAGGACTCAGAGTTTCAGCTGTTTTGCAATTTTCTGGATGTTTGTTCCAGATTTGCGGGGCATAGAAGCTGAATGCTGCTTCTCCATGTACCTGGTTTTACCCATCTCTGAAATACCAAGTTAGTTGAAAATATGTCCTGATCTCAACCATCTAATTTGAGCGTCTTCTTGTCCCTTGCAGCCATGGACTCCCTCTCTCAGGAAACGGGTGAACTCGGCAGGCCGGGCAACATGCTGAAGACGATAGACCCCATCCTCATCACCATCATTGCCATGTCGGCTCTGGGCGTCTTCCTGGGCGCCATCTGCGGCGTCGTGCTGTACTGCGCTTGCTCGCAGGGCAGCATGACTGATAGGAACTTATCCGCCCTGGAGAACTATAACTTTGAGCTGGTGGACGGCGTCAAGCTAAAGAAGGACAAGATAAACGGACAGACGAACAACTACTCAGAGGCGTGAGCCCGAAGGCGCAGAGGGCGGAGCTTTGGCAACTCCGCTAGCGGACACGTTACAAGCAGCCAATCACAGGGCTGACGCCACTAATGGGACGGCAGGGTGGGCTAACAGTGAGCCGATTTCATTTTTATTTCTCAGGAGCGTTGGTGGAAGGGACTCACCTGTAGGGGGCACTGTGTATAAAGAACCTGTACAGCAAAAAAGAAGAAAACTAAGGATTCTCTTTGTTTTTTGGCGTGCTTTGTTGATTTCACGTAATCACATGCTGGTGTTGAGACCAATTCAGACGAAAGTATCGTTAGTGAACTTTTGCAGAAAGATTTAATGTTTCTGTTTGTTGTTTTTTCTCGTCTTTTCGTTCGAGTGTTTTGAAGAATGAGCAAAGCTAGCTTAACGCGTGTGGAAGTGTGTGTGGACGTCTCACTCATATACATCTGCATCTGAGGTGTGTCTGACTATACAAACCGTGTGTGTGTGTGTGTGTGTGTGTGTGTGTGTGTGTGTGTGTGTGTGTGTGTGTGTGCGTGTGCGTGTGTGTGTGTGTGTGTGTGATCTTGACGCAGGACCACTGACCTGCTCCGACAGTGCCTTTATTTTCCTGTTTTCTGTTGCCTTGTTTTCTGCTGGTTGCTTTCCCATCGGCTGGCATTCTTTCCAGGGTTCCTATACAAACTACGGGGAAAGGTTTCCAGGCTGTGTCCGTAAAGCAGCATCTTTTTATTGCTGTAATTTTACCATAAAACAGCTTCTGGTTACACTGGCATTCACTCAGCTGTTGAGTTCCAGGTTTATATCCGCAGAACTGAAGAAAACTATGAAAATTCCCAATATGGTAAATGTGTAGGAGCCCTGAATGCCTCATATTCATGGCACATGACACATCCAACGTATTGTACATAGGTTTTAATATATATTTGAGCGCCCTTTTCTATAGAGGAAGACGCCAGTGCTGCAGTATCCTTTCTGTTTTCAAATCACACCAGTCGCCGAAGGATGTTTACCATCGCTGGTGATTCAGAGGAGAAAACGCTCCAATGAAAGGGAATTTATGTCTTAACAGGGTAAAAACACACAACCTCAGCAGCTACAGTGACAGAAAGTCAAAGGGGTTTCATTGATTACACTTGGATCTGGCTGGGCACATTGTTAAACTGCCTCCAAGTATTCATCTTGTGTGAATGTAATGTTGAGGAACCAGAATACAAACTACATGGACCTGCATGTAACAACATGGCCGCCGCAATGCAAGCTAGCTGCAGGAACTCTGGTGATAGGCTTGAAGACCTAATAGGAGGCAATGAAACAACACATTAGAGTTAACATCCTTTTCAGATGTTAACTCTGAAAAGTTAACATCTGTATATTAATTTGCTATACAGATGGTGAATTTTAACTAGTTTCCGTTGTTTTAGACTTTCCTGCTGCCCATCTTTACCTTCACTAAGTTGATTGGGTTGTCCAGTCCATTTGTGTTTCATGGATCAAAAGAGCGCTGAAACCCAACTTTTCTTTTATCAAAAAATGCTTTTTCCAATTTTTGCAGGTTCCCATTAAGTAAATTTATTTTAGTAATTCAATGGTCAATAGAGGCTACTAGGTGCTACTAGAGGCACCAAAAATCCCTTCAAGCCTGGAAAAGCGTTGGGATTCAGAATCACCTGGAGGATGAATTTCTGGGTTTTTGTTACTTCAGTGACATAATTTCAGATGATGCTGGGAAAGTTTGGGGGAAGTCTGTTCCTTTACTCCATTTTTATCTCAGCTGAGCAAATCATTTGATTTTGTTTAAGCCTCAATTGTTTTACTTTAGTGCATTCATATCTTTCTTCACCAACAGAGGGAATGTTGCTTTACAACTGAAAGAAAACTCGGGGAGGAAAACGGTTCCATCATTCAGCAGCTTGTTTGTGTTCATGAACAGATATAAGTGATAAATAAACATCATCATCAGAAACTTAGGGGAGAAACAGATGCGTAACGCATTTTCTCCTCTTCTATAGGAATGTCTGATGTTTCAGCCGGACTCCACTAAAGAAAAAGGATGCTGCAGCACTCGTCCTGAAAACAAATGTTGCACTGATATATTTAAAAAAGAAAAAATCTATGTGTTTATGATGTTGATTTATGAAAAGAGAGGAGGGAAAACGGAGAGGACAGTGTTATTGTTGCTTCTTTTTAACATGGTTTTAGACAGCCATGGTATAATTCTGAATTGTACAATTTACAGAGATGTTTTTCATTCTCGAAAAAGCTTATATACGAGTAACGATTTTATTTACTTGGTATAATATCACCTTGTGTTTTTTGTACCGTCACTGATGTACGTGCCATTGTTTTCTTCTGTTTTTCTTTAGATGACAAGAGAAAGCGTTTTATTTTCTGTACTGTTTCCGTAGTTTTCTTGTCTAAGAAAAAAACAAAAAACAAAGGAAAACAAGGAAGTAAAAAGAATCAGAAAGCTGTGAGGCCTTATGTGACTTAAAGTATTGTTTGTACTTTGACTTTCTGCTCCGCACCCGACTCATCCATCTCTGTTGTTTCAGACTCTCATCACTGACTATTACATTCCAAAGAATTGGGTCAAATAAATGTTTTAAATAAAACGTGCTCTGGTCCGTTTTATTTTTTAGATTTTACCCAAAATTTTAATTTCTGGAACCACCCATCCTTTCACTAACTACCAATCACTTTACAGTAAAAATGTGTTAGCTTACGCTAGCATAATTTAGCTAATGTTGTTTTACAACACTTTTTGCTTAAATGATGTCATCAGGCATAAAAGTTTGTGATTTCTTAATTGTTTTAACCAATTATTCTTGCTTAAATTTCCATCTCCAATTCTAAGCGGTCGACACAGTTTGCACAATACATTGTACTTCTATGATGTTAGCATGATAATGCTAATTTTGGTTGATGTTACATGCTAACAATAATGGCTAACAGTTAGCATTATTATTTCACTGAGTGTTACACTGTTATTTCTTGTTATCCTGTTAGCATGTTAATATGTTTTACTAGCTAGGAAAATTCCAGAACAAAGTAATTTCATAGATGAATATTCATGACGTTGGGCTACATAATTTAAGAAACATATGTGTAATTACGTTTAATAATTAATGTTAATATTTAATTAATAAAATTTAAGCCTTCAGGACGAAGGCTTAAATTTAGGCTTACATTTATAATCAAAAGAAAATATCCTTTATCAGTTCTCTGGTTTACAAAATTAATTGTCTGGTTTAGCCGACATTGGAACTAAAACTATTAAAATCTAACCTCAAGTACATAAAATGTATTGCCACACAGACACCATATTGTCGCTTAATATAGGATTAAAATAAAAATACACACTAAAAACCATTAAAGGATGCATTTTCTTTTCATCATGGCTGTAGTTACAAGTGCACTCTACATTAGTGTTAATTAAAACTGCAGTTTTATGAAAACAGATGGTGTTTACCAGCATGATTTTAGTCAGAAACATTACAATTATGCTCTCTATCACCTCACATTTGGTCCTACATTGCATTTTCAATGTATCCTGCCAGGTTTTGTTAATTATTACTAATTGCATAATTATGAAGTGCATCTGTTGAAAGGCTGTGCTGTAAATTGAAAATTAACACTCTCTCACCACATTTATTTCTTGCTCCTTCATAGCAATAGAAAATATTGTCTTTAATACAAACTAATCCTGTTTTTATTGCTCAGAATTTACCAAATCAAGATTTTCAAGTCAATATTTAAATAAATGTAAAAACCAAATGTCTTTTTTATTTACGCAAACCCTCAAAACCTTTTCTAGGTTTTGAATGTACATTAATTTACACATTTCTTTCCAACAAAAATTCAGACTATTTTATTTGTTTGACTAAAGTAATGTGGCTTTTATAAGCTTTCCTTCTCAAAACAAGAAATTAAACATACAAAAGCTAAATTAAAATGTATCTCCAAATACAACCAATCAGATTTAATTCAATCAGACAATCCAGTTATTTTTACAATATTCTCCTCCTTTATTTTTTACCTTCAAATAAATTATTTTTCCTGAAAATATTTTTTATAAGTGTAACAGCATTAACAACATTATAAATTTGAAGTTTGTCAGAATTTGTTTCTTTATTGTTCAAACTCATTTTGTTTAGTAAAACAAGTTATTTTCTTATATTTAGTGGATATTTAGCACTTTGAGATTTTTATTAATGAAAAGTGCATTATAAATGAAATGTATTATTATTATTATTATTATTATTATATTTAGTTGGTGGTTACCATGGCAACCAGCAAGCTCCTCCCCCCCGCGCCCCCGTTGCCGTTCTGTAATCGTATCGGAGTTTTCTTTCCAAGTGTTACATTTTAACATATATTTTAGATAAATTTAATCATGTACAGGGCCTCGTGTGTAATTTTCGCCATCTTTTATATATGTTTTTAACTATTATCACAACTAATATGCTGTTTAATTTTACAAGAGTTAACGGTTTTCAAGTGCATCACCTGCTGTTTGCCTTTTTGGCCACAAGGTGGCAGTGTTGCAATATTAAATGCTATGGTAATGTCCTCATATCAAAGCTACCTTTTTTTCTTCCATCCATCCATTTTCTTACACCCTTAATGGGGTCGGGAGGAGCTGGTACCTTTTTATCTTATTATTTTTTAAATAACTGACAGTAATGTACAAAAGTTTTGGACCACACTAAATTCTTGAAGGCTGCCTTGATAATTTCTTTTGGACTACTATTTATTTATTTATTTATTTATTTATTTATTTATTTATTTATTTATTTATTTATTTATTTATTTTTTACATCAAAAGTTTACAAAAATGCCAAAAGGAAAGCAAAAAGATGACTGACTCAAAGCGTATAAGAATATACCTGAAACAGTGTGGCCTTCAACCTGTTCTGAGTCTGGTGTGAACTTCAGTCATACCAGCTTCTGCTTGGTTGAGGTTTCCAACCTCAGTACGAGATCTCAGAGATATTTCCTCTTAGTGTTTATGTCGCAATAATCCGCTGTGTTGCAATGCAGTATCCTTAAAAGTGGCTTGAGGGTTTCATTTTCAATTTAATCATCTGATCTCAACAGATAAATATTCTTTAAGTGTCAAAATTGCTTCTTGATCTTTGACTTCTTGATTATTAATGAGGAACTGTAGGATTGTAATTGGGATGTCTGCAAACCAACACAAGGATTGTTTTTCTTTTCTTCTTGGAAAACGTTCATGTTTTAGGGACTCTAATTTGAGTAAAAAATTCAGTGAATTATCAGATACTCATCTCAGAAGAAGTGTGTGGTGATGTAAATAATGTGGCAGCTGGAAACAACAGCTGCTGCTAAGAAGTTATAAATTTTCTACAGTTTTTATATTTATAATTCAACACTTTTGATTATTAAACGGCTAATAAAAGAAACTACAGATCACACTTTTATTAAAGTTTTCTGACTTTCTTTCATGTAAAAAAGTATTTTGCTTTGGAAAATGCAGTTAGGATAGTTTAAACAATAAAAGTAGGTGATTGTACCATAATAAAGTGGATATATGTAGTTATAGTGAGATTTATGGGACTACACAAACACATTTCAGATTGTATTTGTCGTTTGACTTAACTCTGTTAAGGACAATATAAACAATATTTGGAATATCTAACAGGCTAGATTATCATTATTAATTAGCCTCAAGACAACAGTTTTCTCCTTTTTGTGAAAATATTCCATAAACAAAACTGAACCCTGGTGTAACAGAACAGACAAGATTATGAAATGTATTACTGAAAAATATAATCAAACAGTGTAAATGATTCAGTTCAAAAATATGTTTTTGCTTCTTATTTCATGTTGGGGGGCGGGGGGGACAACAGCAAAACAGCAACCAACTCTGATAACAGGAAGGAAGTCGTGTTTTTTCAACTTATAAAAGGAAATTAAATGTAACTTGTTAAATATTATTATCCACAAAAATTTTAATTTACTTAAAAAAATAATAAAAAAGAAAATATTTGAATAAAGTTGGCCAAAAATAATGACTCTGTACATTAAATGTATCTGCAATTCTAGAATCACTCAGGCACCTAAGGATTGCTACTTTTCAACTTCCTCTTATTGATTTTGTATTTTATTCATCAATACATTATTCAAGGTAACATTTACTGTGTTAATGTGTAGTGCTGTTGTAAATTCTTCAGTATTTGCAGGAGAAATGTGAAGATTTAAAGCTGAGTTTTCTGCGCATGCTCATGAAAACAGTTTTCCCCACATCCGAGGTGAGCAAGGGTTCATTCTCTGCTGGTGTGTTTGTTCTTTTTAACGCTGCTTGCCGTTGTACTTCCGGTGTGGGCGGGGTTAGATTCAGAATAAGGGGTTTGTTGAAGTGAGGCAATAGAAAAAGCCCCACCAGTATTATACTGGAAGCAACAACGTGTCCCAACCAGATTTTGGATCTTCATTTACTTCATTTATAACGAATGAAAAGAGTTTAGTTGCTCCTGTGTTTTTTACCCCAAAATCGTTTACCTGCACGGTGCTCAAACAAAGCGAACCCAGATAACATTTTTAGCTAGTTTTTTCTCCAGGATCCGTTAAAAAAGGGACACTTTCTGGACCTAATGTTGCTCTGACCCAACAACAAACACCCCGTCAAGCAACGACTTAAGGTGAGTAATGTTTTTTAATTAAAATGTATCCAGCTCTGCCAGCGACTTAAAACAAACAAACAAACAATCTGAGCGTCAAGAAAGGCGGAGAAAGTAAAGAATATTTGTCTTCAGGCGCAAAACTTCTGGGTGTGGATCAACGACAAGCTAGTTAGCGGTCGAACAGTGGCTGGTTGTTTTCAACACACATCAAACAAAGCGGGGTTTAAACAGCTTTTTATGTTTAAAGCTGAGTAAAAGCTGGGAATTAACCCGAATATGGGCTTTGTAGGGAAAGTAGGCCAGAAGTAGCCGCTTTGTGCGGCCAAACAGGGCAGTCCTCTGGTAGCCAAGACGAAATGAAGACAAAAGACAAAGTTATCGATCACTTCTTGGGTTTATTCTGTTGGTTAATTAATATCTAAAACATTCTGATTAGATTTGAATGACATATTATGTTGTTTTTCTCCTTTTTGGTATAATTTTACGATTTTAATCCTTATTTTTATACAACCTTAACTACTCAGTTGTATTTAAAATGTTGCAAATCTCAGCTTAAAAGTTCTGCATACTAAAAAAGAGTAGACCTTTTATAAACTTAAGAGGTTTGAGAAGTGATATTCCCTTTTATAAGAGATATGACTTTTTGCCCAGGGCGCCACATTCATCGGGGGGGTTTGCCCAGGTCTAAACAGAACCGTCTTCAGAAATGTTTTCATGTACATGAAAAACACAGAAAATGAACCAAAATGCTGTTTTTTACTCCTCCAAACCTTTTGGTGGCGCTAAACATGAAGTATTCAACATGTGCCAATTTGCGCTGTAATGCAGCAACACAAGAAAAATGACAATAACAAACCACAAGTAGTTTTTTTTTTTTTTCCGAACTTAAGTTTATATCTATGGGCCTGTAACCCTCAGTTTTTGTTGTCATTATGTATGGTGTCTTTGGGTCATAGGTCATTGTCGAGGCTAATTCGTTTGCGTTTTCTTGTCAACATTTATAATAGAGAGCAAAATTTTCAGTATGGAACCAAATTTTTGTTATTGGGGGGGAAAATGGTTTAAATCATTCTTGCTCCCATTTGAACTAAAGGTTTTCTGTTTTAGTTTGGTTTTATTTGGTTGTGACATTTTGTCTGACTTGATTGGTTTTAATTAATTGTTATAGTTTGTTTGCTAGTTTCTATTAGTTATTATTGGTTAAATGTTTAGTTTTTATTGTAGTAGCAGTTTTAGTTTTTTCATACCTTGGTTAATTTTTAGGTGCAGAATTCAAAAAGGTATTATATTGTGAATATGTATATGTCGACTGGTTACTGAAAACTCAACAGAAAACGTCGACTGGTTAATGAAAACTGACTGGTGAGATCTTGCTCGTGTAAGATAAAGGTAGTTATTCATGTAAAAGCAGATGTTGCAGTCTTGTAATTTCCTAATTTTATCTTGGATTATATTTGTAGTTTCACTTCATCAAAACTGTGATAAATACTTTTTCATATAGTTGTTGAAACTGTCACTATTTTTTGACAGTATGGTATGAGACAGAAAATCCGTGAAAAAATTAAGCTCTTTTGTGTTTTCTAATTGGTTCTGGCTAGTCTGGAGGAGCAGATTGGGGGAGGAGCTGTGTCCTTGAAAGCGGGGCTATGTCCACCCAGGCGTTTTGCACATCTGAATGGTTGCCATGGAGATTAAATTATTTTTCCAACATGCATGAAAGAATCAAGGCAACACTCCAGGTGTGTTTTTGAAGAGGGGATAACATTAAAAAGTCGATTTTTCGTGATATTGCCCCTTTAAAACGAACCCGTGGACTGTATAAACTTTAAGTCCAGAACATCTTACTCATCTGGTTAACCAGATCTTTAGTGGCTCTTGTTGAGCCTTGCCCAGAGCTGCGATAAAACGTGGAGCTCAGGTATGATAACAGGACAGGTCCAGTCTCGTCTCACGTCTTCCTGGAAAGGATTCATAGCCGGAGGCTGTTGTTTTCTCTCTGAAGGCTTAATGAGAAATCTGATCCCGCAGAGCATAAATCTGCTAATCTGTGAAAGCGCATATCTTGGCTCTGCAGCGACGACTTGCTCTTCTTTGTTTCGTATCAGAGCTGCTAATTGCAGACATAAGGAAGGACTGCAGACTACTGAGTCACTTCCCTTAGCGACGTTATTGTGAGGTGTAAACAGGGAGCGCCATCCGGAGCAGGTTACAGGGTCGTTCTACGTTACTCAACGCTGAACCTTCACCCCAGATCCGTCACCCATGAGTCACTACTGACTCGAATTAAACTACAGCAACCATCTGACTGTTTGTGTCGCCTTCTCTGAGGAAGATTACAAGTAAAACGTCTTCCTGAACCAACAAGTCCTGTTCTTTTCTCATTATTTATTCAGTAAATTTGTCCTTTCTTGTGATTTCAGTTTGTTTAAAAAGTCGAGGGAGAGATTTTTCTCGGTTCTGGTTGCAGTTTCTGTGACGTAGCACTGGAATGCATTCCCTCATCCCTCTAATTACAGCTGGGAGTTTAGGATTTTCTTCCTATGATGGCAGAGACGTTCAGTGAGAAATTCTCTGTTTCTTCTTCTCAAGTTGACTTCTTCTTCTGAGGTGTCCTAGCTACAATACGGACGCCTATATTACCGCGGCCCTGTAATCTAATGTCTTTGGAGTTCTTTTCCTTGGGATTTGGTATTTCTAGTGACTAAAAATCTAAAATATTGGAAGAAAATCCAACTTCATAAGATGTACAAAGTGAAAAAGCACCACTTATGATTTAAGGAACTTTTTGTTACATGTTTAAAGCTACATTATGTAACATTTTTTGATTAAAGTTTTTTTAATTTTTTTTTTACATATTTGCTAAAACTATCTGTCGAGACAGAATAAAATAAGACAGATAAAACGAAAAAACAAAAGTTTTAGTTCTAAGCTTGTGGCTTGTTTATTGTTGCCATAGCAACTGCCTACCAAGATGGCTGTCAATTACAAAGTTTACGGAAGTGTGACGTCACATGAGAACTACGTATTGGAACTTATCGTGACAACAATAAATCAAAATCACTGTAGATGATTCGATAAACGCCGGACCTTTACAGCTGTGAGGCTGAGCACTGAGTCTCTCTTTGTTACTTCAGTTTTCTTCAAAATAACCATTTTAGTTTGAACGTCTTCTCTAAATGATCTCCGCAGCTTCTGCCTGACGAAGGTGGAAGGTGGCGTTTATATCTGTAACAGCTCTTCTGGATTCAGTGAGATGCGAAGGGAAATTCCTGGTCCTTCAGCTTCCTTGGGGTAAACAACAGGCTGGAGTTTGATCCAGTGAAGGAAATGGACAAAGGGTCAAGCTGGAGCGTTTATGTAACTAAAGGACCAGAAACAAACTCTCGGTCAGAGGCAGGTCTGGCCCGATTGGACGACCATGGGAGGCAAACCAAACGGATGAGAAGAGAGGAAGGGTGTCCATGTTTTATTAAAACAAAGACGTGATCCGGGATGCAATATGAACTTAAATGATCAGTAATCCACAAAAAATAAGAGTTGTTTAACATCTTTACAGTTTCCAAGGAGTTTGACCAATACTTCCCCTGTTTTTGCTCAGGTTCAATTATCTGCGAGAAAGAAATAGACAAACTAATTTCAAAGGAAGTGCAAAATTAAAAAACCAACCTTAGCCTGCAGAGTGTTGTTCACTGCGGTCTGGTAGCTCTGAGGTATGGAGTTCACCAGTCAGGCAGGTCAAGCTGAAGGTTTTCAGTGTTTATCGCTAACAGTGATTAAACAATGACCAATTCCACTGGCAGATTATGTTACTTAACATCTCTACTGTGTTATAAGTGAAATAATCTACAAGTGGAACAAGTAGGTTTTCACCAAAATTAAGGAATCATTTACGTAATATAAGCTCCTATATGTTGCTGAAAAGTTTAGAGGTTAGTTTCGACTTAAGTTACTGCAAGAGCTGCACCAATTGCAGTTTTCTGGCCAATCACCGTTTACCGTTCTTTTAAAAAGCCTACCTTACAGATTCCGATTTTGACCGATTCTAGTTTTTTGTCTGAAATGTTGCTTAATATATCAAGGAAGTTGCTGAACTGGCAACATTGGTGTGACTGTTGTTAACTGTAAATGTTCAGACATGACCTGGTCTGTCAGTCAAACCTCTCTCACAGGAGAAAAGAAAAGCACAGGGGTTGATTTTTAGAACTTTGCCGAGGTTGATGATGTAAAAATCGGCCGATCACAGATCTGCCAAAATTAAGGAAATCGGCACCAATAAACCGGCGCAGATATTCACACTAGAAACTAGACCAATATTGGTTAGATTTGGTGATTTTGCAGTGCACAATTAAAAAATTTAGCAAATCCACAATTTTTTATTTCTACAGACATTTATGTAATTAGGAACAAAACAAAGTATTTTTATTTAAACAATGTATAAAAAAAATAAAAAGTATTTCTAAAACAGCAACTGTGTAAGACGCTGTTTATAGTTTAGATCGACAATGATTTACAGATTCCTTTTCTACAAAAAATGGGCTACTGTGCTTTATTAATATATAATCTATTTAATATATATTCAAAGACATAAAAACAACAAAAGTCTTAAGAAATGAATGTGGCTCTTTACTGCTCTCAGTTGGACATTTTTGGCACTATTGGTGCAAAGAGTGTGGTGTACTTTTAAAGTCATGCATGTGTAGTTGTTGGAAGGAGAAGTTGCATTAAAGGGCCAGCGTACCTTACCGTGTCGACGCGTTAAAGTGACCTGCAGTGGTGTGGAAGTGGTTTTAGGTGCAGTTCTGTTTTCATGAGAACAGATGCCATCAGTAACACCATGCGGTTAACCTTTGATCCTCAGAGCGTAGCAACCACAGCAAGCTGTTGCTTCTATTTACGTTTTCTCTTGCAGGGTGCATGCATGTGCAAAGGTTAACGCTTCACATGTGAATACGCTGTTTCTGCATCTCTTGGTGTCAGAGTGGACTCTTCTACACATCTCAGGTTGTTGTTTGGTTCGAACACTTTTAGCAGGAAGTAGTTTCTGCAGGTGCCCTGGAGGTCTGGTCACATTTACCATAAACTCAACCATATGGGGAAGACATTGTTAGAGCTTGAACTTTGACCCTTCAGTCTCCACCTGCATGACTTCAACTTTTGGTGCAACAAGTCAAAGAAAGGTCAGGAAATCTACTGAGCTAATCCAGCTCTTTCACTGGCTACACATCAGACCACGAAATGAAAACACTTTGTTTCTATTCACTCCAAGCTGCATGTTAATTAAAGGAAGGGTGCTCAAAGTGGGGTTCGGGGGCCAGTTTTTGACTGCTGGACTCATTCTTTACGGCCCCCGACCAAAACTACAACTTTTAGCAACCAACAAACATATTAGGTGTTATATTTCTCTCTGGCTTCCTGTTTGTTGTCATGGTAACAAGGACCACATCTACTCATTGACTTGTACTAAAGTAAACCTTGGTGCAGACAAAATCTGCTTCTAATCGCTGTATTAAAACTTGGCTAAGTACAGCAGATGTTTTCAGATTAAGACTGACCTGGATTCTGCTTTTGATTGCTGAGAAAAAAATTAAATATTTGAAACCTCATGAAGTTTTGGGTCAAGAAAAAAAACATTCTGATTAAAAAAACCCCTCAATACCACGAGATGTTCTGAAGAAACTAATGGTTTTACACCAGCTTGAGTCAGTTTAGACCTGGCTTGTGTTTAAATAAACAAACTGCTAATTGATACAACAGAGAGGTTTATCATGTACTGAAATATTTAGTATTGTGTGCAAATTTTTTAATATATTTTTTACTTCATCTGCTTGATGTTTAAATGCATGAACATCTGTTCTTTTTAATTTTTTGGTTCTTTGCTTGTTTTTGTCTTTTTCTTTATTTTCTGTTTTTTCTTCCCTTTCTTTTTTGGTTGTCTTTTTTATTTTATCTTTCTTGTCTTCTTTTTTGTCTTTCCTTCATTTTTTTATCTTTTCTTTTTTTGTTTTGTATCTATCTTGTGTTTTATCTGTCTTTGTCTTTTGTATTTTCCTTTTTTTTTAGTCCTGTCTATTTTTCTTGTTCCTTTCCCACTTTCTGTATTTTTTCTTTCTTTCTGTATTTTTTCCTCGCAATGTTAATATTGGTGATTGACATTTGATCACATTTTCTTATTGGTTTGTCTCTAATCATCACTGATTGAAATAAGTGGATTTGCATTTCTACATATTTGAACTTGAATTTACCTTATTAAATGTTTCTATATTCCATTTCTGGTTTCTTTGCAGATTCTTAAAGTTTTTCCAAAGTCTTGGGTAATATTTGGTTTCAGTTCCATTTTTTAACGACTAGCAGTGAGATTACCAAACTTTCTGAGCCAAAAATCAAGTTTATTTTATTTCCGCAAGCCAACTTCCTCTTCATAGCTAAAAAGGTTTTGTTTTCTCACTTAAATTGGCTCCAAAGGTGAATTTCAATTTTTTTTATTGCATTTTATTTTTAATATTTCTCCTATATTTACACCTGGTGTGTCTCCAGCTGAGATGTGTGACTCTGTCGCCTCTGACTGTAATTGAAGGCTGTGATGACGAGCAGTGTGTCTGTGACTATGCAAAATTTACTCATGTTTCTCTAAATATTAGATATGATATTTGTACTGTTACTGTTATTTGTACTGTTAATGGAGCCACAAAAAATCCTTCCAAGGGTGCAAACGGCCCACGGGCCACACTTTGAACAGCCCTGTATTTACAGTAAATCTTTAAAATATTTTCTCATCGCAGAAAAATGAATTACATCAATTATTGAGCTTTTTCTTCATTAGTAGAGCTAAATACTCAACCAGCCAGAGTCTAGAATCTGCCAATCTACACTTGCAAATTCTTTTTTTAAATTTAGAAAATCAGATACAGGCTATGTTGATTTGCAAATTACAACCATCTTATAATTGCTATAATTGCCCAGAATAGGCAGGTCAAATGTCAGATAAAACCTAACACCTGTATTAGATGGAAAAAGCCTCCATTTCAATCTGGAAAGACTCAGGTCGGAGATGAGCATAACGCCGATGGGCGAACGGAGGTGATGGAGTCTTCCAGGTTGAATTTTCGCTATCAGCTACATTTGTCAAAAAAAAAAATCTAAATTACAGAAATATGCAGAACATTAGATTTCAGCTGGTCTCTGTTCCTGATTTTATTCTTGTCAAAGTATTTTTCTAATTGGTTTTATTCTGCTGGATTCTTTGGGTCAATGGTCCCCTCCAGCTCTGAATGCCTCCAGTCAGTCAGTCATCGCTCTGCAATCTGCAGCCCAGCGTCGATTCAAATCCCAGGGCAGCAAACAAAGCCGGTCTGTGGGAAAGCTGGGGTGGAGCGTTAATGGTGTAGAAATTCTCCACAGCTGGGGTTGGTTTGAATTTAATTATGCATTTTGTTGCATATGTTGCACACTGAAACAATGCCTCCATTGTCACAGTTTTGCTTTGATTTTTATATTTTCTCTGACATTTTTAAACTGCAAATGTCATCACTTTTGCAGCTTTTGTCTTTTAATTGTATTGAGGTTTGGAGCTCGTATTTGTTTATTATGGTGAGGAAAAAGTCAGGAGATTTGCTTTTTTTTTTTTTTTTTTTTTGCCTAACAACGTGAGTTATGATACCTAACCAACTGGCACTCTCTGGAGGAAATTAAAAGCTCTCTGGTGGGTTGAATCACTTTCTGGAGTTCATCACAATGAACTACTACTCTTACTTTTATTTTTTTCTATTTTTGAGATTGATCCATTGACTCAGATTTGCTCAGTAACCAACAGCCTGAGTCGAATCAGCTGTTAAAAACAGAACATTTCCTGCAGGGTAAATAAACACACGGTTACTCTACCTTTTATCAGGAAAAGCGGCCATATAAACATCTGACCGGTCTCATAAGCTCTCCTTGCTGCAGTCTGAAACCTGCATCCATAAAGAGCCGCAGCTGTTTCTTCACGGTTTCTCATGAAAGCTGCTGCTGCACATTTGCTGCAGTCGTTGCACGTCTGCTGCTCGACTCGGTTGGACAGCGTGTCCTGGGGCTGTGCTCCTCCTCCGTCTGCGTTTTCCTCTGTCGGTGCTTGTTTGGACGATAATTTGCCACAGCAGTGATGAGTCTGCAGTGATGAGTCTGCACCTGAACCCCGCGCCCACAGCAGAACATGTCAACATTTCTGAGTTCACTGCTGTAGGTTCACTAAATTAAGTCCCTGAAAGCTGCCTACAAACTTTGATTGTATCTCATTTACAGCTGAATGAAAAGGCTGACTTTCTTCATCAGCTTTCAGCCACTATTCAGTTAAATGTAACACTTTTGTTGCGATCTAATTAACATGACACCAGTGACCGGTGTCTGACTTTCCTTTACCAAGCTGAGGTGTGAAAACAAACAGCATAGGGATTATTCTACGCACAAACAGGCAGATGACAACAAAACAACGGCGATAGCGTTAGGATGTGTTGTACTACCTACGTAACAATATGGAACTTTTATAAAGTTGTTTTTTACATATTTAGGCCTTTTGCAATAAGCAGTACATCAGTTAATTGCATGATAAATTAAAACAAGCTCAATAATTTCCATTTGCATGATTTATTGTTTTTCTCTCTCCACCAAGAACTGGATGATAAAAGTCTTCAGTTTTGAATAACAATTTTGTTTACAGAGATTTTATTACAGACTCAAGTAATGTTTTTGATGTTCAGCTGGAGTTATGAATTATGGACGCACCAATTTGAAAATTTGACCCAACATCGACATCCGATATTAAAATTGTTTTTATGGCTGATAACCAACATTTACAGACCTAATCTCTTCAGGTAAACTCCCCACAGCCCGCCCCTCCCTGAAACAGAAACGAAGGCATGGAAAAAAACATCACTTGTTCATATCAGCCCAGATCTAATTATCGGACCGATATATCAGCTGCATTCATTAAATGTTTCTGAGCCGAGTCTGTTTGCTGTTACTTCCTGTTACTTCCTGTTACTTCCTGTTACTTCCTGTGTCACTGATGAGCTGCGTCATATTTTACGTCCAGATCCCACTAATCATAATATAAATGCCTCTGATTGGTTTGTTAACAAAAACAACACGATTCAGGCAGGAAACAGAAATAAATTCAGCTGCATTATAACATAAAGAGGAATATGTTTTATCAGTTTATCTTTAAGAGAAAAAAGGAACTTCTTGCAGTAGTAAATTCCTATTTAAAGGAACATGTTGTCCTTAAAACAGTCACATTTTACAGGTACAGTAGAAACTTTTTTTTTGTTTGTTTTCATAGGTATTACAGCCTTAATTAAGGTATTACAGCCTTAAGCTGCTTAATTAAACTAGAGCACAGAAATAAAGTCTCCTAGAAGTCACTCTGTTTGGAGTTTCTGGTTTTTATTCCTTCTTTACTGCCATTTATTTGTGTTTCAGTCAGTTTTGATGCCAGTTACCTTCTTGTTGTTTTGTTTTGTGCTGCAGTTCTTTTATTTAAATGTTTTATAGTTTATATAACATGAACAAAGCCCTTTAAGCAGCTAGTGCAGTTTGAAGGGCTACACTTTGTTTCTGGTGTTTGCACACACACAGATGGTGTGATCACAGCTTGCAGGCGCACTTGACTGTGATATTTGTCTAACAATTCTTTCACAGGGTCACAGAAAATCTGCAACCATAACAAATCCAGAAACTATACTGTTAATTTTAGTCATTAATCTGAATAAAACATGCGTGTTTTACTACAAATCCCACTTGGATGTGATTAAAATTAGATAGTTCTTCAGAATGTGTGTTGCTCAGATGTTGATCTGCCTGTTTTTGCTCATTTATATTTACCTTTTTCTCTCTCACAGATGAATCTCCAGTTGCTTTTTATAGCGGTTTTATCAGCGGTCATCGGAGGCAGCTCAGCTCAACTAGGTAAGAAGCATAAATACCAGCTGGTAAATATTAACCAGTTCATTGACCCGTCTTCAGGATATTTATTTATTTACAACCAAATAACATTTTTTCAAAAGCTTCAACCATCAACACACATTTATTGATACAGTCAGAGAAAAGACTTTAGCTGCTCAACCATTCACAGCCGGCTAAGCACGTTTGGTGGAACCGACTCACTCACTCTTTGGTTGCCTAGCAACTCACTCACTCTTTGGTTGCCTAGCAACTCACTCACTCTTTGGTTGCCTAGCAACTCACTCACTCTTTGGTTGCCTAGCAACGCCTTGCTGAGTAAGTGGTGCAGCAGCAGTTTAAGGTTTCTCCACTGTTCCTCATAACTGCTTAAAAATAAATAACGGCATGGAGTGAGAACTCTTGATGAAACAGGAACACCACCGGTTTGGCATTATGTCAGATATTTAAAACAGAGAAACTAATCAAGAGTTGTTGATATCGACTGTTTTTCAGCCATATTGTCCAGCCCTAGTTTTTTATGAAAATGCCTAATTTTCCTTCACCTTTCAATAAAGATACAATAAATGCATTAAAGTTTGTGGCTTTGTTGTATTAAGATGTGAAATGGCTGTTGGGAGATTTCACATTTTCAATAACAGTTTAATAATTCGGTTTAAGGCTCCGGTCCTCGAGGGATGGCATCCTGCCACTTTTAGATGAGTTTTCACTCCAGCACAGCCGATTTAAATGATCCGACTAATTCAGCAGAAAATAATATTCTGCTAACGAACCATTTGACTCTGGGGTGTTAAACTAGGGAAAAGAACTGAAAACATTAAAGATTTCTGCTATTTTTTCTCTCCAGCGTTACCTCATCAGTTGGTCCGCTGCCTGAAACATTTCCCATCATGACTCACTTTTCTGAGCTGGGATGGGGTTTCTTCTTCTCTGTCAGGCAGCAGCTGGTTTGAATCAGTGAGCTAATGGAAAATGTCTTGTTCGCTGTGGCTTAGAGCAACTTTTCTCTTTCAGATGGCAGCATATGCATCAAGGCGAATGCGCAGTCATGTGGGGAATGCATCCAAGTCTCTGAAAAGTGTGGATGGTGCACGGATGAAGTGAGTTCTCTCTGTAAAACCTGAAGAAAACTGATTCATGAAATATCTTTGTTGGCTTCTTAGATGCTTTTTAAGAGGCGTCATTGTGTGTGTTAATTTTTTTAAAAAGAAAAACGCCCATTTAAGACAAGTTCAAATGTCAAGCTAAAATAGAAGAGGTACAGAACAGTTTTGCTTTATTGTTGAAATTTAACATTTATTTGGTCACAATCATTTTAATTAGTTGTAGAAACAACAATATCAGATGCAGTTAGGGCTGAAACGATTGATCGGTTATTGAAACAACCTTCAACTAAGTTAATAATAAATTAATCATTAACTGGAGTATAGATATTTTAAAAAGTCAACTTGCTCAAAGAACAGCACACTCAAATCTGCAATTAAAGCAAACATTTACAAAATGTCGCATTTAGGATAAATACCCATAACTTTTGCTATCAAAATAATTAATCTAATCGATTAATCCAAAAATTAGTCAACAGATCAGCCCTACACTTTATTAATGTTAAGTTGAGCAGAAAGTTAAAATCTTGGTGATATAAGTATCTTTGCTACAAATGATGAACTCTAAAGAAAGTGGTCAAAGGAAAAATCTGGAGAATATGCCCATTTTTAATCTGATTAATTATCAGAATATTTGATTGATCAGAATATTTGACTAATCGTCAGAATAGTTGATTAATCATCAGATTTTTTGACTAGTCAACAGAATATTTGATTAATCATCAGATTTTTTGACTAGTCAACAGAATAATTGATTAATCATCAGAATAACTGTCTGCTGAAGCCTAATTATTTTTTAGTTATGAATCACAGTGAGCCCACTGATCTTGGCTCTCACTCAGTTTCCGATAAAATCCGACATCATGTTCTTAGGAACTAAACTGCGCAATCTTTCGGGGTATTGCAGTTTGGTTCTTGCAGCAGCACGCCATCAGCTCTTCATTGTCTTCATGGCACCTGTGTTTATCATCTCAACCAGCATTTTATCTTGGCGGCCCGGATTGGTCAGCATTAACCTGCATGTCAGGGCACACAACGTATTTAAACTGGTTTTTAACATTTGTGACGCTTGTTGGATCTTGTTTTGCCCTCACCAGAAGTGAGGTTGGATTTCCACCTCCTGAAATTTACCTCAGCTTGTTCGGTCTTCTGTTGTTTTTTACTAAAATGTTTATTCATCTAAATTTATGTAAAGAAACCCAGCCAGAATAATACACATTTAGGCTATTTTTACTGTCTTTTGTTGATATAATTCTATGCTTTTGTACAGAAGGAAGAGCAAAAGATCTTGACTATAATTACTGAAAGAATGAAGTCAAAGCATGTTTTATTTTTGTTCGTTGTCTCATGTTCTTCCTCTGAGTGTTTGGCTTGTGGCATCCATTACGCACCATTCTGCAGTTTCTTCCTGTTCCTCTTTAGTCCAGACGCTTCACAACAGTTGATATAAAACAGATGAACTTTAGTTACCTGGTTTGTGCTCCAAATGTTTTTTTATTTATTCAAATTCAGTTTATTTATATGTCCCAATTCTTAACAGCTGATGTTAGATTGATTCCCTTTGTGGGGAAGCATGTGGTGACGGTGGATGGTTGATTGCATCAGTTAAGTTTATTGCAATCCCTTCTCTTGAGGAACATGTGGCTACTAACCCTGACTGGTTGCACTAAGTCAGCTTTGCAGCAACTCCTTCTGTACAACAGTTTTTATTCAGACCTTGTTTTGTGGATTTTTAGTGAAAAAAGTTACTAATAAATGGAACAAATTAAAATTGAATTTCGATTTTTACTATATCCCACGATGTTGTCTTTTTTTTTTTTTGTGCGGTCAGTTTTATTGTAGAGTCGTTGAGTTTGTGCAAATACAGACGTCCATAAATTTAAGAAATGTTTCTTAGGTTGTGTTACACCTAGCAGGTGACGTTTTCTGTGTGTTCTGAGGAAACTGGTCTTGCAGAGTAGGATCTGCAGAGTCAGCTTGGTTTTTGTTGCTCTATTTGTCTCTTGAATATTCCTCTAATGGCGTGTTGGCTTTGTTGCAGAACTTTTTAACTGTTGGTTCGCCCAAGTCGGCCCGCTGTGACAACCTTGAGTCCCTGAAGGAGAAAAAGTGTCAGCAAATTGAAAACCCACGTGGAAAAGTTATCATTACCCAGAACAAACCGGTCACAGCTCACAACGGACCTGGGAAACTGAAGCCTGAGCAGATCACCCAGATCCAGCCTCAGAATCTCACACTCAGACTCAGATATGGTAAAGATTTTCTCCCGTTTCCATAATGAAATCCAGAAATGTGTGACCGTTGTTGGGGTTTTGAGGTGGGAGGAACCGATTTTCTGTGCTCTCAGCTGCTGCCGCTTTTGTGTTTTAGGTGAACCGCAAACCTTTCGTCTGAAATTTAAGCGTGCGGAGGATTACCCCATAGATCTGTACTACCTTATGGACCTGTCCTTCTCCATGAAAGACGACTTGGAAAATGTCAAGAAACTTGGCACTGACCTCATGAAGGAAATGAAGAAAATCACCTCAGACTTCAAAATCGGTGAGTGGAAAACAGTCGAGGTTCCTCCGCCGTGAAAACGTATCAGATCTGTCCTGAGAAGGGAGCCAACAACTAATTAATGGTTTATTGGATTAAAATCGGTTCCAATCGATTAATAACGTCTGGTTAGATCAGCGGTTTGAAATGTTTAAAATTCAAAGAACAGATTTTGCCCAAAGTTTTTAAATATTTATAGTTGGTCTTTTATTTGTACTGCACCACCACTTTTTCTATTTTTATGTTTTGAAAAAACCTAAAAATATTTTGTGATGCATCATCACAAAATATTTTTAAAAATTACAGTTTCCAATCGAATAAGAAACGGAAGCGAGCGCTGGTGCTCATCCTCAAGCGGAGCCAGTTGATGCAAAAATAATCATGGCGGAGGCATCCCAGAACAGCAAAGCGGAATGGGCCAAACAGGACCCGGTGTGGGACGTAAAATGCACTTTATGTGATTCTGTTTAGAAATATAAACACCAGGAAAGCCCCTTGAGTTATTACCTTAATAAAGCTCATTGGAACTCGCAATTTTCAGTTTATTCGGTCAGTAATTAGCGGACACAAAAAACTGTTAAAACACCATGAGGCCGGTCATGACAACAAATTTTCCTGGACAATAAATTCAGTAATTATTGCGATAAATATCGTTTTGAGAAGAATAATGTATTAATAATTAATCATATAACATATGTAAATATAATCCCAAAGGGAAGTTAAATCTAAGTAGTATCATATAAATAGTCCTGTGGTTTTCTTTCCACCGGCATCTTCAGCTTTTTTTAAGTGAACCCGGACCCTGGATTTCCATTATTATTTTTGCACCAAATCCTCTATGTACCTTGCTAACCACTAGGGGGCATTCGAGAAAGACAGTTATAGCTGAATAAATCTGAAACTCTTGCTTAAGTAATCATCGTTTCTGAAACTGCCTTTAGGTTTTGGTTCGTTTGTGGAGAAGACGGTCATGCCTTACATCAGCACCACCCCGGCCAGGCTGCTGAACCCCTGCACAGGCAGCGAGAACTGCACCAGCCCCTTCAGCTACAAGAACGTCCTGAAGCTGACCGAGGACGGAGAGGAGTTCAACCGGCTCGTCAGCCAGCAGCAGATCTCCGGCAACCTGGACTCCCCGGAGGGCGGCTTCGACGCCATCATGCAGGTGGCCGTGTGCCAGGTGAGCGGCTCACTGGAACGGCCGGGCGATGCAGATAAAATCTGTTGATGCAACTTTAGTTAAAAGTGTCATTATTTACCGAATAATCCAAAGTTGACACTTTTAATGCAAGTTTTAGTGCAACTTTGCATTAGGAATGTCATTATTTACCAAATGACACTTCATGACATCAGTCATAAACTACTTCATGGTTATGACAGGGTTATGTGAGTCTCATGCTTCAAATAACATGTTACCATTTTTTTCTCATTTTCTTTTCTAAAAAAAAAAATACAAATGACAGAAAACATTTTCAAAATGTGGCTTTTATTTCAGTCATTCTTTCTGTGAGTTATAAGTTGGAGTATTAGGGCCAGGCTATGTTAATTTTTGTTATTATTATTAATATAGTCATAGTGATGTAGAATCAGTGAAATTTCACTACTTGGTGGACTATTACTCTGCAAGTAGGCCTTTATTTTGGCTTTATTTAGACTGTATTTTTACATTATTTTGACTTGGTCATATGACCTCATTCTTGTAGAACCACAACTGTCTTCTTATGACTTTATGTTGAATTCAAAGTCTAAGTAAAAAGAAGCTGTGAAACGTGCTTGTCAAACAAGATGGCCGCCGCGGGCGCCCATCACTCTGAACTACGGAAACCCAACAAACTAAATTTGATCAATAACATTGACTTATCGTCACGGTAACCAGAGGAGTTTCTTTGTTTTGAACCCAGGATCAGATCGGCTGGAGGAACGTCACCCGTCTGCTCGTGTTCTCCACCGACGCCGGCTTCCACTTCGCTGGAGACGGGAAGCTGGGCGGGATCGTCCTGCCCAACGACGGGAAGTGTCACCTGGAGAACAACATGTACACCATGAGCCACTACTACGTAAGCGGGTTCCTTTAAATCCCTCTCCTGTCCTCTCTGACACGCCGCTCTGAATATTAATGTCCATGTTGCAGGACTATCCCTCCATCGCTCACCTGGTTCAGAAACTGAGCGAAAACAACATCCAGACCATCTTTGCTGTGACTGAGGAGTTCCAGTCGGTTTACAAGGTGAACTATCAGCCGTTTTACTTTGACTAGGACCCATTTATCAGACCTGCTGCCTCTGATCCTTCCTCCCTCTTACAGGAACTCAAAAACCTCATTCCTAAGTCGGCTGTTGGGACGCTGTCGGCCGACTCCAACAACGTGATGAAGCTCATCATTGATGCCTACAACGTAAGAACTGATGCTCACCAGCAGGGTTATAACAGGCTCCGGGTTTTACACTATAGTTTTGCTTCTTTGTGACTTTTTGTCTAATTTAAGTTAGCTTTAATTAGTCTGTACAGTCTTTTTTAGTAGTTATTGTTTAGTTTTTTATTTGTTATTGTAGTAGTTTTAGTTTTTCCATACTTTGGTTAATTTTCAGAGTATTTTATCGTGATTATTTTATTTCATTTATTTATTTCAAGCAGGTTTTTAAAGAGAAAACATGTGACACCAACCATTTAATCCAGGAAAGATTAATTTATTTTCCTCTAAATTCCTCCTCTTTTGGCAGTCTCTGTCCTCTGAGGTTGTTCTGGAAAACCCGAAGCGGCCAACGGGAGCTTCCATTTCCTACACGTCCATCTGCAAGGACAACGTGATCAATAAAGGAGAGAACGGGAATAAGTGCGTCAACATCTCCATTGGGGACGAGGTAACACTGAAAACCCTGGAATATCCTGGAATACCCTGGAATCTGTGTCAACTTTAACGCTTTCCTCTGATTGTCCAGGTGTATTTCAACATTACTGTACATCACGATGGCAAGAAGTGTCTGGTTGATGGGAAATCGGAGGTGTTCACGATCAAACCTCAGGGCTTCAGGGAGGAGGTGACCGTGGTTCTGGAATACATCTGCGACTGCGACTGTGCGGCGAAAGGAGAGCCCAACAGTCAGCGGTGCTCTGACGGCAGCGGCAGCTACGAATGCGGATCCTGCAAGTGAGACGTCCTCCGCCTCCTTTCATCCGCAGAACATTTCAAAACAACAACCTCGACTCTTCTGGGCGACGTATTATGCAAAGTTCACCGTTTGCATGTTTTTTGTGCTTTCACCTGGGTGAAGTCGGCCCCCCGACCTTCTTCAAATCTACCAAATCAAGCTCATTTTAATTCGCCATTGGATCAATTGATTGATTGTTACGACTGGCTTCGTTGATGACTTGCCATCCAGAAACCACTTGCTGCATTCTTGTTGGTTGTGCAGGAGGCTCCTTTTATACTTTTCAAAGATGTAAATTTGTATAATTACATCTGTTTGCAGCTATTTTCTCATGTGAGTGTAAACATTGAGATAGGGGGCGTGGCCAGCAGCAGCTCATTTGGATTTAAAGTGACGAAGGCCCTAAAACATTTCAGAATAGTCAGAACTGAGCAGACTAAAATCTCATTGCTTAAGAATTATTTTATGCCAAATATTTAATTAAGTACCGATTTAACTTCACGCTGTGTTTCAGGTGCAACGACGGACGCATCGGGCAGACGTGCGAGTGCAGCAAGGACGACGTCCGGACCGAGGATCTGGACGCCAACTGCAGAAAAGACAACGGCACGGACATCTGCAGCAACAACGGCGACTGCGTCTGCGGTACCTGCGAGTGCAGGAAGCGGGAAAATCCTGCAGAGGCGTACAGCGGCCAGTTCTGCGAATGTGACAACTTCAACTGCGACCGCTCCGGCAACAAACTCTGCGGAGGTCAGGAACAAATGATTTACCTGCATCATTTAAAAACTGCTGTTTGGATTTCATCAGGCTGCCTTCGCCTGATTTAATGGTGACAAGAGGAACAAAAGCAAACACTTTTGTCATAGCAGTCGCTAAAACAGTCAATCTGATAGATTATATATTTTGCTTCATGTATGTTTCTCAGCTTTATCGTTTCTTTAGCAACATTCAAGGTACATGGCAGCTAGAGGTAGAAAAATGAGTGGGAGCCAAAGAGAAATTAATCTATTTCTGAATCACAATCCAGCAAAGTGAAGGCCATTTGCTGAAATGAAGCAGTAATGAAGCCATGTGGATATTTGGCACTTTAAGTGGAAAAACCCCTTTGTCTGTAAATATCTTCTACTCAGAGTTGGCAGTTTTAGCTTCAGGAAAAAGGAAAAAGAATCTGGTAACGGCGGCGTAATAAGGACTTTGTAGATATTAAAAAAGGAGTCAATTTATCAACGTTTGATGTTTGAATTTCTGATTTTTTTTTGTCAGAATTTTACTCCTTTTTTCTGTCTGCTATGGCCCTAACACACCGTCGTATTTATTAACATTAATGGATTAGTAACTTAAAAAATAACCAACAGCTTTTCACATGTTGATGTCAGAAGTAATTTTAACCGTTTTTTTTGCTCCAAATAATGAAGCATTGCATTTTAGTTAATAAAATGTTTATTTTCTTATTTTAAAAAGGAATTTAATTATTTGATTCTTTGCATATTTTAATGTATTTTTAATATAGTATAAAAATAGTTTACTTTTTAAATAAAAAAACATCTTTACAATGTGGCAAATTCTTGTTTCTGACTAATCATTAGAATAATTGATTAATTGTTAGCTCTTTTATCCGATTAATCATTAGAATAATTGATTAATTGTTAGCTCTTATATCCGATTAATTGTTGGATTAATTGATTGTTAGCTCTTTTATCCGATTAATCATTAGAATAATTGATTAATTGTTTGCCATACCCCTTAGAAATCCTTTCAACACCTTTACACTAGAGAGAGATGAAGAACATCAGCCATTATTTTTGCTAAAGCAGATCCTCAGTGCTGACGTTCAGACATGTAATCATGAACAAATAAAATAAATGACCCATTTAGACTTTAGCACATCATGGATTTGTTTAAAGCTTTTCAGGTAACAGTAGATTTGCTGACATGCGTCGCCTGGACTCAGTCATGTGCTTCCAGTAGAATAATCCGCCGTTTACTTTGCACTGATTCGGTTGCTGCTGTTTGTGTCCAGGTCACGGTCGCTGTGAGTGCAGAAAGTGCATCTGCGACGCCAACTTCACCGGCAGCGCCTGCGACTGCTCCATGGACACCTCCACCTGTGTCGCCAGCAACGGCCAGATCTGCAATGGACGCGGCGTGTGCGAATGCGGCAGCTGCACATGCACAGACTCCAAATTTCAGGGGCCGACCTGCGAGGCCTGCCCGACCTGTCCAGGTGTCTGCACGGAGCACAAGTGAGTCAGAACGCTTAAGAAATTTAGACCAGATTTTCTGTTCTGTTAGTCTGTCTTTTTTTTTAGTGTTGCACTTTTTTGGATATTCGTGAGTCTGATCCGCCTTCATCTCTCCTCAGGGACTGCGTCGAGTGTCTGACCTTCCAGACCGGAGTGAAGAAGGAAGTGTGTAAGGATGAGTGTAAGAACATCCACCTGATCCCAGTCCGGGACCAGGGCGAGCTGCCGCAGCCCAACGACCAGTCCTTCCCCCGGGTCATCTGCAAGGAGCGCGACGAGAACGACTGCTCCTTCTACTTCTCCTTCGCCGTCAGGAACAACACCAACGAGGTCTACGTGGTGGACAAGCCCGGTAGGTCGGGCTGGGCTGGGTCCTGGTGGGTCCGGGTGGGTCTGACCATTTCTCATCCATCCATCCATCCATCCATAACTTCATAATCATCCATCCATCCATCCATCCATCCATCCATCCATCCATCCATCCATCCATCCATCCATCCATCCATCCATCCATCCATAATCATCCATCCATCCATTTCCCATCCGTCCATCCATCCATCCATCCATCCATAACTTCATAATCATCCATCCATCCATCCATCCATAACTTCATAATCATCCATCCATCCATCCATCCATCCATCCATCCATCCATCCATCCATCCATCCATCCATCCATCCATCCATCCATCCATCCATCCATCCATAACTTCATAATCATCCATCCATCCATCCATCCATTTCCCATCCGTCCATCCATCCCTGAGTGTGTTGGTGTTTTCCGCCTCAGAGTGCCCGTCCAGCCCTGACATCATCCCCATCGTGGCCGGCGTGGTCGCCGGCATCGTGATGATCGGCTTGGCGCTGCTGCTCATCTGGAAGCTGCTCATGATCATCCACGACCGCAGGGAGTTCGCCAAGTTTGAGAAGGAGAAGATGAACGCCATCTGGGACACGGTCAGTCGCTTAACCCGCTCAGCAGGAGTTAAACCTTCACTGTAGCTGTTAGCTTAAAGCTGCTAACGGCTCTATTTGACAGGCTTTAGCTCATGTCTTCAGTAATGCTACGTCAGTTTATTAGCAACACTAATCTGGATGTTTTTGTTGTTTTGTGAGGTCAGAGACCTTGAATCTTACACAAACTTTGTGTAGAGTGCCACTAATGTAGAGAAAACGGATGGATGGAGGTAATTAAAGGAGATTCCTGGAGTAAAAACTGCTAGCTGCTAATGTACCTGACTTGAGACTGGGGTGGAAGTTCAGCTTCAAAATGACCTGAAGCAGCTTTTACAACCAGGCTGAGATCAAAGCATCATAATGTTAGAATACTCCAGCCAAAGCTAAATACTTTTTTTAAAAATATCTTATTAAATTATTTATTTTTCCGTCTTTTTCTGTGTGTTCTTTGACCATTTTACTTTTTGTATTCTTAACTTTTTTTTTCTTTTTGTTTATATTTTTTACTTTATATTTGTGGGGTGTTTTTTTTTGTTCCGTTTTGTTTTTTTACCTTTTTATTTTTTTATTTTTTTTTACTTTTTTAGTTTATTTTTGTGGAGACTTTTGTACTTTTTAGTTACATATGTTTCCATTTGTATGCTTTTACTTTTTGTTGTGTATTTTTTAAATTTTTATTTTACTATATTTTATTTTTTACTGATTCAATTTTTGTTTTACTCTTTGTATGTATTTTAACTTTTTATTTAATTGCTTTTTTGTTTTGTTTTTACTTTTTGTGCCTAAATCTTATTGCTGGACTTGGAAAAACATTTCACTCTCCATCCAATCTGACTGAGCTTTAACTATTTAATATTTTACTCACTAGATGTGAAAAACGGTCACCTCTGAAATTTTCTTACAAAGCCTTAAATTGTTAGACCTGTTAAATGTGTCCGCTCAGGATTTAGTTGTGCTCTAAATACTCTCTCTTCTCTGTTGGTAAATCTGAATGAAAACAGTAGAAACATGGCGGTGGATGAGAACATTTGGAGCTTTTCTTTCTCTTCTGTGAGGAGGGAGTGGCTCCATCTTCTCCTTCTCGTGCTGCCACCTAGTGGAGGGGACTTGCAAGCAAAAGAAAATAAACTTTTTCTTCTGGTCTTTTTTTGTTTGTTTTGTTTTCAGGGTGAGAATCCGATCTACAAAAGCGCCGTAACAACCGTGGTGAACCCAAAGTACGAGGGGAAATGATGTCGCTTCTTTCTCCTTTGTGACGACACTGTACATGGAGAGGAAAACGGGCCGAGACGAGCGGAGCGGGGCTTTTATACAACGTTTGCTGTTTGTCGTCGTATGAAATGATAGAGACGCATCCTGCCACTCTCTGTTTTTGCTAACTTGTTTTTATTTCCTTTGCTTTATTTTGGATTTTTGGGAGATTGTTGTTTTTTATGACTGGACTTTCCGTTCATCGGGTTCGCTCTGTTCAGCAGGAGGTAATCAGGAATCAATGTTTTTAAAGCCGATGAGCCATCGGACCAAAGGTCTTTGGGTCTCTGAGGAGCCGTTTTAAATCCTCCATGTTTGAATTGAAATGTGTACAGTGTGTTTTGGGTTCTGTAAAGCCATATATCTGCAGCTGAACAATCATTCAGAATCAGTTTTCTTTTCTCTGCGGATGAAAGGACGTCGGTTTACAACAGCTTTACTCTTTCAGGACTCATTTTGCTTAATTTAAAGCCAACTCAGGTCCTTCATCTGTAGCACACCAAATACACGCCTCGGTTTTTTTTGTTTTTTTTTTAAGATTACCACTTTAAATTTAAAGGATTTTTTTTACTTCTTGTCGTAATCAAATGTTAAATCTACAGAAAACTGGAGTTTTGATGAAAACAATTTTTTCTGTTCTGACAGAAAACTGCTGCCAATTTTTTTTAAGTGCCTTCTTTTACACATCAAGGCAAAGCAGTTTTCTCAAATTATTTATTAAATAAATCAAACCACCCCAACATGGCGTCTGATTGTGTTCCTTACTGGGATGTAAACAAACTTTTGGTTTAGTGCTTTTTGATAAATTTCAGGTTCTTATAGTGTGAAGGCACCATTCAGGGGGTCAGCTATGGCAAAATGTTCTTAGAAAAACTTAAACTGTTAAAATATGAAATAATTATCTCTGCATTTGATTAGTACGTCATAAAATTAATTAATGTTGAACATTTTTTCAGTTTGATGTAATTTACAGATAAAAACTGGTTTGATTTGATTGATAAAATAATATTTAATAACACAACTGTTATGTTGAAGGTTGTCTAGACTACAGGGCCATATAAAAAGCTACAGTGGGCCAGATTTGGCCCCCAGGCCTTAAGTTTGAAACATGGGATGTGACCCCTGAGGTGTATGGAAGGTCCAAAGGGACTAAATTAATATCATCAAATAAATAAATGTACCATTAACTGTCTTAAGTAATGTATAAGACTATGCTTTTTAATTTTTTTTATAAAATAAATCCACTTGTGATTTTGTATTTATAGTATTCATACCAATTAAACTAACATTTTGCTACATTGCAACTATTACTTCAAATGTTACTGTAAATAAATGTCAATATTTGATAATGTGGAAGTGGAAGAACTAAAATCTACAGGTTAAGACACTTCTTTTTAAAAAGACAAATCTGAAAAGTGCAGTGTGCATTTGTTTTAGTGACTGCTGCATGTTGTTGGCGTTACACCTCTACAAGATGTAAATTATTGCCCATTCTTCTTTGCAAATTTGTTTAAATCCAATTGGACGGAGTATCTCTCCATGTCAAAGGTGAAGTTTTGCCACAGAAACTAAGGTCTGTACTTTAACTAGGCCATTCTTATAAGGTTTTATGTTGGTGTTCTGCTGAAAGGGGAAGGTTTTGAAACAGGTTTTCCTCCAAGATATTTAACGTCCAGCTTCCTTCTGTTAAAGAAAAGAATCCCCACAGCATGATCCTGCCACTTGAGTAAAGCGTATTTCTTAAAAAAAAAAAAGGCTACTCAAGCATTGAATCATCACGCAAGAAATATGAAGTTATGTACGCATTCTAGTGTTTAAAGACTTTCCTTAAGTGGAAGAAACATTTTTTTCCAAATATTTTCTTTTTCCAATAGAAATCTTGTGAAAGTGTAACTTGTAGTATGCAATGGTTTTTATCATACCTTCACTTGGTCTCAAATGTCGCAATAAGCTCAGCAGAGAGAAAATAAGTTTATTTATAAACAATAAGTCTCACTTTAATATAAATTGTAGGTGTGACTGTATCTGGTGTATTTTTGGTTAAAACATTACTGCTTGTTCAGTGACATTACTCAAAGTGGGTAGAGTATGTAGACTTTTTACTAAAGTAAAAGCAGTGATACTTCATAAAATAGTAAAAACAAAAAGTATGGTATTAAAAAATTATAGAAAATTTGTCCAAAAATAACCTGTCATATTTAAAGAATTTTGTCAATTATTCATAATTTATTATAATAAAAAACTATCCATAATGACAGCAAACTGTGATTTGTTAAAAGATTTTAGCTCAAACAGTATTATCTTTACCTTCATAAAGAACCTTTCAGAAAAAATGCCCCTCGCAATATGGCGGCGACGTTCACGTGCGTTCCGGATCTCCATTGTATTTCGTTCGTTCGGGGAACGAGCCGAAATTCCCATCTCTAGTATCGTGTCTGCGACAGCCAATCACGTTTCGTTTCAGCCCCTGTGGAGCCTCTCTACAGGTGATTGGTGGCCTCGGCTAGCCAATCAGATGGCGTGTTTCACAGCAAAGTTGTTAACCCCCAACAGTAGCACTTTGCTTTCCAGCTCTCTAGTTTCGACCAACGGAAGGAAAATAGGGCTTTTACCGACTGAAAGACGCCGTTTGACGGCCCGGATGTTGAACGGGAGCCGGCCGCTTCTCACCGGCTGGTTCTGTTCGTGAAACTAAGTAGAACCAGCGGTGGCTAACGTTGATGTTAACTCCCTCTGTGGCTCGCTGCGTCGTGTTCTCTGTCGTCTCTCTCTCTCGGGTTTTTCTTCTTCTTCTGGTAAAACTTGCAGAAATGTTCCCCATCTGTCCCGAAGGCTTCCACGTTTCCACACAGATCCACTCGGTGAGTATTTTCCTGCCATGTTTTTAACTCTGATGGCCAAAATAAAGAGGCCCGTCGTGATTAGTGTGTTTTCTGGCATCAGATGATTTCATACACGCAATCAAATTCCTGGCTGGTCAGCTGGATGCAATTCAACAGCAAAACCACAAGTTCCTACTCAGTTTTTCGGCCCCTAAAGCCACCAAACCCCCAAAAGATGGATCCAGATATTTTAAAAATGTATAAATACATATTGAAATAATAATATATATTCGAATATAATTTGATTTGTTAGATTTTTCATGAGTAAACCTTAGCTGAAGGAGACAGTTAAAGGATGCCTGTGTTTTTTTATTACACCATCTTCTTTTGAGGAGCTTTCATGCTGATGGCAGGATAATCTGGAACATTTTTCTGCTGGATCATATGCAGCTTTGGGTGTGTGACTGAACAGTGCCAGGCTGTCCCTGTGGTCTGCCCTGGAACTGCTCGGCCTGGATCATTCACTGCAAATATTACCTAACCAACACTAACCCATCTCCTTGAAAACAGGTGGAGGATCAACCTGGCTTCACATCTGCATCTTTAAATGTCACTGTTAATTTAAACAAAACAACAAAAGCCAAAAACCGACCAGAACTGAGAACATCTGCTCATTTAAGAGAGCTGGAAAGCTCAGTTTTCCAGCTCTTTCCTGTGATTATCTGAACTCTTTCCCTATTGTGGGACAAACCCCACCCATGTTGTACTTCTGTGTGTCAGCTGGAAGAGTGCAAGCTCTGTTTTCACTCAAAATAATCTTCAATCATAATCATTTCAAATGTTTATATAGTGTTTCATTTAAAACATCTGATGGCATCAAATGACATCAAAATCACATGAGAACCAAGACAGGTAAAACATTTTAAGAGCTTAAATTAGGCCTGTCATGATAACAGATTTTGCTGGATGATAAATTATCCCAGAAGTTTTTGCGATAAACAATAATGTTGTTTTCAGAGAATTTTAAAATAATATAATAATAATAATGCCAAGAACACATTGTCAAAGATCAATGAACTTTAAATTCTAATGAACATTTAACGCAGGAGCTGGAAGACATTTTAAATATTCAAAATAAAAACAGAAATAAAATTAATTAGGAAATCTCTGTAAACAAAATTACCCTTTAAAAAAAGGGCTAGTCAGACTAAAGACTTTTGTTATCCAGTTTTTGGCAGAAAGAGACAAAAGAGAAAAACAATAAATTATGCAACTGGAAATGAATGCATTTATTTTCATTTATCATGCAGTTAATTGTTTTATTGCTTATTGCGACAGGTTAATCTGAAATATTGTGAATAACATACAACCTTTGGTGAAATTTAGGATAAATTTATTTGGAACAGTTTTCTCAGTCAGCTAAAATGTCTAACTTTAACCATTTAAAATTGAAGAAATTTAACTGAATATTTAGTAATAAATTCAAAGAGTTGTAGAAGCTGATGGCTGTGGGCAGAAAGGATCTCCTCTGGCAGTCTGTATTACAGCAGATTGAAGAAGCCTCTGACTGAAGACACTTCGTTTTTCTGACAGTTTCATGAAGAGGATACGCAGAATTGATAAATATTCTTTTACGTATGAATTGAAACTGCCACTATGTCGTGACAGTATGGTATGAGACAGATAACCTTTCTTCCAGTGCTATCTAGAAATAACCTATCACAGCCAGGAGGCGGGTCTTAGTGCTGCCAATCATACTTGTATGTTATCTGTCTAATAATAAACTGTCATAACATATTGACAGTTTTAACAAATATGTAAAAAATGAAAATATTTTTAAAATAAAAGTTATACTCCAACTTTAATTTGGGGAGCTCGCCAAATGGTCGATACCTACGTGTGAAACCAATCTCATCAGCTTCCATTAAGATACAATTCGACCTAAAATGAGGTTAATATAAAGAATAAATAACATGAATTACTAAGGCTTACTTGCAAAACAAACCAAATGGTGAATTTTAAGATTGATTTTCAAATCAACAGTAGTTGTGTTTCCAAGACAATTGCAAAGTTTTCTATTGCAAAACTTTGTCAATATTCTGCTAATGTCGAAAAAACATAGTTCTGCAACTCTGATTTTAAATCAGACGTCAGTAAATTTGTTCACACAATAAGTCATTAAAAAAACATGTCGTGCCATCATCCTTTGACTACTTCCTGTCCTCTTCTTCTTCGTGGTTTTTGCCAGTAATCACATCTGGTTGTTGATCATGTGATTCGTGATGAGAAAATGTTTCCGATGCAGTTTTGCAAAATAAACCAGTTTCGATACGCTCAAAAAACAACCTCATCCTAGTCCCAAAATGATTTGATGAAAAACTAGAATTTTTGCAAAATTGCCGTGTTTCCATTAAGTGAATTGTAAATAAATAAATAAAAATTAAAAGAATTCTAAAATTCATTTTAAAAGTCAGAAGTAGCCAATGCTGTGATACATCTGCCTGTTTATATCCTGCCACAAACCAAGCCTCCTGTACTCTGAAATATGTGTTGGCCTCTGAGCTAAAAAGAAGCATGCATACCTCCAAATTGCACCCATTATTCCTCATGCTGGTCACTTAGAAACTGATGGAAGCTGTAAGTCATCCAGGCTTCATTTTGAATGCAGCAGTTAGCTGTCAGGTTGTTGAAGAAAAAGCCACAGCAAAACTCCTAGAAGGACGACATTCATATTGACCTTCATATCTTCATGAGTCAGGCTTTGGTGTTAACTTTTTCTTCTTAAAAACACATTTTTACTTGACTGCTTTCATGCTGCGCTCCAGTTACTCAGGAAGTGGAAACTCTGAGCTTTCTGGTTAAGGAGTTTGAATTTCAACATTGCGATGCCTAAAACGTTGTTTACAATAGTTCTTATAATCATTTTAAGCTTTACTTTCCATAAACAAACACTGCTTTTAATTTGTTCAGTTCGTAGCTGCGGGCACAACATTGATTTAAAAAACATCCTTGCATGTTTATGTTGTAAAATAAACATGTTTTCACCTCATCTTTCTACTGTTGATTTAAGGGGCGGACATATTGAAACGTAAAGCGAAGTTGCTCCCACTTTCCCAGTGGAAAGTCCACTTAAAGTTGATTTTTCCAACTGGAATGTCAGAATTTCCCAGTTCCGAACACAGGAACGCAGCATTAATACAGTATGAGAGTTGAATTTGTTGGAATCCCCAATTATGGTTTTTATTTTTATTTTTTTGCCTCATAATGTGTTTGTAATTGTTTTTTTAATGTTTGAATTATTGTAATTTATGTGGCCAAAGGCAGTTGTTCTTTGATTAATTTGATTTCATTTGAAAACTACTCGATCTGGATTATGGCTGGACATTAAATCAATAGCGGTAGTCATGTGATCAATATCAATAGAGCAGATACATCTGAGAATATTAAATGTATAGAATATTCACTGAATGTTGATTCTGAGCCGCACAGCATTCTGGGAGATGTAGGCAGAGGAAAGACTATCTGCTCAACTTCACGGCTAACTAAGCTAGCTTGGTGGAATCAACTTACTCATTCATTCATTGGTTACCTAGCAACTCACTCATTCATTGGTTACCTAGCAACTCACTCATTCATTGGTTACCTAGCAACTCACTCATTCTGTGGTTACCTAGCAGCTCAATCATTCTGTGGTTACCTAGCAGCTCACTCATTCTGTGGTTACCTAGCAGCTCACTCATTCTTTGGTTACCTAGCAACTCACTCATTCTTTGGTTACCTAGCAGCTCAATCATTCTTTGGTTACCTAGCAGCTCACTCATTCTTTGGTTACCTAGCAGCTCACTCATTCTTTGGTTACCTAGCAACTCACTCATTCTTTGGTTACCTAGCAACTCACTCATTCTTTGGTTACCTAGCAGCTCAATCATTCTGTGGTTACATAGCAACAACCTGTTGAGTAACTTGCACAGTAGCAGTTTCAGGTTTCGCCATCGTGTCACCACCTTATTTTTATTTGCCTAAAAATAAAAAAACAGTGAAAACTGGACAAAAGAAGAAAAATCACACCACCAGTCTGGTTGTATCTCAGAAATTTAAAACTAAAATATAGCTATCAATATTGACTGGTATGAAACGCTTGTATTATAAGTTTTTCAGTCATATCGTCCAGCTCTAATCTGGATTAAATTAGTTTTATCTTGGAGAAGCAAGCAGAATAGCAACAGAAACTCCCATCATCTGCATCCTGTCCATATGCCAATAAACAAACCTTTTCTTTTTAAGGGATATTTCCAAAGACACTGAGAGGCTGATTTGCAATATGTGGTCTATGCGATGCATCTGGTGTTTTGTTGAGAGATTCGTCTCTGCTATTCATTTAATTGATCATGTTTTCTGGCAAACATTTAAAACTTCAGACGTGCTGGGAAAAGAGAAGCAGCTGTCTCACTTTCTGGGTTAGAAATGTGTTTTCCAGCTGAGAAACTTCTGCAAACGTGAAAGAACTTTAATAAACTTTGTCTTATAACAGGTATGAATATTTTTGCATCATGCAGCAGGTTTGAATAAAAAGTATCAAACTCCTATTGGTTTCTTTACAATTGAATTAATAATTTGCTGACAAGCTATGTAGGGCTACAGCTAATGATTATTTTAATAATTGATTAATCTATTAACTATTCTGTTTAATCAATTAATCGTATGAAAAGTAGGCATATTCTGCAGAATTTTGGTTCTACACCTGAGCAGCACCAGGTGTGCTTGCACAAGCCCAACAATCACCATCAGCTGGTGCACAGATCCGTCTTATCTTCTGCCTTACATGAGCAAGCTTCTGCTAAACCTACTTTTCTTTATCAGTTTTGTCCTGATTTTTCTTTCATTTGCTTTCAGATTTTAAAATTTCAGTTATTTTGTTTGTTTCCAGATCATCTTTGTGGAAGTTATGGGTTTAAGAATGAAAATGAAAACCTTTATTCTCTGCCTGGACCCAGGATGATCACAGCATCAACAGGTAAGGCGCTTTGGTGGAAATGTACTATTATTCTGTGAATTTTAAGAATATTACCAAATGAAGTGGGGGATCTTTTTCAAAGCAAATACTCTAGAACTTGGTCCATGTTGTATTTTGTGCACATGCATGTCCCTGTCCTTCCAGATGGAGGCAGCATTGCGCACGCTGTGACTCAATTCACCTGGAGTAAACATCTTTTTTATGTGCCACTTAGTTGTGGCATCACTGCTGATGAGGTTCAGTGGATCTGAACAGTTTTTCCTGCTCATCCAGCAACGACTGCATCCTTAGTGTTTGATGGGTGGAGTGAGTTAGTCATGTTTTTCTTGTTTTCACACCAAATAAAATGAAAAAATAAAAAAGAGCAACAAACGGCCTTATTTTCTAGGTGGAGTTGACTTAATTTTGCTCAAAATTACTACATTGCTTAACTTTGAAACATTTGTTGCATAAAATATTAAGTATTATGAGTATTTTTATCATGTATAAATTATTTTAACTGTTTATTGATAGGAGGAATTAATATATCTACATGTAAGGAATTGAGCATAAAAGTGCAAAACAAAGGGGAATTATTTCTAGAAACGATACAGAAACTTGAATTAGTCTTTAGAATATTTAAAAGATCACTTACACAACTGTGTTGTTTTTCATTTTTTAATTATTTTTCATATAAGTTGGATTGGTTTGGGATATTCCGTCAGTTGTGGCATTTTTTTAAACCTGGTATTTTATTTACATGTTTTGGTCATAAATGCGTATATTAGTAGTTTTTGTAGTTTGTGGGTTTACCATTTACGACTTTAATCTATCTTTAGTTTTTTTTAACGTTTTGACCATGCATTTACTTTATTTAAATATAAAATGTTTTAACTTTTGTATATTTACGTCTCTTCCATCTTGGGTATGTCTTTTACTTAATTTTTGTTTTATTTTGCGCTTTTTATATTTTCTGCTGTTTTTTTTTTTAACTAAAAGTTTCATTTAGTATATATAATTTTTTTCTAGCGTTTTATCCTATTTTTGAGAATAAATTGAATCGTTTTTTAATTATTTTCATTACTCCGTATCTTACTACGTATTTCGGCCATGTCTAATGTTTATTTCAATAATTGATGTGGATGTGTGGAGCGGAGTTGCTTTGCAACAAATACCCCCTTCCCCCAACCCCGGCAACGCGCAAGCGCTCGGGACCGTGTGGGAATGGTCGGTCCACGAACTGGGGGTTGGACCGCTCCGAGCGAAACAGAGCAAAAGAGTTTTTAAATGTCCGCCATGTTGTCCATGGCGCACTGAACCACCGATAGGGAGCGGAGCGTCGGAAAAAAACAGTCCGAGAGAGAGCGACCGAGATCCGGGCCTTCCCCCAGCTCCGCTGGCGACGCCCTAAATACAAGCTAGAACCTTCCGAACGTTAGAGACTAACCGCACAGAAACATCAATGAAAGCTCCACTCGGTGCCGTTGTGAACATTAGGAGATCGGATAGATTTATATTGCATCTGGAATTGTGAAAAAAATGAGTAAATTGTCGTTTCGGGCACGGGCGCTGGACGCTTCCAAGCCACTACCCGTCTTCCGTTGTGAGGATTTACCCGACCTACACGAATATGCATCCATTAACCGGGCTGTGCCGCAGATGCCGACGGGGATGGAGAAAGAAGAGGAATCGGTAATGTTTAACGGTTTGAAAATGTGAAGTTTTGAGCTTTGTTTTATTTTTAAGCGATCAGAGGCGCCCCTCTTTTTTTCCTGCGCAAGCTTTCACAAAATGGCCGCCAATTTTCTCAGGAGAAACACGACGGTTTGGGGCAGTTAACGGCTCGTTCGTTGGACATGGACGGATGTTTTGGGCAAATTAAAACACAAGGAGTCTGTATTTGATAAATTTACCGGGTTTTACCGGTTTATTTATGCATGAGATGGGTTTCTGAGTACAAAGGGGGTCATGTGACTTGAGCAATGCCGACATTTTGTGTCTTGCGTGAGGAAGGGGGCCCTTGTGTTGGCGTAGTAGCAGAACGCTGAGGCAAGATGGCGCTGCTGCTCTCAGATCAGTTTGCAGAAATGTCAACAATGCTGCCGTGCGTTAGCAAAAGACGACGGTTGAGATCAGAATTGTTTATTTTCTTATTTTAGTAGAATGCAGGTTAGCATTACTGAGCTGGAATGTTTTGATCAGAATTGCTAGGTGGTGTTGGTGACGTCCATGTTGGTTTTGCTTTCTGTGATCTTTTTCAGCTCTTGTTTGAACGGTAAATACATTAGGAGTTATTACCAAGCATGTGCAGCTGTCAGATACGTGTATCTCATTCACAAGAAGGGATTTCTCCTCAATGTGTTTGCACTGCAGGTCACTGGGAGGACAAGCTGGTTTTAATGGGAAGCTGTGCTTTTGTATGTAGTTGGGGAATGTTTTGGATTCATTTTTGTGTGGATGATGTGCATTTTTCTTAAATATTATTTTTATTCAGGACATTTCTCTACTTTGCCACACTTTTCCTTAAAATGCTGAGCAAATTGGGCTGCATCATACACTTATTTCAGTCTAGTGCATGCTTTTTCTTCTTTGGAGCCTGTGTTTGGTGTCAGGGGTTCAGTGTGCCAAATGGCACTGGTAGGACATCAGGACAGTGTGTAGGGAGAGTACCTGTCATTTACAAAACTCTGCGTTTTTCAGCTGGAACATCTGATTGCGTAACAAATCTACTAACATAATAATTTGGGAGCAGCTTATTAATTTCTGTCAGATTTTAAGAATGAGCTTTGAATTGTAGTAGTTCTTCCTACTTCAGGTTGACCTGGATATTTGTTTTGGATGGGATACACCTGGAGGAAAAAATAGATTGAGTTTCTACCTTATTTCCCTATTCAGTTTGCTCAGACTGAAATATATTTTTTTCAGTTTGACATTTTGATTTTTACTTATTTAGATTTTCTTCCCAATATTTACTCTTGTACTGTAACGACAATCGTGTAAAGATTTTTTTTTTCCTTTTCGCTACAAATCCATTATTGCTTGCAGTCAGAACCTTACAAATGTAAATTTAAAAAATTAATACGACAATTACTATATCCGCTAGTGAAAGCAAAGCAGCAGTTTCATTCAGTCTTATTTTGGAATGTAAACATAATTGTAGTTGCTTTCATTTGATTTATTTTAATTTATCCTATACTGATTCATTTCCTCCTAGTAAATAATTTATCATCAGAATATTGCTTCTCACAATAACAAATTTCACTGGACGATTAATTGTCCCAGAAATTGTTGCTATAAAAAGTTATTTTGAGATGATTTTCAACGAATATAATAAAATAACCCTCATTTTTAATGAATTGTTGCAGTAATTGGCCACAACAGGGATCAAATTAGACATGGGTTATATTATTTGTAGTTTTCTGAAGACCTTGTTAATTTGTCTTTGAACGAGTTAACTTGTGATATGAGAGATCATTGCTCCTGATTCAACTAAATTAATTTCTCACACTTGCCTTTATACTTGTTCACTTTAACTTGTGGTTATCTTGGGGTTAAAGTGAACATTTACAGTCAGACTGCTGTCCAAATCGGTCATTTTATCAGAACCACAATAAGTGGAAATGTGTGTAAAACTAACACTTAACAATGTACAGGTAAATTCTTAGAGATGTGAGTTTTATTATTATTATATAAACAATGCATCTCAATAATCTAACCAGTAAAAAAAACCAGCAGGAGCCACAAATTGGTAGGTGGGAAAGTCACCTGGCACCAATTTAAAATGATCAAAATTAGAAATATTAGCTGGATGGAATCTGTTCAGATTCTTTGTTTTGGTTCATGATGATTGGAACATTGAGAAAACAAAACCTGACAAAACAAATACAACCATTTTCACAGTAAATGACTTGTCCCGAAATATCTAAAAACTTATTAAAAATAGTCAGGGAAATGTGTAAATCTGAGCAATTTACAGACTATTTGTTGTATGTTGAAGTTTTTCAAAGTCTTTAAAAGTCTGGATATTTTTCAAATATTTATATCTTTTTTTTAGTCCTGGGCTTGATATCTTGTTTTTTTTTTTCTCTCCATTTATCTCTATTGAAAAGATTCCCAGTTAACAGAATAGCAGCAGCCAAAGGGGAAATTCAGGTGTAGCAGCAGCATCAGGTGTAAAGGTTAACAAAAAACAAATCCTTGGTTGTAAAAACGATATTGCAACAACAGTAGTAGTAATACTATACTGTTCAAGACTATAACAGAAAACACTGTGCAGTTATTACAAATAAACTTCCTCAGTTGAAGTTGAAAATGTTGGACTTTCTCTGTTTTGTTTGCTTACAGTCTGCACCATTTTGTCCTGCTGTTTGCAGCTTAAGTACTTACAGATCTTCATCACCTGATGGTTATCTCTCTAACTTTATATTGATATTTGGTGTTGAAATGAAAAAAAAATTGGTTGAAAATGTACAAATCTGGGAGAAAAAGATGGATTAAAACCCTGGAACGAGAAAAATGGAAGTGCTGTTTTCTTTCCAATCAAGATGATTTTTGGTTAAATAAACGGGTTCATTTGAGCTTGTGGTTCTATTTTTTAAGCATTGTTACTTGGTCTGATTCAGCTAAATGTTTAACGTAGAATTAAACCTGGCAAATCTAAGCAGTTTTATTTAAAGTAGTTTTTGTTTTGTCTTTTTTCACCGAGTGTGTCTTTAGGTTGTCCTGTTGCATTAAGTAATAAATCAATAATCACATGATCATTTAAAACGAGCTCCATTTGCATCATCAGTTTTTCTTTTCTCTCTTTCTACCAAAATTGAATGACGCAAGTCTTCAGTCTGGTGCTTTGGTCTCGAGCCATTTTTTTTTTTTATTGTTTTTGAAGGACAATTTCATTTACAGACAATTTTATTTGTTTTTGTTTTGTTTTAGATATTTAAAATGTCTTCATGTTTCAGTGTTAAATGTTTGTCAGGAATTTAAAGTTTATTGGTGTGTGAGAATGTTTTCTTGCGTCGTTATGCCGTTACTGTTGTACTAGTTGAAAATAGTCTCAAAACAACGATATTATAGTTTATTGCAATATCTTGGACAATTTATCGTCCATCAAAATTTATCATGACAGATCTATTCCTCTGATTCAGGGACGTTTATAGGAAAATTAACCCAGGCGGATCGAGACATTTTGGTCTTAATCCATTTCATTTGAACCTTTTATTATTGAGTTTGTGTCTCGCTCGTTTTGAGGTCTTTTATTTGCTTCTGAGGTTCTTCTAGTTGCGTGTGTCTCACAACCCACTTGGTGTGAAGTGGTCTGCACACTTCCTGTTTCTCTGCCAATAGAAAGCTTTTATTGTCCGCGTATCGTTGAGTCCGTTTCCATAAGCCCCTCTCTCCCTTTCTGGGCCGGTGTTCTGGAGGAACGACGTGTGCGTTTGTAGCTTCCAGGTGGCGTGTTTTGCGGTGCTGGGTTCCCAGCAGCAGCACGTGCGGCCTGTTTGTTTTGGGTCAGCCACTTTATCTTGTATTTACGTTAGGTTGAGAGTGAGGTCAGCGTCTGCAGGCCTGCTGGGAAACCCACGGGCGTCTGGTGTGTTTGCCTCGCTGCCAAACACAGAAACATGCTGGCCGGCTCCCAGCTCCTCGCTGTGTGACCTCACTGGGAAGGGGGTAGATAGATAGATACCTGTAGATAGATAGATAGATAGATAGATAGATACCTGTAGATAGACAGATACCTGTCCAAAGTATCTGCCGTTCATTCAAACCGTCGGCCATTTTCATTCAGCTTTCATCAGTAGCTTAAACGAAAGCTTTCATTCCTGCTCAGTGCCTTGAACAGTTTCTGTGCTCAAGCATTTTTTTCCCCACCACGCTGAGGAGCGGTTTACTCTCGCTGTGGAAGAGACTCAAAGGGGGGTGGCGGTGTTGGCTTGCTCAGCGTTTCTGGTGGTGATTGATGGCGCTCGTTTTAGGAGCTATATTTGAACTACTGCGTGTGAGAAAGCAGGACTGTCGGCGAGCCGATACACCTCAGTGTGTTTATCATCGGCCCACAGTCTGAAAGTAAACGCACGTTCTCTGATGAAGTTTGGCTGCTGGCGGGTTGGGGTTTATGAAATTTGGAGAGGAAGAAGCTGAGGGGTTGGGTGTCGACTGGAGGGAATTAGGATGGGAATATTAAAGTTATGCAATAGCATAAGCGTGGATGTTACAGCAGAAAAAAAACATGTTTTTCTCCCTTTGTTTTTGTTTCTCCCTTTGATGTCCACATTAGTCTTGCTTAGTTTTATTTTGCGTTTCCTTCGCTAAGGATGTAAATCTGGTGTGGGAATCGAAGATGACAGAAATCCTTACAGCTGGCTGTTCCAATTGCCCAGAGATTGGAACCAACTAATTTCGTCTCGTTTGACTATGATCTGTGATTAAATACTGAAAGCTCAGATTTCTTCCTGCTAATCAGCTGCATTAAAACTGAATTCCCACTATTGTGCATCACCATGTACATTGATGCACCTTGGCTACGTTCACACCGTAGGTCATGATGCTCAAGTCCCTTTTTTTTAAATAATGAATCTACTACTGAATCAGACGTCTGAACATTTAACTCCGAAGGTCACACATTTGCAGAAGAACATAGCCGTCTCACAGCACCACACCGTTTAAAGCATCACTATTTGACCTTTGCAAAAATATTTATTAAAACTGTCATGAGACGGATGATCTGTGAAAAAATGCGTCTCTGCTGCCTCCTCCCAGTGTTCCTACTGCCATCTGCAGAAATGAGCTGCTCTGTTTAGAAATAGCCAGAGCAAAGGGGAAGGTCAAAGTGCTGCCAATCATGCTGGTGTATGTGCTGCTAAGCAGCTTGGTGTTGCAGGAAAACTGTTAATCCACCATCATCAGTGGCTGTGCTAATTAGCCTTAGCATTCATGGCAGGCTCTGGTGTGCAGGACTCGCTGTAGCGCAGCTGAGGGGAGGCTGTGAGCAAATTGTTCATAAAGGCCATTATCTTTGGCCCATTAAACGTTCAAACCAAACCAAGCAGCACATGGATTCACCTATTAGAGTTCAGTACAAACGTACTTCCTTTCTGTTCGTCTCAATCCTACTATTTAGTGTAGATTGGATCTTTTAACATGGTTTTATGTTGCTGGATGTTAAACAGCATAATTTGATGTATTATGCATTTCTATATGGTAACGTTACGCTGCCATATGAAAATTTAGGCCGATATTTTAATATTGATGATGACCACCACCCAATTTTGCGTTGCATCACTGCACCGTTGCTTTGCCAAACATATGGTCGCCCATCCGTCTCGAAACACAATCGCAAACAAACATTGGTTATCGGCCCGTTACTGATGCTTTAAAAATGGCCAACATTAAAACCGGCTTATCAGGCTTTGCTACTTCCTGATGTGAAACCACTTGCCCAACAGTTTTTCCATTATAAATAGTGTAAAATAATCCTGACCTGTGTATCCTGATTTAATAAAACACCGTCTCTTTGTAGTGTGGGTTTTAAATGCTGGTAAATCAGAGATGCAGTCAGAATGGTCAGTTTGTTTTTGTCTGTGCGTGCCGGTTGAGCATGCTCATTAACTGAGCTCGGATCAGAACCGATAATCCTTAAAGGGTTTACTCCACAGTAATGGGGCTTTACTCACTTAACTAAACCAGAGAGCTTAGATGGGACAGTCCAGCTGTGAGGTGCAGATGTTACACATGTGCAGCGTTTCAGACTGCATTTGTCAGGGGTTTTACTGAGAATTGGTCCATTTAATATGCAGAACAGAAATCCTCTTTGTTGCTACTTCTAAGCTTTGATTATTGCTCAAACTCCAGTCACTTTAAAACCTTTTGATTTCCTCTGGGGGTTTTTTCAATCTGAAGCTTCAGCTTTTTGTAAGACTGAATGTGATTCATAGAAAATACAAGTATGCTTTCTCAAATGTCAAACAAAATGAAAATCCCTGAGGTTAGTCTGTGCAAAAACCAAAAGTCTTGCTTCTCTTCTAGTTTAGCTTCTATAAATTATTGCACATTTATACTGTTGGACGGTTCTAGATTTTTGATTGTATCTTGACCTTTGTAAAGCACTTTTCCCACATTTCACTGGTTAAAAATTGCTCTAAAGATTTTGTTCTGCTACATTTAAGCATTTAAGTTGTTTAATTTTAACTCCATCTTGCAGTTCAAGCAAGAATGCGCAAAAGTTCAGTAAATTATTTCTCCCAAGGAAATAAAGCTTTTCCAGTCAGGCGGCATAGTGGCTAATTTAATACCGACGCATTTTTAACCTTCCCGTTCCAAACCTCTGAAATAACTGCAGCAGAAAATGGCTGCTTCACTTTGCAAATACAAGCAAGTCAAATACAAACAAGCATTAAGAAGTAATCTGTAGAATAGTAAATTCTGTGTATTTGAGTCAAAGGATTATAACGATATACAAAATAAGTGATTTATTCATAAATATTTACATAAATATCTTAATGCAGTATTTCTTATCATGAGATAAAAGCTTCTAATACAGTATGATAAAGGGATTTTCAGTATTTAGCTGTATTTGAAACACAGGCAAAATGAAAAGAACATAAATATGTTGGTACCACTGACACCAGATAGGTTTTAGTATAAAATAGAAACGGTTTTTATTGGTTCCCAGACGGGAAATTCAGGTGTAACGGCAACGTCAGATTCACACTAAGTACCAAAAGTGTTAACATAAAAAAAATTGACTGTTATAGTAATTATATACTGTACAAGATTACAGCTAAATACTGCAGTATTCAGATTTATTTGAATTTACACCAATAGTGGGTGGAATATTCAAATTAATGATCTTAAATTTCATATCTGACAGAGAAAGCAAAAGTCTTTTTTTATAAAATTGCATATGAATTTGGGCATTGAGGGGTTAAAGCAGCGTTGCCTTAATCAGAGTGATGGGTGGTGTTAGTTTCTGTATGACGGATGTTTTACATCACATTTCCCAACATCCCACTTTGTTTCTTTTTAGCAGGGTTGAAGTTGTGGTGGGAAGTTGGTGCTGAAACTTCAAACTCAGACATGTCTGCTTCCTTTCAGAAAGGCTTCTCTCTCTGTGTGTGAACTGGTTTAGTTAAATTAAAGCCAAATAGAAACTCAGATCCAGCAAAACGGTCCACCAACTGGTTCTGCTTTTATCCTGAGAGCAAACAAAAAAAGTACAGTTGATGTTCTGCGTTGTTTCTCTATGCAGAAAGTGGTAAAACTGACATATCGCTCAAGCTGGCATGAACCTAGGCCTTTTACAGTGAGCAATAAATCGGTGATGAATTAAAACAAGCTCAATTTCCAATTGCACAGTTTGCTTTTCTCTTTTCTCCATTTCTTCCTACCAAAAACTGGATAGCAAAAATCTTCAGTCTGGTGTTTCGGTCTCAACCAGCCCCTTTTTGGAAGGACTATTTTGTTGTCGTTCTTTTATTTTGGATATTTAAAATGTCTTCCAGTTCCAGTGTTAAATCTTCATTACATCACTTGAAAATGGCCTCAACATTATTGCTTATCGCAGTAACTTCTGGGACAATTTATTGTGACAGGCCAAGGTGAATTCAGTAATTTTATAACTGAACAAGTAGGAGTAGACAAGATGTTTATATTGGAAGATGGGTAACGGCTGCATGACTATAAGGCTGTGTTGTGCTGCTGAGCCTTAAATCTGAATTTGAGTTGATAAAAAGCAAACCTCAGCCAGCAGCAGATTGATGCCAGATTGGTTGAGTAATTGCAGAAATGCGACCAAAGATGCAGGTTTGAGATTCCAGGTGGAAATATGTTGGAGTTGGTGTTTAACTCTCTGTATCAGCTGGTGACTCGCCTCAGGTTTGTTTTTGCACGACTTTAGTGTTAGTCAGAGGTGGGCAGAGGATCCAAAAATTGTACTCAAGAGTTGCACTACTTCAACATATTTTTACTCTAGTAAAAGTAGAAAGTAGCTGTCCAAGAAATTACTTAAGAGTTAAAAAAATGATACAAACTATTAAAGTACTGAGTAACTGATCAAATTATCAATCATTTAATATTTGTAAGTGACATGATCAGACAGACCAACGTATAAAGCTAAGTGGAAATTTTGGACAAAAATGACAATATTTCATATCAATAACGAAATCAGGCCAAAGAACATTTTTCCAAATAAGTTTCTTTCAATAAAAAAAACTTATAAAACTTTAACTAAAACTGCAGGTGTGTCTGTCTGGTGAATTTTTGGTTAAAACATGTTTGTTTTTTTTCATTCAGTGGAAGAAAATCCAGAAGTTTTAAAAAGTAAAAGTAGAAAGCACAGCGTAGTAAAGATATTCTTAAAAGTTATACTTTTTCTTTTTTTTTTTTTTTTTTCAAAAGTTGCTTGGGCAAATGTAATTGAGTAAATGTAGTTAGTTTCTACTTCACTCTGGCATGTCAGTGTTTGATGAAAAGGTCGAACTCTGACATCCTCTGTTAAACGCCGACTCATTCACTCCCAACTTCCTTTGTCTGGGTCTGCCTCAGGGCAAACAGACACACACCTCCTCCCAGCGGAGGAGTCTCTACGCGGCTCAGTCTGCTGGCAAACAGCCAGCCGGAGTTAAAGGCTCAGCGGTTAAACCCGACTGGAAACGTTCAAACCAGCCGGCCGTTTCCCTCTCAGCGCCCAGCAGCAGGTGGCAGCTACATGAGCAGCTATGGAGGGAAAACGCTCCGGACTTTCCCTCCACATTTGTTCTCTCCAGGTCCAAAATGTGGCCTGTGCCATTTTCAGTCCTCACAATATTTTAGGACGGTCCTTTAAAACGGTTCTAGAAGAGCGCACTGCAAAAACACAAAATCTTACCAGGCAATTTTGGTCTAGTTTCTGGTGCAAATGTCCTAGCAGACTTCACATAAGATAAAACTAACTTACAATTAACTTTTCAGCAAGAAATAGGAGCTTGTTTTAAGTGAATAATTCCTTAATATTGATGAAAAATTACTAGTTCCTTTGGCAGATTATTTCACTTATGGCAAGACATTTTTTCCATATTATAAGTAAAATAATCTTAATTTGTGCAAAAGCATTTTGAACTAAGTCGGATGCGAACGTCCTTGCTGAACAACAGATGCACTGATCAGGTTTTCCTGGCTGATTCTGTCTTGTGGTTTATTTCTAGTTTAATCTTTTTGTTCGATGCACAGGAGAGTAAAACTGTTCTGCAGGTTGTTTTGAGTCCAGTAGGAAATGAGATTTAAATGGAGTTATACTTCTAAACTAGTCAGGACATGTTTGTTTTGATTAATTACATAGATTTTAACTTTTTTTTTTTTTTTTTACATCTAAAATGTTCCAGCTGGAACCTTTCTATTGTGTTTCTGGTGCACCCATAAATCTGACGCACCAGCAACGAGGTCGATGGACATCAAAGCTGGTTCTCTTGACCCACGGAGGGTTAATTTCTGCTTCAAAATTGATCTGATGGGACGCTGGGAAAGACTATTTCTGTGCTAAAAGGAGCTAGCTTACTAGGGAAGCTATTCAAACCTAAACTAGCATCCCAATGCTAAACATGCTGCAGATGTTGGCATCACAATCCTTATTTTTAAAGAAGGTGCATGACTTATCAGGAGTTCCTGAAACACTTTGCCTCAATCTGATGGTTGAAGAATCTTAAAAAAAACTGATTAAAATAAATGTTATCCAGTTCATATGTATGTATATTCAGTAATTTAGCAGCAGAAAGGGTTTCTGAACTGAAAATGTTGGTTATTTTGACAGAAACTGCAATTAATTTGATTTTTTTTTTATTAAATCACTAATTTAACTAACTTCTGTCTTCAATAAACACAGAGCCACACATGCTGCTGAGTGTTTTCACATCAGAAATAGTTTGAGCTCTTAGTTTTTAATATTTGACCTGCAACATCCAGGAGAAAATGTGACTTTAACTCTGTGAATCTTGGTTGATTTATTTGTCGGATGCTTTTGGTTGTTGGTGTGGAGAAGCTGAAAAGATGATTTGTTTTGGAGAATTAAATGGAAAGGAGAGCAGATCACAGGATCCCACATGATGGAACTTTTTAGGGAGAAACTGAAGAATCCACTGAAGTGGGTGGTGAGGACGTGTTTTTTGTTTTTTCCTAGAAAGGAGCAGAAAATGTTTCCATGCAGCACCGTTTTGGTCCCTCTGATAACTTATTTCAAATAGACAAAGTGACAACGGGAAATAATCGTGCCCATTGACGTGCAGCAGCAGATACAAGATGTTATGATTTCCTGCGTCTTTCATGCTCATCAACTTACTGCAGCGTTTAAATCTCCAGATAAACTCTGACACTTAAACCTCACATTCTCATCCTTAAATGGACAATTATACATAATTTTTTAATCAACAGCATTTTTGTACATTTTCAACATATTTTCCAACAAGCTCCTTTTTGGACTGTTTTTAAGATGGTTTATATTTGTACTTCATTTAAGCTCCGATCTATTAATCTACCCTACACACTGATGGACAAAAAAATATTTTTACTTTAATAGATTTTTTTTTTAAATATTTCCTTGTCTTTAAATTATAAACCCTTGCTCTCTGTCACAAAACATTTTTGGACTGTAGATTGGAAATCGCTTTCTTACTTTAAACATAAATTGTACCGTTGCGATCAGATACTTTAGTATCTAAGATGGTTCTGACTGTGTTTAGCTGATTTATTCTTCTGCAGCAGCCTCTTTATTCTCCCTCTCTCTCCACAGGAACACCATCTCCAGCGGGCCATCTCGGCGCAGCAGGTCTACGGCGAGAAGCGGGACAACATGGTCATCCCGGTCCCCGAGGCGGAGAGCAACATCACCTACTACGACTCCCTCTACCCCGGCGACTACAAGATGCCAAAGCAGCTCATTCACATACAGCGTGAGTCTGTCTCATAACCCCACAGATTAAAGAAAACAATCATGCATTTTACAAGTAAAGGCTTTCAGACATTTACTGAGAGATTTTTACAGAGGTGTCACGTTCTCACGGCTTAATCCAATTCATCCTGATTATTTCATTAATCAGTTAATTTAGTAATTGATTAATCGGTAACTGGAGTATACAGACTCAAGAGTCCATTAGCTGAAAGTCCAGACTCTGCAGAAATTCAAAACTGTACTAAAAATATACAATTAGCATTAATAGAGGCAGTTGTTTTGAATCTAATTGAAAATAATGGATTTAAAAGTACAACTCTGTTTATGTTTTAAAACATGTCTATTTTTTAGAAACCAAATTACCTGCATTAAAGTTTACTGTGTTGTATGTTCCCATGCCAGAAATGGGCTACGTTCACCCAATGTAAATTTTTTTTAACTTTCACCACCAAAAAACCCGATTAGAGTCACTTCCACATGTGGAACTAAATCGGATACATATCGGTCTGCAGGCTCAAAAAAACTTTTCCGTTAACATGTCCAACCTAAAACTCTGGTGGCAGTTTCATCGTCACCTGGTTCAAACTCTGTAATAATAATAATGATCTGTTGAGCACGTTTTGCTCTTCAATTATTCATCAGTTAATCCATAAAATAATCAGCAGAGCCGACCTGTAGAGGCCCGTCGCAATAAATCAATTAAACCCATGTTAAATTAAAACAAGCACAATAATTTCCATTTGCATCATTTATATTCTAGATCTTTTTTCTGAAGGACAATTTTGTTTACAGAGTTCATAATTCATTTTAATTGTTTTTATTTATTTTGGCTATTTAAATATTTTCCGGTTCCAGTGGATTTATTGATTTTTCTTACATTATTATTACCATTATATAACTTCCACATGGTCTCAAAACAACATTATCACAATAACTTCTGGGACTATTTATCCTCCAGCAACATTTATCATTTAACTCGAGCTTTTTGCATGTTAGTTGGATTATTTTAACTGCAGATGCATCATTTTCTACAAATGATCAACTGAACACTTAATGGATTCTGTGTTACTGCATTTTAGGGAATTAAATGTTTGTTTTCTTCCCTAAAAAAGGAATTTGTTTGGATCTTTTAATGCATTTCTAATGCGAGACATCTTGAGGCTGTGCCAGCTTTTTGAATCCAGTTAATCGCTAACTAAAGTACTGGTTAGCTGCAGATTGTCGGGGAGATTTCCTCGCCCTGTAATCTCAGAGGAAATGAGTTTGCCGGATCGCTCTGCGTTTCTGTGTCACTGCTGGTTTCCACGATTGTTTCTCAGAGAAAAGCAATTTGCTGTTCTCCGAACGCCGCCGCTAACGCTGGAGGTGGACATGAAACGTTTGGTCCAGCTCACAGCTGCTCCTCTGATGGGTTTCTCCTGAACCAGAAGGAAATCCTCATCATCCTGAAGATCAAAAATGATTAATCTGGAGGTTTTCACAGTAACAGCTGCTGCTTTTAATTGAAAGTGTCTGATTTGGATCAGATTAAATGTTCGTTTTGAAGCCGTTTTATCTGTTCTCATCCTGAGCCGATACGTTTCTGTCGGTGAGAAGTGATCAAGTTTTGTGAAGTTTATTGATCTGATCAGTTTATTATCTCTCACCTGACTTCCTAATGCCACTAAATTCACTCCAGAAGCGTCAGAGGAGATATTCTCTTCTCTCCAGTTTTTTAATCAATATTATTGATTATGTTTGAAACGTTGGATCGGAGACGAATAATCTGCTGAGGGTTCAGTGAGAGAAATCTGAATTTCATTTGGCAAACTGCCTAGAAGCATTTTAATGGATAAACACAGATAGTGCTGCTTTTCATTAGCTGCAGGAATTAATCCTTCATTTATCCGAAAGGTCAAAGTTCGTGTCATTAAGCCTGATGATCGTCCAGACCGTTTTGGTCTCCTCTGTTTCTGATGAATGGGGCTGCTGCCTGTATTTAGCTTGACCTTTGACCTCACAGCACAATGTTTCCAGGTTTCTTTATAATGTTTTGGATATTTGAAGCTGGTTGTTTGAAGCAGTTTGAGTCGGCCTGCTATAACTGGCCTGGATGAGCTGAAGTTATTGATGCAGGAAAACGTTCTGAAAGATCAAAATTACTAAATTAAAGTTGTTTTAATGAGAGCAAAGCTTCAGTGGTTATCGAGATCAAGTCTGGGATTCTGTCTTTGAAATGGATGCAGTTTGTTTCAAAGTCTGATGATGATTTAATGTTGAAGTATTTTCAATTTGTAAAACCGACAGCAAAGTTTAGACATCAAACGTTCCACATTTAATTTAATTCTTTAGTAGGGATGAATGATACATCAACACTGACGTCGGCATCGTCCGATGTTTATATCCATGTTTATATCCATGTTTATATCCATGTTTATATCCATGTTTATATCCATGTTTATATCCATGTTTATATCCATGTTTATATCCATGTTTATATCCATGTTTATATCTATGTTTATATCTATGTTTATATCTATGTTTATATCAGACTGAGGAATAAAACTGGGCCGTTCAGAACAACCAGTTTTTCTTTTTCTTGTTGCTGTTTGTTTCTGGTTAAGATTTTTCTTTTTCTTTAAGGTGTCAAAATGGTAGTGAAATGTGTACAATATTAGTAAATCGGCCATCACTGAAGTATTAATATCGGGTATTGATAATCTGCCCGAATTTTCATATCTGTGCATGTCTAATTTTTTGCATCTGAGGTTTTGTAAAATTACCCCTTCAATCTACTAATATATTTTTTTTCCTGGAAATATTGTGATTTTATTCTCATATTATGACTTTTTGTCTTATTACTTGTATTATCATTTTTTCCCTCTGATTTTCTTACTTTCGTCTTGTGACACTTTATTCTTACATGATTTAATTTCTCGTACAACTTTTCTTCAAAAAGTTTTTCTTGGTCTGGCCCAGAAGACTGACTGCCTTTTATTGTGAGCTGCTGTTTGTTTTTGTTCAGCTTAATGACTGAAACATTGTTGGGATTTTCACAACCGTTTCCTGATGTCCATAAAATCGTGTTTTTCATTTTTTTGCAGCTTTCAGCTTGGACACGGAGCAGCCAGACTACGACCTGGACACGGACGACGAGGCCTTCGTCAACAAGCTAAAGAAGAAGATGGAGATCAGCTGCCTTCAGTTTGAGGAGATGATCGACCGGCTGGAGAAAGGCAGCGGTCAGCAGGTCAGCTTTCGCTGTGGCGCCGCAGCTGGAAGCCGCTAAAGACTCAGCGATCTGAGTCGGGTTTCTGGTGTTTTCTCCTCCCAGCTGGTGAGTCTCCCTGAAGCCAAGCTGCTGCTGAAGGAGGACGACGAGCTCATCAAGGAGGTTTTCGACTACTGGAGCCGCAAGAGGAAAAACAGCAAGGCCAACTCCCTGATCCCCACCGTCAAGCAGGAGAAGCGGGACGGCTCCAGCACCGGCGACCCGTACGTGGCGTTCCGACGGCGCACCGAGAAGATGCAGACCAGGAAGGTTCGTTTCCCAAAACCCTGCACTCATTTTCACATCTTTTATGGTTTTTACTGCAAAAGCTGTTGAGTCATGAAGGCGTTTTATTGTGAACAAACAGCCTCTTAGTTCCACCTGCAGGGGTTTCTTTTTTTTCCTGTTTCCTCCTTGTTCTTTTGGTGAAGCGTGAACAGACTGGGTGGATCCAGCGACGTAAATGTTCTGCATACTTCAGCTCTGACGTTGGCGCAGTGAACTCTTAGCATGAATAGCTAAAAATAGACAGAGGTGGAAACTTGCTGTCAGTCATGAAACTTTTGACTAACATCATGCTTCCTGATTAAGTAAAAAAAAAAACAATCACTTTTTATTTGAATAAGTTGCCAACTTTAATGAATAGATTCACTCCAGTTTTATTTTACTAAATGTTGCTGCAGGTTTGTGATCCAACTTCAAATGTGCCTGGTAAAAGACAAAACTTTGTTTTGTCTAACATTTTCCATTTTTAAAATTTCTGTAAAAATCTCCCCTTAAAATATTAAAAATATTCTAAATTTTGTCCATCTGTATTAAATAAATTGAGAACCAAATTTTCACAGTTTTTGGATTTTAGATTGGGGGGCCATGAATAATTATACCAGGGGCTGGAAATGGCCCCTGAACCAGACTTTGGACACTCCTGTTTGAACGCCTGAGATGCCGGTTAGTGGGTCGGACCGCAGAAACTTTAAACCTAATAGTTTAGGTCACACTAAATTGCTGGTTAATGTGGACGACACAATAGTTTTCTAATGAACCAATCAGGCTGTTATTCAACTGCAACATCAGCATCAGAGGCCTTTTCCTTTTCTCTCTGATTAGTCGTTTTAGTTCAGTTATGAGACGTCTGGATGTGGTTCAAGTGTTGCTTATGGTTTATTTACCTGAACAAATGAAGCAGATATAACATGGAAAAACTTACAGCTTTACTTTTACCCTGAAACACAGAAAACGTGAGATTTAAATGTCGGCTTTTGTTCTCTCTCTGACAGACATAAATGTAGTTCATTCTTTTAAAACGGCTCAGTTTTGAACAAGCCTTTGATGAAGGAATTTAATTATAAAACAAAATTAAAATTCTGTTTGGTTTGTGGAAAACTGAGACAGATTTTATTAGAAGTTTAATTTAAATGAGACCAAACATGCAGAGAAATACAAATTTCTGTTCAGTTTAATTGTTTTTGGATAAAATAATTAATCATGTTGGGTTTATAATAGAGTTGATCCAATTCTGGCCAATAACTGATAAAAAAAAGCCTATTAAATTAGTTTTATTTAATTTATCTGAAAAGTTGCTAAAATAGTCAATTATTGAGCAGGTAAAAATTAATTGACAACTATTTTTTAAAAAAAGCACTTTTTGGCCGTTTGGCTCTAGAAAATATAAAAACTCCTTAAATTACTGGTTGCTCTTCTTTTTTTACATACACACACACACACACACACATATATATGTGTGTGTGTGTGTGTATATGTGTCAATATTTTAGTGAAGTTTATCGTTATTCTCTAAGTGACTGACATTTGTCCCCAAATCGATGCTGAAATGGTAATTTTGAGTATTTGTATACAGAACGTTAACAGTCTGAGTTTCCATGTTTTTGTCGTCAGACCTTCGTGGTTTTGTTCATTTATTTGTCACAGCCTTGAGTCCTAACAGAACCACGAATCCAACATGAGCCTCGAACCCTTTTCACAAACTCCTGACATCTGGGTCGTTTGTCTAAAGCAGCGTCTCCCTTTCCTCGCTCAGAACCGTAAGAACGACGAGGCGTCGTACGAGAAGATGCTGAAGCTGCGCAGGGACCTGAGCCGCGCCGTCACCATCCTGGAGATGATCAAGAGGAGAGAGAAGAGCAAGAGGGAGCTGCTGCACCTCACGCTGGAGATCGTCGAGAAGCGGTGAGTCCTGCTGCAGACCCAAAGCTCTGCTTCCCAAACGGGACCGAAGCAGCAGGCTGAGTTCCTACGACATCCTGGAAAACACTGGAATTCCAGTCAGGTGTTTGGAAGGTGCTTGATTTCTGCACAAAGTCCTTGAAAGTGCTTGACACTCAAATAATAAAATGCAAGATGTTTGACTAAATAATGGAAAACATTATTTGTTTTCATACACCTAATAAAAGACAGTTTTTTTGTTTTAGTTTAGTTGGAATCGCTAAAGTTATTTATATTTGTTAGAAGCCAGAAAACCTGGCAAGGACACTTTTCAGAGATGTTGTTTGTAGCTTTCTTTGTATTTTGTAGATTTTATGTTTTGCTTAATTTATCTTTTGGCAAAAATTGACTTGGGCAGTAATCTAGGAAGGTGACAATATGTAATCATTTAATTTGACTATGAATGTGATTTACTGTAACAGTTTCTTTGAATTGTTTCAATATTATGTTTATTATTCCCATCAGCTTTTTATTTAAATATCCGAACAGTTTTGACGGATTTGAATTAATGGCTTATCACAACATTTAGTTTCGCTTTTGGATCAATTACGTATTTTTGAATTTAAATTTGACTTAAATTAAGTTTAAACCGGCATTTTGGAAACTCTTCTGATTTTCTAACTTTTTAAACAAACCACATTGTTTTAAATTTGGGGATTTCTTTTTGTTAGTGTTTCGTTCTCAGATCAGTCAGGTGTGCAGAGTGAGAAACACTTCAAAACATAACATTTTGTTCCTGCTGTAGGATATGAAATGGTAAAACCAAAAATAAATTAACTGAACTCAATAACAGTGAACTAAAACTTTTTTTTAGTTTATTTGTTTTTGTCTCTAAAGTGTGGTCCTGGAAAAGTTCTTAAATTTTACTGAAAATTGTTAAAACTCTGAAATATTTCAGAGTGGAAGCTGATGCTTTCATTTCCGCCTCCAGAAACTCCATGTCAGACTTTGGTGGAGAAATAATGGCGGAGGTTCTGGCTGAGCGGGCGCTGGTGAGGCCGCAGATCATCCCCCTGGTTCCGCTCACCAATCAGTACCGACACCAGGACCATCTGGACTCCAAGGACTACAAGTCCAAGGTGAAGCCGCTGTCAGGACCGCTAACGCTAACGGCTTAGCGGCGCCGGAACGTTGTCGTACTAACGCTTTGCTCTCGCAGCCCGAGAAGGCAGAACCCCAGCGGCCGAAGAGGAGGTACGAGAAGAAGCCGAAGATGTTGCCGTTGTCGTCGGGAACGGCCCACCACACGGGTCCGGTCGTGTTCAACGCCAAGGACCTGAACCAGTACGACTTCCCCAGCTCCGACGACGAGCCCTTCTCCCAGGTGAGGCGCTAACGGGTTAGCTCATCCTCAGCGATCAAACGATGGAGTTTGGTTTTAGATTCTCGAGGTCTGCACTGCAAAAACACAAAACCTTACCAAATAATTTTGGTTTAGTTTTTAGGGCAAATATATTAGGACACTTGAAATAATACAAAACTAACTTACAAGTAAGTTTTCAGCAAGTATTGGGAGCATGATTTAAGTAAAATAATGTAATATTGATGAAGAGATTTTACCCATGTTGTAAGTTAAATAATCTGCCAACTAAACTGGTACTTGTTCATCAATATTACATTTTTTTTACTTAAAACAAGCTCCCTTTACTTGATGAAAAGTTTCTTATTTCACACGTACCAAGACATTTGCTTTGTAAAGTGTGGGACTTTGCTGTCAGGCAACATTTAATAATGATGAGCAGAAACCCTGAATCTCGCTTTTTATTTATTTTCGTATTAATGAGGGGAAGGTGAACCGCCACCTTATTGGGTTTAATTTAAAAATCATTCCCATCTTCTCTTTGGTGCAGTTCCAGTTTAAATCTCTGCTTCACGGTGAAAACACTTTTTATCCTTGAGCTTGACTGGAACCCTGACCTTTGACCTCTTCTGCCCGCAGCTCCACTCAGGCTCTTCGGAAGCGGAGGAGGAGAACGACCCCGACGGCGCGTACGCGTTTCGCAGGAGAGCCGGCTGCCAGTACTACGCCGTAAGCCTCACACTTTTAGCTCAAGCTTTAAACAAACTGAGTTTGAAACGGGTGCTGGAAATCCTGGAATTGAATTTCAATGAGGTGTTTTCAAGGTTTGGAAAGTGCTTGATATTCAAACTGCATTTGAACTTCTGATTAAAACACTAAACTTGGAAAATGCTGAGTTGAAACCAGATATTTTTGTTCACCCAATAAAGACAGAAACGGATTTATTCCTCCTGTCTGAAGTTAAATCAGACTAAAATTACTTTCATACTTTGAGTTATTTTTATTTGCTAAACACCAGAAAACTATTTTCTAACTTTCTCTGTATAATTTAAGCAGAAAAATTATTTTGGGTTGTCTCAAAGTAATAAATATTGATTATTCCTAATTTCTCAATGACTTATTGATCGTCTGTTAAACATTAAAGAAAATTATTGAAATTTCAGGAATTTATTTATTTTTCCCTCTTACCAATCAGGTGTCTGAGGTGTTAAACATTTCATAACATATATGAAGTTTACCCTGTGCAGAATAATGACACAAAAACTATTAAGGTAATAAATAATATTTCATCATTTTCCTAACATGACGACTTGAGTTGTTTAAGACAAAAATAAATAAAAAATCTTTTTTGGCAAAAATTGACTTCATTTCCTGAAATGACTTTCAGGAATGTGATCGTGAATTTAAATCTTTTTTTATTTGTTGTGTTTTTATCTCCAAGGTGAGGTACTGGAAAAGTCTGGAAACTTACCTTGAAAACTCTTGAAATGTGCTTGAATTTTACTGTGTTTCTGGCTGTTGGCCTGCAGTCGGGTTTCTATCGGCCGCAGACGTGGTTCCCTTCAGGGTCGGGTCAGGCTGACCGCTGTGGTTCTGTGTGTCCAGGCCCGTCCGGACCTGGTGGGCAGCTGGCCGTGGAGCGGCGCCTGGGACGGCGGCCTGGCCGAAGCGCGTTTCCGCTACAGCCTCACTACGCTGACGGTTCCACGCCGCTGCCTGGGCATGGCGCGGCGGCGCGTGGGACGGGGCGGCAGGTTGGTTCTGTCGGTTCTGCTTCGCTCCAACATTTCATCTGAAACACGACCGCATGTTGGAGTGGAGATAGAAAAGAAATGTCATGGAAATCTTGTGCAGTTAAAATATAACTTGTATAACTCACTGATTTTGGGTTAATATCTGTAAAACAGATTATATTTTTACTTTTGCAGAAGCTGTTTGTTACTGCAAGTGGATACATAAAAAAACAAAAGCCTAATATTTATACAGTTACTGAAATGTCATGATTTGATAGAGTATCAATTATTTATACCAAGCAGATTTGGAAAAAGAGAAGGCAGATATAACTTACAGGGAACTGAAATTAATTTAAAAACATGCTTAAATGAAATGTTTACTCTTTCTGCATTTAAATTTGAAAGTCATCGTCATGAAGCGATATGGCGTTGAATTTGTTTGTTTTGAGTTTTTTAAATATGTGTATCTTTACCATGTTTATGTGAATAGAGGGCAGATATTATTCTGATGATTTATTTTTAGTTACATGAACTGTTGACCTTGATTCGATTAAAGGAAGTTTTTCCTGACTGGTTCTTGTGGGCCTGCAGGGTGTTACTGGACCGGGCGCACTCGGACTCGTTCCACCAACTGGACCCGGAGACGCCCGACCTGCCGCTGCCTGCCTCTCCGCCTCCCTCGGCGACTTCGCGCTCGCCGGCGCTCGCCGGTACCTCAGAAACAAATACCTCGGACAGAAGTTCCCCCCCCTCGGCGCCGCCCCCCTGCTCGGACCTCAGCCAGATACTGTCTAATATAAAGTCGTGCCGCTGGAGGCACTTCAGACCTCGGACACTACCACTACACGAGCTGGACAACGCCCAGCCGCTGTTCAGGAGGATCAGTCGAGGCGTGAAGCGCCCGCTCGCCGCCTCAGCTGGGGGTCGGCCGTTCGGATCGCAGCGTCCGGCCAGGGTGGTCCCTCCTCCCACACCCGTTGCTGGTAAGTGGCCTCTGAGGGTTTGTTAAAGCTGCAGCGTGTAACTTTTATAACAAAAAAACTGTTTTTAACATATTTGTTGAAACTCTCACCATGTCATGACGGTTTACAGAGTTGCACAGATTGCAGTTTTCCTGTCTTTAAATAACCTGCTCTGCCGATTCAGATTTTTGCCAGTACCAATTTTGTTTGCAACAGTGGGATGATTATTAAGTGCAGACATGACCTGGTGGGCCGGGTCTGTCAGACAAAACTCTGACTGCAGAGCAGAAGACAGAGGCTGATTTTTAGAGCTGAGGTGGACGAGAACGGCTTCACGTGGAAGTATCAGCCGATCACCGATTTCCCAAAATTGAGGAAATCGGTGCCGATAAATGGACTTGTCAATAAATCAATGCACTTCTAGTTTGAGACAAATAATCTGTGAAAAGCTCGATCTCCTCCACCACCTTCCTGAGCTGCTGTTGCCGTCTGAAGAAATGCATCACTCCCGACCAAAATCAACCAATGAGAGCCAGGAGGAGGGTCTTAGCGCTGTCAATCAACTCATGTACTCTGCTAGATGGCAGAGAATCATCTCGCTGTTGCAGGAGAACTGTTTGTCTGCCATCATCAGTGGCTATGCTAACTAGCATTAGTTAGCTGCAGTGTAGGCAGACCTGTTAAGACACTGTTGCAGTAATAAATGCAACTAAAAATAAACCATGGATGAGTTTCTCTTGTTGGGGCTTTGGTCCTTTCATCCTGGAAATGTTTTTTAGCTAATAGGCCGACTTTGTAACTGTCTTTATGTGGCTCTGAAGGTTCACCCAGATGGCTAAGCTGCTGGAAACATGCAGTGGCTCCAGGAATGAACCTTGGGGAACCCCACTTATGCCAAAATAATTTTGGTTTTTTGCTGGTTGTCCAAAAAGTGTTGCTCATGTTTTTATTTTTTTCTGTAGATTCCCTCCATGTTGTTTTTAAAGTTGGAGCAGCTCCTTGTTTTAATCAGCCAAGTGTCTGTTGTTGAAGAAGTGCGTCGGGTTGCATCGATTTTGTCTCAACGAGTATCTGAATAATTCATTCTTCTAGTATCAGTCATGTAAAGATATCAGTTATTTTAACGACGTTACTGCATCTGCTTTAATTTTACGTTTACTCCGACTCCTGCCTTTTGCTCTGTGAAAGATTTGTTCTTGTTTTTAAGTTTGAGCTCCCCTCCCAATCCCAGAGGCGTCAATTAAACCTGGATGTGCTGAATAAATTCATGAGGCACGCCGGACCTGTTGCCGTTGACTCACAGGCTAAACGCCGCACTCTGCAGGCATTCAGGCGCATCTGGTGCTGCAAACATTGTTTTTACATGCGTTACATGCTTTTGGTTATTGATTGTGTTTGTGAAGCTGCACCGTAATGAGAATGCCCAGGCATGAGTCAAATTAACAGGGTGGTTCTGCTGGAAGCGGCGTTACAGCGGTGCAGTTAACTGGAAAACTTCAGATTGGAGGATTTTCATATGCTGGAGATGCCATCAGATGTTTGACTTGGAGGACAGAGGGACTAGTAGTCTCAGATGCTGTGGACTGGAAAACTTATGGGTCGGCGGGGAAAGAGGAAATCAATGTTTCAGAGAAGCATGAAGCCGTTTCATTTCATGACATGAAAAACAAGACTTTGAAATCAATAAAAAGTAAAACACAAAAGACTCGAGGCGAAAACCAAGAGTCGGGCGGAAAATGCTGATGTTTCACCGGCAGCAGGATTTTAATGTGTTTTTCCTGACTTGGATGTGATTGAATTCCTGCTTCTGAAGATTAGCTTTAGCTTTACACCAGATGTGCTGTTGCATCTGAACAGGTTCTGGTTCTGGTTTCACTCATAAGTCGACTGTGGTTCTGTTTGCACACACTGGGAAATCAAACTGATTGTTTAGAAACGCTAAGAGACGAATGAAGGAAGTGACGCAGATTGAAGTTTGAAAAGGTTTAGCTGGTTGTTTTGGGAACCTGGTTGGTTTCACAGCTTTTCATTCCCAGTCCACTGTGTGCCTGTAGCATCACTAAGACATGTTCATGTCTGACCTGTAAAAATAGGCAGGTTCAGATGTTTTTAAAGGGGCTAAAACTGGGATCCACTGCAAATATTTCACACATTTCCCAAGTTAAATGAAAAGGTTGGATGGCTGTTTTCCCACCGTATTACCAGAGGATAGGTCTTACTTTTTCAGATGTAAAACGTTTCATTTTCTGTCTGTCGGAAAGTGTTAAAATCAGTCTGAAAAAAGGTTTTGAGAGGATTAATGTTTCAAAATCTAAACTAAGAAATGGCAAATTCAGGAAACGTTTACATTCAAACAGGTTCTATTTCAACAGAACTTAAATATCTACTTGTTTGTTCCTTTTGTGTGAGTTCTGTAGTGTTTTTACACTGAGGCGTTGGCCGAGTTGCTCTTGGTTTGTTTTTCTCCAAACTGACTGGATAAAAGTTGAGTTTAAATGTTTAATTTCTGCTCTGTTCTTTCAGCAAATCGATTTTTTGAGTCTGTAATAAACTCTAACGATTAGTCAGTTATTAAATTTGTTGCGGATTAATTCAACAGTTGATTAATCGTTTCAGTTTTAAACGAGTATAAAAAAAGTTGAGTCTCTTTTTACTCTTATTTCTCCCAGTTGTGCCTGCAGCTGTTTAATTGATCAGCAGTGATCTGATTGATCGTTTCGGCCCTGGTGTGAAGTTATGAACATGCGAAACCTCCTACTCATCTTTTGGTTCTCTACATTCACATACAAAGGATCAGCAGTCGCTGTTTACTGTTAGAAAGCATCCTTTGATGCTGTCGTAACTAAGTTTTTTTGGTTAAAGGAGTCAGCCTGGTTCACTGCAGTATTTAATCTCTGTGGTATAAAGATCATCAAGTCGACACCAAGGAGTTCTGGGTAGAACATATTCAGACGAAGCAGATTGTTCACCTTAAATGTAAAATGTATTTTTTATTTTTAACAGTTTTGGGTTAATTTCTTCAGCAAATTGCCTTTTTGAGTCTGTATACTCCATTTACCGATTAATCGTTTACTAAATTTATGATTATTTCAATAATCGTTTCTGTACAAAACGGTTTGTCTCCTTTCGCTCTTACTACTTCCTGTTGTACCTGCAGCAGCTTAATTAATAACAATTAAACTTGAGTAATCCGATTACATGCCAGATCACAAAATGAATCGATAACAATCCTCCTATTTATCTCTGACTCTTTACTTTCGTGCATCCAGCATCAGCAGTCGGTGTTTCATGAAGCTTTTTTTTCCCTCAAAGTAACCCGGATTGGTGTGCAGCAGTATTTTATCTCAGTGTGGGATAAAGACGTGTTTTTCCCAGACGGCTAACTTGACTCCTCTGTCTCAGCGTTCACAGCAGATCAGTACCAGCAGCATCAGGAGCAGCTGTCTCTGATGCACAAGCAGCAGCTGGAGCAGATCCAGCAGCAGCACCAAGCCAACAGCACTGCCAACAGCACACAGGTCGGTACGCCGCCGCCGCCGCCACGCGCTCAGCCGCTGGGTTTCTCCTAAACGCTCCTCCTCTTCCCCACACAGAGCCTGGCGAACACGCTGGACGAGGCCAGCGCTCACTTCGCCGCCTCGGCCCTCGTCTCCGCCGAACAACTGCTGGCTCTGAAAACCAAGGACGAGCTGGCCCTGGGAGGCGGAGTCAACGGCATCCTCTCCTCAGGTACAGCCGACGACACAAACGCTCCACCCTAGAGTGTCGCTGGATGAAACGCCTAAAATTTCCCCAGAGATCAAATAAAAGCAGAAAATTAGTTTATGAAACCCGATGCCTTCCTTCATTTGGGATTCTGGTGAGAAGCAGGAAGCAACCTTCATCGCTTGGCGGTTGTTTCATAGATGGTGACATAAATGAGTTTTCTCTTCTAAAATCCTCACCAAGCACAACAAATCAGTGACTTTCTGGGTTTTCTAGTCAAACTGCTCAAATTACAGTTTTTATTTTCGTCAGCAGTCCCACATGCATTTCTGTACAATTTGGCGTAATCACTGCTCTGACTGGCGTCTTCAACTGGTGTTTACTACAGTTAACGATTCATCGATTACTAAGTATTTGGCTATTAGTTCAATTATCGATTAATCAGAACTGTTCTGATCATTTTAATAGACTTTTTGTCATGAATATTAAGGAATTATTGGCGTAAAATAAGTTCATATTGTTGCTGAAAACTCATTTGTAAGTCAGTTTTTCTTATTTGAAGTGTCCTGAGATATTTGCTCTGGAAATTAGACAAAATACTTGGTAAGATTTTGTATTTTTGCAGTGAAAACATGAACTTAAGAGATTTCAACACCCAGAAAACCTGATGCAGTGATTTAAAATTTTGAGCATGAACATTAAAGATCGGTCCCTTTTTAAATACGCAGTAAAGTTTTGCTAAAGTGAATTTTTGTTTTAATTCATATTTTGCAGTTTTCTGTGGCTCCTTTGAAAACATTTTTAAAAAGTAGAATTTATTTAATTTTCCTCGGTCGATAATTTCAACTTCCATGTCCAAACCCCTCCTCCCCCTGTCGCCTTGTTGCCCTCCTGCCCCTCCCACCACCACCGCCCCGTTTTTACCCCAACCTCAGGTGTCTACAAGAGCTTGTCGCTCTCGAGCACAGCGTCCCCGTCCCCCGCCGCCCCGGCTCCTCCCACCGCCGCCCCAACGTCCGCCTTGCTCCACCCCTGCTCCACCACCCTCGGCTCCGCCACCAGTAACAACAACGGCACAGCCCACCCCCCCGCCAACGCCGCCGCCACTCAGGTCCTGCTGGGAAACAACAACAGCCTCCGTTTGGCGATCCCCGCCGGCAAGCGCATCCACGCGCCGCGGACGCTGAGCGCCACCATGTCGACATCCGCCTTAAAGCTCGCCCACGCAGCAACCGCCAACTGTCAGAAGCCCAAGGTGGCCGCCTCCTCCACCTCCGCGCTGGACATGGTGCCCAGGTGAGGAAAACGCCTCTTGTCCTGTAAAACATTGGTAATGATGCAGGGACAGATTCTCAAAGATCCATAAGCTTAACACTGTAAACATTTTAAATATCCAAAACACGCAGAACAGAAATGAAGAATGAAGTTTCTGTAAACAAAATCGTTCTCCAAAAAATGGTCAGCTGAGGCTAAAGCAGCAAACCAGAAGATTTTTATCGTCCAGGTTTTGGTAGAAAGGGAAAATAAAAACGGTAAATAATGAAAATGGAAATTATTGAATTTGTTTTAACTCATTATGCGATTAATTTATTGCAACAGGTCTAAATCAAACAACAAAATGTTGGTTATTTTTTCTCCAATATCAGGAACGAAAAAAGCCAGAATGTTTTTACTAATAATAGGCAACTCTTAAATTAGATTTTAGCTTTGATTAAAGGAGCTCAGTGTTTCTGCAGTTTACAGTTTTCTGGATGTTTGTTCCAGATTAGAGGAGCATAAAAACTGTTTTCCATGTTTGGCTCTGGGAATAAGACAGATTAGTCCTTTATTAATCCCACAGTGGATTTACGTGTTATAGCAGCATATCAAAATATACCCAATTTAATATACATGTCTTAAACAAAACAGTATAAACTGTATACTAATAAAATGCCTAAGATCTCAGATTTGTAAATAACTTAAGTCGCATGACAGTAAAGTTGAAATAATGGGAGAATAAAGTTTTATTACCAGAATAAATTATATTGTATATATTAAAATATTTTGTGGCCTGGTCTAAATACTGTCATGCAATTCACAGACGGGATGATTAAAGCTGTTTTATGTAAACATTTTCTGCCGTTTGTATTTTCTGTTTTAAAAAACAAGGCAAGAAAAAAACATTTTTAAATTGGATCTGGTGTGAAAAAAATAATTTTATTTTTAAGCAACATTCACCAGCTGAAGCTGAAATGTAATTGGACAAATTTATATATATATTTATATATTTTTTGGCTGATTGAAACTACAAAGAAACAGTCAAGTGGTTCAAGCTGGACCCAAAGTGAGTCAGTACTGTAAACGTTAATCGTTGATGCTGTTGAACTAAATACTGAGTCCGTTCTGGAATTAACAAAAACACTTTTGCTGATGTTTGTGTCGCTTCCAGAAATGAACCTTTAAAGCCTGAAGCCGTCTGTGAGCGCTAAGCTAACGGTGCTCCTCTGCCTCCTCTGTCCCGTTTCAGGGAGAATCTGGAGCAAGACAAGCCAGCACTGAACAGTCTGTCAGAGAACACAGTGGCCATGGAGGTCACGTAGCCGCCGCTGCCGGCTGCGAGGGAAACGTCACCCGGCGGCGCTGCCGCCGTTTTCTTTGTTTTCCTCTTTGTTTGTTTTTTTTTTTTTTTAAGGTGCTATGCATCATTTTGTTTAGTCGTGAATGCAAGTGGTGGCTGAATGAGCACGGCAAGGTTGGGTTTCCACGGCAACCGTTTTGGGACTTAATTGCAATGCTCGTCTCGTACAAATTTCTTTTTCTTCTCCCCTCCCATAATTTCCCCCGTTTGTTATTGTTAATAAGAGATCGTCTGTAAATTCTTAATATGGCAATTATATGTACAGTACAGCATATTTGTAATAAATACCCCCGCCCCACCTTTAAATGCCCCGAAATACCCCCCCGCCCACCACCACCCCTCGTTCTTGTATATAACATTACTTGAATACAGAATTGTTCATTTGTGATGTTTTGCACTCGAGATACAAAGTTAAAAAGAAAAAAAGAGAAAACGACAAACTGCAACTGGTGCAAAAATAACGAGGAGTGAAAGTTGTACCACAGAAAAATGTATGTCATCACATGCATGGTGCAGAACCTGCTGTTGGATCTATTTATTGTGCCGTGTTTACAAAGTTATTTCTCCCCACCTTCCCTCCCTGCCATTCATGTCAGGTTTTTTTTGCTAAATTTTAAATACACTGTACCTCTCACCGGTGCCCCAAGCTGTAGTCAGTGTTCAGCTACATCTACATATATTTTTTACAAACATTGAACATGTTTCCTTTGTTCCACCACATTTGTCGTGTTGAGGAGTCGCAGGCCGGTAGGCGAGGCGTTTGTTTGCTCTTCCATACATTTTTTTATTCCTGAGACAAGTAACAAAACAATTGGGATGAAGACTTTCCCAGAAGTCTTTGCTGCTTCTGACGTATCTAGGCACTATATGATTTTTTTTAATTGACTGATGCTGCTTTTGTATGATTTTTACCGTTTGGTTCCCACTAGATGGCCTCATTTTTTATTGTTTTTCCTCCATCTCTTGTTTTTTTAAATAAATATTTTTGTATCACCTCCCCCACTTTTTATTTTAAATTTGCTCATGGAAAAACTTCATTCTTTTGTTACTTGTTGCTCTAAACGAAATATATATATCTATATATAAGGGAGTAAAAAAAATGCAGTAACTGACATTTATCATTCCAACCTCTATGTAATAACAAACATGTATGAATTGAAAAAAAATTAGACGTTTTCTCTACTTTAAAAGAAAAAAAGCTATCCTGAAGGCTGAAAGGCCATGAACCACATGTTATCGGGTGCCTTCATTTGGGACAAAATAAAAACCTAAAAAAAATGTGCTCTCTTCTGTGAAGAGTTTGGTACTGAACAAGGCTACTTGTAGTTTTTCTTTGTTTGTACCACTATCCCAATGCCCATTCCAGTTTCCCAGTTTGATTCATGACTCTGTTTCCTGTTTGTTTTTTTGTAGACCCAACCACCACACACACAAACAAAAGAAATCCTTTTGAAATGTCACAAAATGAAATAAAAATCCAGGGCATTATGTGTTTCGACCAGCATGTTTGTTTTTTGTCGTCTACAGTTTGTCTCTAAATGTTGCTGTAAATTACCTCCAAGTTTGGGAAGCTTGTTTAATTTGGAAAAGTAAGTACACCCCTGCTGCTTTGATAGGCTTTCATAAGGGAAGTAGCGGCTAGCTTAATGCTAATTGAGTAATTTTCAATGTGACCTGTCATTAAAAGCAGAGTTTTCAAGGTGGGAGCTACTATTCTCAATTTATATATATATATATATATATATATATATATATATATATATATCCCCCAAAGTGTAAAGTGTAATTAAATGATTTATGGTAAGAGTCGTTGTGGATGACAGCAGGATTTCCGGTTTCCACTGAATGTATAATTGCGCAATTTGATGGAAACTTGGATTAATAAAAATCGATAAAGGTTTGGCGCTAGGATGACTCTTCCCCCTCCCCCGCGCCCAAACTGCAATATACTTTTTTTTTTCGCGCCAGTCACGTCAACAACCGGATGTTGCCGCTGGCGGGAACCACGAAGAAGACGACCGGAAGTAGCTGGAGGATCATGGCGGTCATGTTTCTTGACTTTTTCACTGCGATTTAAAATTTTTTTTTTTTTAATGGAAACCCCGTAATGGCGAAACTGTATTTTTTCGACAAAGTTTTGCGCACAATTTGTAATGGAAACGCAGCTAACCTTGCTACAAAACGAAGAAGCTTCCGACCAAAGACTTGCTGTACATGCTAACAGCTCAACTCATAAACATGTCCTGGATGACGCCATTGTCTGTTGGCTAGCACTGCTAATCCAGCTCATTTGCTTTTGCTGCCCTTCTGGAAGTCACTGAAAGTCAGGAAGTCGGGATACGATCGATGATAAAGGTTTGAACTTCCTCCGTCTCTCTGCATCCATGAAGTTTCTTCTTCAACTCCTGGTATTTCGGATTTGGTTCAGGTTTGTTGTGAGATGCTAATCAGCTGCTACATGTGGTTACAAAATGCAGCATTTAAAACCAGACGGAATAATTGTCCAAAACGACACTTCAGTCAAAAAGATTCATGAAAACAAGATCCCATTAAGCCTGAAAAATATAAAATTTGTCAAAATTCTCTGAGTGGTTGAACTTTGAGGCATGCTTCTACCAGCATCACAACTAAACAGAACGCCAGACCAGATGTTGCTTTTGAGAGGAAAAAGAGAAAACATAAAGGTAACAGTCGAAATAACGGCAAATAATGCAAACTGGAGAGCAGAAGAAGAAAGTAGAGTAAGAAGTGGTCAGTTTGTCCAGTAGCATCATAACTACAAAGTTAGCTCATGTTAACTTCTTACAGTGAGGCTTGAGAGAGGAAGAGCCTCGTATTGCATCCCAATATTTTGAAATGACTAGTTGTGTGTTCAGGTTTGATGCAGAACAAATCTGTAAAAACAAACAATAAATTAGAAATCTAACTTAAAACAAAACCCTGCACCGGATTCCCATCTGGTTTGGCCAAAATCAGTCGAAGTTGGCCCCAAACAAAAAGTCCATCCAAGTAGCAGCAAACCAGCAGGATTTTAAAGGGGCCCTATTTTACAAAACTCACATTTTGCAGGTTTTTATGCTACGATTTGGGTTTGTGCTGCTTCTAAAAACAGCCAAAGCACTAAAAAACAACAAAAAAAACACAAAGTCATTTATAGGCAATAAGTTAATAAGTTAATATTTTTAGTTTGTAGAAAATGAGCCATGTCAGAAGCCTCCCAGTGGTTGAGTCACAACTGATGGGACAATTATTTTGTTGTTGATTTACCTTCCAGAAACCACATGCTCCATTCTTCTTGGTTGTGTAGGATGCTCTACTAATGTTTTTCAAAGATATACAGTGGTATCATTATGCATCTTTTTGCCGTAATTTTCATGTGAGTGTAAATGTTGAGTTGGGGGCGCAGCCAGCAGCAGCTTATGTGGATTTAAAGTGACAAGATGCCCTAAAACAGATAAAAATGCAGAACTGACCAGAATGAAATTTAATTATCTAAGAATGATTTTGTGAAATCATGTTTTGTGTAACTTGTTGACCTATCATAACCTGTTCAAGGAATCATATAAATCATGAGATTTTCTGGTCTCGACCTGGTTCTGAAATGACCTAAAGTGTACAAAGCTACACACTCATTCCTTACATATGGATAAGTGAAGCCCAACAGCCCCTGGAATATAAAAGTATTTACTTTGTTTCCGTCGTGATGGTGCGTTTGCTAACTGTTCACATCATTTAAAAGCTTCCTGTTATACAGAGCTCTGTAAAGAGGCTCTGTGTTCATTAGCGCCGGTGTTTCGTGTGCGTTTGTAGACGCAGGGATTTGGTGACATCGGCCGTTGCTTTGTGCGAGGTTGAGTTCAAAGCTAAAGGACATGAGGACGCTCTCCGGATCCGGTCTCATTATCTAAGCGCCGACTTTATCCTTTGGATCTTCGTTTACGGCCCAGACAGAAGCTAATGAAGAGCAGACATGGCGGACTGGCCGCCTCATTACAGCTGATGAGTCAGAGGGGAAGATGAAGGTCGCCTGCTGATCACTTTGACCGGCTTGATGCCTTCAGTTTGAAATAAAGTACCCAGATTGATCAATAACCTTCCAGGACATTGAGATAAAGGCATGAATGTTAGTGGTTGTAGTAACTATATGTCTTCGTTTTAATATTAGACGTAATGATTTGTTCTGTTTTCCAAATCTTTTCAAAATCCTTGACCATTTAAAGAAATGTTTCTTGTTACAAACACAATTTTAATATGTTTTACTAAGAATTTAACATGAAACACCAACAAAAAAGGAGAATTAAAAATGGTTTCAACATTTTTGTGGCCAAATAATTAGCAGTTTACTTTGGTTTCAGGCACTCAGACATTAAGTATAAATATAAAAACAAAAAAAGATTAAAGGAACAATATTTACATGTATTTGAACCATTTTTGTAGTTTTTAGTGCAAATATGTTATTTTTTTCAATAATAAAAATAAAATTTTTCCATGTTACAGTACTTTTTCATCAATATTGAGGAATATTTTACTTAAAACAAGCTCATATGTCTTACTTTAAACTTGCTTCTAAGCTAGTTTTGTCTTTTTTCAAGTGCACTAAGAAATTTGAGGTAGAAACGATGAAAATACTTGGTTAGATTTTGTTTTTGTAGTGAATATACAGAATGGATTCATATGGTAGTGCAAATACGCTTATTTTGTTTCACACTAGTGAACTAGTAGTAACAGGAAGTACCTTCAATTAATTTACTGTTGTAGACAAAAGCAAGATAGCAAAGCGTCATTTTCTGTGCTGTTATTTGCCACTGAAGCAACAAATTACTTATTTGAACAAATAAAAACATGAAAAATGATCATGTTGATCCCATGTTCAGTCTAAACAGTAAAAGTCTGTTAATCTAAAATAATATTTAATGTGAAAATGTTTCACAGACTTTGAGGAGTTTTGGATTTTAGAAGCTCGTCCTAATGAATCTTCCTCAAGAAAACAAAACTTATGATTAAATGAGTTGGTTTCCTTTGTAGAGTCAGATACTTTAGATGTTTTTAGGGGTTTGCATCAAACACAAGATCTGAAATCAGCAGAAAAATATAAATTTTATTCCAACAGCACTGAAGAGCAAATTCAAAAATATATATTAATTAAAGGGAAATTAAATGTGCAATGGTTTAAAGAGAAAACTAAAATGATCTGCAGCAGGAAAAGAAAAGTAACGGCAAGAAGAAAAAAAAATTTCATGAATGTCAAAAAACAAAAAGCACAACGTGAAAGTCAGTCAGAGTATCAGGATCCCATCCAGAGCTGCTCTCTCTCTTTTTCATATGTATTTAAGAATAAAAAGTTATGCTGAGACTGAAGCTTCTGTAGCGCAGAATTTAATTAAGAGTTTTTCCCCGTGTCAGCAGAAACTGAAATGAAAAGAAACCCTCTGAGTGGAGAGAACCCTGATTTCACAGCTGCCCCCGTTCTCCGGCTCGCTCTGCCCGGACTCCCCGGAGGGCCGGCAGGATGGAGGCGGGATTATCGGCGACACGACTCCGCGTGTCGTCGGTGGGACCGAGCGGGAGACGGCTCAGGGAGTGGGAGAGGAAACAAAGCAAAGATCCCAAAATGTAAGAAGAACATCAAGTCCAAACAAACTGGGTTTGGTTTACGGCCTCGTTTAAACCAGTGAGTCAGATTTAGAAATATTTGAGTCTGACTTGGAAAACAGGGCAGCGATTCCTTAAAAGGAAGAAATACACCCAGAAATATTATTTATTATGTATTTTAGGGCTGAACAGTGAATATCTAGATGTCAACATCTAGATTATTCAGAGCTGTAATAGGTCAGATGAGACAGAAACATTAACGCTGCAGTACGTAACTCTTATAAAAATGTTTATTTTACATATTTGTTAAAATTACCATCATGCTGTTTTATACAAGACAGATAATCTGTGAAAAAATCAAACTCCACTGGCTCAGTGCTAAACAGAAACTACCAATCAGAGCCAAGAGACAGGTCTTAGCGCTGTCAATCACTCTTGTGTTCAGCACAACATAGCCTACCACCAATGCTAAGGCTAGTTAGCATAGGCCCCGATGTCGGCAGATAAACGGTTTTCCTGTAATGGTGAGTTGTTTTTTTGCAGCACATTTCGCAGCGTATTTATTCAGAGTTGATTGACAGCACTAAAACCCGCCTCCTGCCTCTGATTGGTTGTTTTTGGTCGGGAGCGATGCATTTCTTCAGACGGAAGTAGCAGCTCAGTAAGGAGGTGGAGGAGACAGATGTTTTCACAGATTATCTGCCTCATAAACTGTCACAACATGGTGACAGTTTTAATAAATATGGAAAAAACATTTTTGTAAAAATGACACATTGCAGCTTTAACTCCAGTTTTCACCTACCACTCTCAAACTCCCTTTTCTGATATCGCCCTGGGCAACTGCCCATAAAAACCTAAATGTTTAACAGCATTTTATAGTGATATAAAATTATAGTGAGTCTGTTTTATGAAAACTAGACTCATACAAGAATTTTTAATTGGAGGAAATATCTACTGTTTATCAGGTGGTCAGCTGAAAAATCATGTTAGTTTCTGTTTTAATTTACTGTAATAAACTTGATATGTGTGTTAACTAGAACGTAAAGGTCTAAATGGTTTAACAAAATCTTTTTTTTCTAAATAAAGACCGCGACCATCATCTGAGTGAATCAGGAGACGGACTGCTCTGCGATTTATAGGATTTTAATCCCAGAGGATTACATGATTCCAGCTTTGTTCAGGGATAAAAGAAGCACCAAATTATTCCTCCATGAAGCAGCGAGGCGACAGCAAGCGTGGAAAATCCTGTTTTGTGTGTGTGTGTGTGTGTGTGTGTGTGTGTGTGTGTGTGTGTGTGTGTGTGTTGTGGCTTCACTGCGTTCGCATTATTAATCTCTGGCTCCACCTGGTGGTTAAACCAGTGCTATGCATATTAACGTTTGACTTGTAAATGTTTGCCAACGAACTCAAAGCTCAGAAAAATTCTGTAAAAAAATGTTTGTTTCTTATAGAAGTTTTTTAGATTAATCTCTAGTCAATTTTTGACTTTTCAAACTAAGAAAGGTCGTTGTTTTTTCTAAAGAAAAAAAAGAGTATTTCTAGAATATCTCTGAGATTAGTCTCACAATTTCAGATTTTTTTTAGGACATTTTTGAGATTTTTAGCAGAAATCTACTCCGTCTTTTCCCTCTATCTACCATGACCTGAATATGTCGCTGCATGTTAATAAAAATAACTAAATAAATAAAATAACTAATAAAAATAACTAAAGTACATAAGAGCCAGCCATATAGAAATATTCTGATGATAAATTCTTATTTTCATTATTCTGACATCACAGGTCCTTATTTTATAATGAAACTAGCTTGTAGTTTTATTCCTTATTTTTACTGTGGAGTCACTGCAGGTTACCATTAAAGAACGGAGTAAAACCCAAACAAAACTTTATTTACAGAGGGTGGAGAAATCAAACATGCATGCAGTTTTTCCGTCAGGAAGCAGCCGCAGCCGTTTTTCTCTTGTTGAGCAAATACTGTGAAATATTTAGAGACTAGGTGTCTTCAGAAGAGGGAAAACCTTCAAAGAGGCTCCTGATCAACACTTCGCCTTCACTTCCTGCTCTCCTGGCGGCTCAAACGTCACTGAGGAGTTTTCACAGCTCAGTGGTTTTACTCCTGCAAATCAGCAACGATCAACAAAATATGACCTTTTTGACAGAAAATTAATAATTTAAAAAACCCTTTAATGTTTAAGTGGAAGCTAATTTCTACAAAGTCATGGCAATTTAATTAAAAAAAAATTAAATTCACCTCCTTCGAGTCAGTATTTAGTAGATGCACATCTGGACGCTGCAGTTTTTACTCCATTCTTCCTGCTAAACTTTTCAATACAACAGAAAATTAGGGCCACTGTAGATGAAAGAAAGGGAGTTAATTTCCCCCAAACACTCATCAAATTTTTAGATTAATCTCAAATATTTTCTAGAAGAAAAAAAAAACAGGGAATTTCTGACCTTGAAAAGGGGAAACTTCGCTACAAAAACTCAAAACTTCTGTAGAAAAAAAGAAGGTGGAAGCTGAAAATTTGATAGAAAAAAAACTTTAGATTAATTTCAGAAATCTTCTTGCAAAAAGCCTTGAAATTTCTGACCTGGGAATGTTGAAAATTTGCCACAAAAACTCAAAAGTTGGATTTTTCTAACATTCAGGGGAAAAGTTCAGAAATTGAGATTGCTCAGAAATTTTCTAGAAATTTTTTTTGTTAATTTCTGATCTTGAAAAGTTGAAAAAAAATTACAGAAAAATAAATTGTAAATTTCTGGGCTACAAATGAAATAAAGTGATAAAAAAAACTCATACATTTTAAAATCAATCTCAGAAATGTTATAGATCAAACCTGGAAATTCCAAAAGTCGACAATTTTCTGGATCTTCTCCATTATAGACTTCTGTAACATTCCCTCCAAAAATAGCAACAGAAATGGTATTTAATTTATATTTAGTTATTTTTACTGCTCACAAACCTTTTACTGCCTTTAAAACATCATATTCAACTCATAAACTGCATTCAGTTTTAATGAATTAACCAACAGATGCATTGATGGTTGGTAATGAATAATTTCAGGCTTTTATACGCTGAAAACATTCTGCAAAACAAGATTAACTGACATTTCTATTGTTCACAATCACAAATTTTAAATTAACACTTAAAATTCATAGTTGAAATAAATTTTAGTTGATGCATTCAGACTGCTACAGTATCAAAAAAAAATCTGTTGAAGTTTTTTAGGATGAATAAGGAGAAAACCTTAAAATGAGCTTTGGTTAAACATTGCACATGTAAACATCCGATTCAGCTTTCAGAACTGAGACGAACATTCAGCTGTAAACTCTGAGCATGCATACATGGAGAACAATAGCCAGGCGTCTTACGGTAAACGGCGATTAAAACCAGAATCCAGATAAAAACATGAACCTAAATTCACTCCTGGTGGGAGGGAAGGAATGAAATGTGCAAAAATAAACAAAACTGCTTGAATTCATGACCTTCTGGTTCAGGTAAACATCATTAATCAGTTGAATTTGGTGTCAAAACACACGTCAGTACCGCACAGTGTCAGTTCATGAACCACAAACTCTGTCGGGTTTTAAGTTACTGATCAAAACAAAACGAGCGGTACATTTAAAAAAAGCATTTTATAAGATAAAATTACAATATAAACCTTAGAAAACATCTTCAAGACTAAAAGGTAGTTTTTAATCTCTAGAGGATCAATTCACACAATTAAATATTTTTTCTACTTGGAGCTGGATGATATGTCTGAAAAACGTATTGCGATATAATCGTTTCATATCAGTCAATCTAGATAGTTATTTATTAAATTGTTTTAAATGTCTGAAATATTGCCAAACTGGTGGTGTGGCCTTTCCTGTCTTATCTAGTTTTCTCTCCACGCCGTTATTTATTTTTAAGCAGTTTTATGCAGTGGTGAAACATTAAACTGCTGCTGCGCCAGTTATGCAACAGCTTGTTGCTAGGTAACCGAAACTTGAACTGCTGGTTACCATGCAGGTCGTTGCTAGGAAACCAAAGAGCGAGTGAGTTAGTTTATGCCACATCGACTACTGTCCGTGTTTTTTGTTTCTGTATGTTTTTGAAATAGTTATCGTAGAAATAGAGGAAACAGAACTCCTTCGTAAACACTTCAAAATAAGAGCATGAAAATAAAGGTCTTAACTAGTTGAAGAATTGTTACCAAAACTTCAACACAGATACTGAACTTTATTCAACTGAAAGTTTGCAAAATATTTTACACTTAGCTTGCTTGGAGGAAGCTAAGTTTGCTAAATGTTTTCAAAGTTAGCCAAAACGCTAAACAGAAAGTTAGCTGTGCTATTAGCACATTAGCTAATGTGTGTCCACCACTGTTTTCTGCTATTTGTGGACATCCCAACCAAATACTGTAATTGGATGTATGTTTCAGCAGGCTAACATTTCAAATTGGGTCAGATTTTCTGATAAACTAATTGTTTGGGTTTATAATCATGATTAACAGAAATAAATGTCTGAAATATTTCACACATTTTGATCTGATTGACAGAGGTAAATAAACTTTTTGAGTATTTCCTATTTATATGTGAAACATTAAACCGTCTTTTAAGTTCAGATATTTGAGTGAACCAACCCTTTATAGGTCCAAATGGCCAGATCACATCTCATTTTTAATCCACCCTGGACATAAAATAACAGACATTTTGAATAAAAACTATAAATTGGAGTCTCTGGTGTTACTTCAGGCCCTCAGATGCCGTTGGACATCATCCCCGTATTCAGTTTCAGGAAGAACGACTTCAGCTTGCACAGCCGGCACTTCTTCTTCTTCTTCTTCTTCTTGGCGTTCTTACCTTTCTTGTAGACTCCCTGATATTTCGTCTCCTCCTCTCCGTCCGCCCAGGGTGCCCAGGCCCCGCCGTGCTGGCTGGGGTTGGCCCGCGGGTCGTCGGGGGGGAAGTACACCGGCACGGCGGTCCGGTTGTAGTGGGCGAGCCGCTCCAGCAGCTGCTGGACCACGTCTGGCCTCTGGTCCGCCAGGTCCCGCCGCTCGAACGGGTCGGACCTGATATTGAAGAGCCAGACGGTCTTCAGGCTGGGCGGCTTGGAGAGCGGCGAGGAGGAACGCTCCAGGTTCCACCAGCGGCCGGGAAGCGTGGGAAGCATCTGCGGATCAGCGATCGGGAATGTTTTAGCTTGTTTTGTAGAAGTAAAACAGAATATTTGTAATGTGGATTCACAACAGCTCTGTTTAATCCACTTTAATTGAACATTTAGGTGCAGCAACGCTTATTAGAGGACAAGTCAAAGAGTAGGTGTCGTTCTAGTTACCATGACAACAGAAAGAATATTGAAATCTGGGAAAAGATTATGACTTTGTGTAGCTAACGTTTTCATAAGTAGCTTGAACTTTATTTATTTAATTTATTCTTGACAAAATCAGTCCAGTGGCAGCAAATGGCCACCAGACTTTGAACACAGTTGGCCCAGAAAGTCCGGTTCCTTTTGGGTAGATGTGAACGTGTAATCGAACTCTAAAGCGGACCAAAACAACGAACTCTGGTCCGCCTACAAACCGCAGTTTGGTTGAAGTGAACTCTGATGCCATTCGAGTGAATATGTGAACGCCAAGTGGACCTTAGACTACTCCAAAAGTAGGAAGAGAACTACAACACAGGGCATTCTGGGTATGTGACAGTGTAGTGCGAGCGGGAGAAATGACTCATGGTCTTATAGCAACGACAAAAGAGAAATGCTACAACCGCTAAAATATGACCCTGAATCAAGTTGCTCTCAGTGTCTTCTTTTTTTGTCTTTTCCTTCTGTGGTTCTTGGTGCAGCGCCCCCACAGGCGAGGAGGAGAACAGGTTTTTCAAATTATTTGGTTTCAAATGCAGTGAAATGCAGTGGTTTCAATGTTGCAGTTCTGGTTCCAAATCAAACTGGGTCTACCGGACCTTCAGGTGTTAAAACAGCCTAAGAACTTTTCTCGGTACCTGCAGAGGGACCCAGTCTCCATGACCCGGATCTCCGGTCAGCAGCTTCCAGTCTCCGACCCGGATGGCGGCCTGGACAGACGTGTCCCACAACGGAGGCGGTGTCGGGGTTCCAGACTGAGATGTGTTCTGGTTCTGGTCGAAGGTCTGCTTGGGTTTTGGTGTTTGCTGCTCTTTGAGCGGCTTCTTTGGTTTGGTGTGAGCTGATCTGGACTGGGACAGGTTGTGGTTCTGTGACGTGGTTCTCTTGGATTTGGTTTTGGATTTGCGGTGGAAAGTGCCAGATGGAGCTCCGCCGGACTGGATTCCAGGCTGCAGCTCGGGTTCTGGTTTCGTCTTGGCTTTTGGGCCAGACTTCAGCTTCAGCTTGGGAACAGGCTTGGATTTCTTTGCCGACTCATGGGGAAAAATCTGAGGTTTCTTGGTGGTTTTTAACCTGAATCCAGACTTTTTATCCAGTTTCTGCTTCAGAACTTTCTTCTGCTTCTTCTTCGGGTTTTGAAACGCCGCTCCTTTGGACGGGATTTCTGCCAAATCAAAGACAATGAAACATGAACAAACCAGTTTTAGAAGGAAAATAACATTTTCAGAATTAAATGAACGAATATAGGGCTGCACCTATTTTAACAATCTGTTATTCTGATGATTAATAGATTTTTTAAAATGGCACATTTTACAAATTTTTCATTTAATCTCAAACTTTTTGTTCATACAGTATTAGAAATACATTAAAGATGCTAATAAACAAATAATAGCTATTTTAAAATTGTATTGCCTAAAATAAAATGATATAGCATTCCTTTAGTGAATTTGGACTGGATGAAACTAAAACTTTTTTGGTTAAAAAGTTAAAACATATTTACAGACAAGGAAGAACTTTCTATCTAAAATGTTACATATATATTGTAAAGTTTTGGCTTAATTGATGCTCTGAATGTGTTTTATTTTTTACAAATTGGCATTTTTTGGAGTCTGTATACTTCAGCCAACAATTAATCGATTACTAAATTAGTTGACAATTATCTGATTAATCGTTTCAGCCCTAAACCAGTTTGCTTATTATTTTGGACTCAGTTGAATAAAACTGAAATAAATAAAAACAGGATCTAGGTCACCCTTCACTTGAAGACGCTTGTTGTATTTAGCCAAGTTGTAACAAAGCAGTTAAAAGCAGATTTGGACGGTTTTAATTGATTAATCCAATTAATCATTTCAGCCTTGAACGAGTATAAATTAAGTTGATTCTCTTTTAATTCGTCGTACCTGCAGCTGCTTTCTTCCCGGGCTTGTCGTCCCGACTCTTGGATTCAGTAGGATGTTTGTGCAGCGGGTCGATGTTGTGCAGAATCTCTTTTCGCGGAGACTCCTTCCCCTCGCTGATGGCGGGCCAAACGTCAAACCCGTCCAGACCTTGGCTCTGAGCCACAAACACACACAAGCAACGGTTCATGCAGGAAACTCCCTCATTCCTGTGGCTGGGATTCATTCAGTTAAATACAAATTTCAACAAGGGTTTAGAAATGCACTTATTGCTGGACATTTTTTGTCCAGCATTGTACTGTCACTATGATGGAGTATAAGGCTAAGAAAAAAAGTTAAATTACAAGAATAAAGCCAAAATATTACAAGAACAAAGTCAGAATAACATAGAAATAGATTTAGACGACAATAAAGTTGAAATAGTACGTATTAGTAAAAAAATACGAGAATAAAGTTGTAATAATATGAAAATAGTCATAAAAACACAAAATTAATTTTGTACGTTGAAGTTGAATTAATACGTGAATAAAGTCGTGATAAAACAAAAATAAAGATGAAGTAAAATAAGATGAAAATAAAGTCGTACAAATAACAATGTTATAAAAATACGAGAACAAAAGTTGTACAGCAATGAAGTCAAAATAATCCAAGAATAAATTCATAATATTACCAGAAAAAGTAGTCATATTATTCGAACAAAGTAGTAATTCTATAACTCTCACACAAAAAGCAAAAATTGAAAAAGAGGAATATTGAACATCTTAAGTTAAACTTTGGTACTGATTTTACATACAGGAAAATAATTCAATATTTAACGCATCAGCATGAAATTATTTTCAGTTTATTTCAAAGAAATTTGACAAACTGATCACATAAAATCTTTATAACTCAATTGCAGCTTTGCTCTCTTTAAAACAACTTTTTTCCAGTTATTTTACAACTTTCTTCTTGTAATATTGAGTCATTTTTCCATTAATATTACAACCTTATTCACAAAATTAAAGAAAATCTCTCTGTGCCCCTTATTTTCTGTCCTGGTCACAATATGATATAATGTTAAACATAAAAAAATCTGGTTTGAATTAATAGAACAAAGCAAAGTCAGTGAGAACTTTAAATAACCCATAAATAAAATGATGCAATAAAATAAAATACATTTAGTTTCCAAATAAAACCATGAGTGTTGGACGACTGACCTGGGTTATGTTGCCGCCGGCCAGTCCCACCAGTGTGGGGAACCAGTCCGTGACGTGGAGCAGAGCTCTGGAGACCCGCTTCCTTCGCTTCAGCAGCGGGCTGTGGACGAACGCCACGCCGCGCACCCCGCCCTCCCAATACGTGCCCTGCAAACAAACCGCCATGTTTACCTGGAAAGACTTGTAATGCTCTGGTGCTGTTAGGGGAAAATTACACTAAAACTGGTATTTTTCATTAATTTACACTCAAAAGTAAAAAAAAATAAGCTAATTTTACATTGTGAAAATTACAGATTTAACCAAAGTTGTCTTTCAAGAGTGCTTTTAAAATCTAAAACAACAAAGTTCTCCACGATATTTCTATAGAAGCAGATATGGTTCTAGGAACACAGAAAAGGACACAGGGAAAAATTAGGTTTGAAGGATGGAAGAAAGAAGAAAGATGAAGTACTGAAGGTAGGAATGGATGTTACTACTGGCAGAAATGACAAAGAAGACGATAGGAAGAGGTAGGAGGATGATGGCACTGCATGCTTTTTAATGATTTATTTCCTGAACAAACTCATTCATGTTGAGTTTCTTCTTTAATGGAAGCACTGTGGTTTTTCTGTATTAGTGGAATATTGACAGAGTTTTGCACACATTTGTAATGGAATTGCATTAGTTGCATTTCCATTGGCCATGCACATCAAATCTTGCACAAATTGGAATTACAAAAATAAATTTGCTTAATGGAAACACACCAATTTTGAAAAAACACATTTTTTGATAGAAGGTTTTTGCACTAGGATGAAGTCATTGTTTGGCCATATTAAGAATAGTGTATTTTGAAAAATGGAAACACTTTTTTTGCATCGTGAGTCATGTGATTAACAACTGGATGTTACCACTGGGGGAAACGACAAAGAAGATGACAGGAAGTGATAGGAGGATGATGGTGCTGCGTGTTTTACACAACATCTCCAATGTTTTTAGAAGATTTAAAATTGATCTTAGTATGTTTGCTACTCACATCCAGTTGATTGGATTAAAAATAAAGTACTTCATTGTTTACCTTCCTCCCTCTTAGCGGCCAGTTGCTCCCTCCGGTGAAAGGCTGGGCTCCGTTGTCGGTGGAGTAGATGATCACGCTGTTCCTGTAGTATCCGTACTTCCTGAGGGCGTAGGTCACATTTCGGACGGCTTCGTCTACCGTGGAAACCATGGCGGCGAACTTGCGCCTGGCGACGTTAGCCATGTTGCGGTAGGGGTAGATGTAGGACTTGGGAGGCTGCAGAGGAGTGTGAACTGCCTAGAGGAAAATAATTCAAGTCTTTTCAGATTCAGACTAACTTTATTTTGGTAAATTAACAACATTACAAAGAAGAAAACAAAATAAAACACTATTTTACAAACTAATTGTTTAAAAAAACAATTAGTTTTTTTTGTCCTTATGCTTTCCTGTCCTATTCATAGACTCAGCAGGCTATATATAAGTACACATTCACATATTCATATTTAAATATGCATGTTTATAAATATATATATATATATATACATATATATATATATAGCCACACAACAGTATACGCTTTTATAATTTGACATCTTAAGGCTCTGTTTAGAGCTCACCAAAAAAGAGATCATGATTCAGTGCATAGTTTTCATGTGACGTCTTACATCTGGGAACTTTGTAGCTGACAGCCATCTTGGTAGGTTTCTGTAACTAATTGTCCTGACCTTTACTATGTAGTTGCTATGACAGTAATAAAGAAGCCACATTCTCTGCCTCATACGAGTTTATCCTTTTATGACAGCAGTGATATTGTTGATACACTTTGGTCAATAGAGTTAATATACTTTCTTTTTATTGGTTTTTGTTGTGCTTGCCTACCAAGATGGTGATTCAGAGGCATGAATCACTTCTGTAACCCAGGTTGAAATAGCCTCTTCATAAAAATAATAGTAAATTAGATAAATAGGAAATAAATAAATAGGAGAATAAATAAGGAATTAATCGATCTTAAAATTGTTAAAAATATATATATAAAAAGAGCAACAATTAGAGACATTAAAATTGCTGTATTTTGATTTTTTTTAATATATTTTAATTGATTTGAGAAACTGTATAAACCAGTTTTGCTTGTCAGCGAACTCTCTTATTCTGAAGGGTTACATTTATGTATAATCCATGTGACTAGTTTCAGCCAATCGGGTTGCTACGTTCTCTGACGTGAGAGAGAGAGAAGAAGCAGATAGCGTATAGCAAGTAGAGAGCGCAGAAGCAAACGGGATTGTGCTGGGAAAAAAAAGAGACAGATAAGAGAAATTGACCAGTCGTAGCTGACTTGTTTTGTTTTGTCTTATTTCTTGAGAAGAAGCTTTTTGCATTATTTTTTTTTCCTCACCCTGACTGCGTTCGGGATCATCTTTTGTGTGTTGTGGAACTGGACTTGGCTTTTTTTTTGTTTGTTTGTTTGTTTGTCTTTTTTTATTTTCTTACGTTCGGCTGGGATTTGGACTAAGGAGTCTCGGATCATCACTGAATTGGATCTTCCTAAGGAGAACGAGATGGCGAGCCAACCCGGGAGCTTAGTGACCATCCAGTAGGAGCTACGCCTTCTGCTGGACATTGCCAACCCCGCAACTTGGTATGACCTGCCTATGTTGTTGTGCGCATTTGCAGTGGGTCACTAAACAGAAATAACTGTTGGATCATCGGAGGAAACAAGACATCAGTCTGAAGCACAGTTGACCTGTCCTTGCTGAATTGTTCTGCTGTGTTGTTGTTTTGCTGTTATTGTTTTGTTTTTAACTCCTTAAGGGAAACACCAAAGAACTAAAATAGATTAAACAGATTAGAACAAACTGTAAATTAAAACAGATAAATAGTATTAACTAGAACTTAAATAGAACTATAACCTAGGTAAAATAAATAGTATCCTTAATTTAGATTTATAAAATATTCTAAAAGAAACTGGAAACTATTTTTTCTGGAATTTGTGTCATTTTGTGTTAATTGTGTAACATTGTTGTTGTTTATTCTTTTATTGTTCTTTCAACAAATAATAAGCCGGCTGTTTTTTAACTAAATTTTTTTTGGGTCTGTGGTCATTAATTCAAAATACACTTCTCACTACTCCAGTAGCCAAACCTAGCTCTGATTTTATTACGAGTTAATTAACTGTAAACACATAGGGAGTGTTACACTTCCAGTTCAGGTTTGTGGGAACTATTCATTCCAGTTTCACACCGATAACTGAAACACATCTAGATTTTACTTTGCTTTTCTCTTTTGCATGTTAACAAACCTTCTAAGTTATGCTTAGACTCTCTTAACTTAAATAATTTCTAAGTTGCAGAAGGAAGATTTTTATTCAACGCTTTATCATTTCTAGTATTTTTATTTTTACACCTTTAAATTTTAAAGTTTTACTTTGAATAAAAAGTTTATTAAAAAGTATAATAGCTTTTTTGTAGCTTACTTAATGTGTCATAGTTGTTTTATTTACATGTCTTCATATTCCTCATAAGGTCGATATCAATAATTATTGATTAGTTTTTTGTTTTAAATATCTGAAATACTACCAAACAGGTAGAATGAACTTTCCTGTTTTGTCCTGTTTTTATTTCTAAGCAGTTATGAGACGCGGCGGAAAAACATTAAACTGTTGCTGCGCCAGTTACTCAACAGGTCGTTGCTAGGTAACCAGAGTTGGGGGAGGGGACTTGGAACTGTTGGTTACCCAGCAGGTTGTTGCCAGGCAACCAAAGACTGAGTGATCCCACTGACCCAGCTTAGCTCAGCTTAGCTAAAGTCTTTTATCTGCCTACTTCTCCCAGAATGCTGTGCAGTTCTATGAATATTTTATATACTGAATATTCTACCAGACGTGTTATGTAATGATATTGATGACGTGTCTATCGTGATCTATATTGTTATTGATTTATTGTCTTGCCCTAATTTCTTAGCAACATGACAAATAGGGCATTTTTAATATGCAAGCTTTTCATATGTACTAAATCTCTTATTTTAAACATTATTCCAGTCATTTTTGCAGTTTTATTTCTAATATATTTAATCTGAGGCTTCCAACTATGTTTCAAGTCTCTTGTCAAGATGCACATTTCTCAAGGCCTGTCCAGTTACAGCCAGCCAATAGAGAGAAAATAAACGATATATAAACAAATGTAATCTTAAATTACTCTTCCTGAGTCTGGTTTTAATTCTGCAGATGTTTGAATGTGGAAAACAAATCTCTAAATGGGTTTCAGATGTTCAGAAACACTTTAATGAACTCTGTCCTTCCATCCAGGCGTAAACTAGAACTCCACCTTAATGTCACGTTGCACAGACGTCCTGATACCTGCAGGGACAGCAGCAGGAAGAGCGGCCCGTCCATCGGGCTGCGACTCTCCAGGATCTTCCTGGCTCTCTGGGTGAACAGCATCGTAGAGTATTTTCCCTCCTGGCCCCATGCGACGCTCTCATTGTCATGCAGGTCATAGCCACACAAACCAGGGCCGTCACAGGACCGATAGCTGGGCAACAGACATAGAAGTTTAAAAACTAACCTGGAGTCAGACTGAGTTAATGTGTAAAGTTGTACTAACTTGTAATAATCCACACTTCCTGTTAATGAACCAAAGAAAGAGTCGAAACCTTTTCTGGTGGGCAGGCAGGCCTTCCTGAACAACAAGCAACAAGGAATTTACTGTTATTAATTGTATTATAGGCAACCAATAGATTAAATTTGTTTCTGTCTTGTTCAGAAGAAACAAATGAAGCTGAGTATTCCTGCTAGAGGAGAGAGATGCTGCATAATGTGGCATCGATCCGATACCAGATATCAGAGCCAGATTTACTGATACTTTTTATTTTAGTTTGATAAATCATCAGACTTCTGACCTTTAGGCACTTTTGTAGTTTCTCCTTTTAATTATTTTGTTAAAACCTAAACAGGTCTCAACAACAATTTTTGTGTATTGTTTTCTAAATAAAGTGCAAAAATATTATAATTTGACAGAATATCTAAGCAAATTTTTTATCGTAGAGTTGAGAAACTGCAATACTGATTTGGATTGATTTATCCTCCACTACTTCCTGCAGATATTGGGACACGGCAGGAAGCAGGACCCCAGTTTTCAGTGCAGCTGCTTGGTTAGCTGCATCGCTCTGCTAGCCAGCATACCGTCTCCATGGTAACCAGCTGCTGTACTGGCCAATCAGAGCTAGCCAAGTATTAACACTCTTACTAATTTGTTGTACTTTTACTTGGTTACACTTAAATATTTCCAAATATTGATTTTCTTTATTTTGAGAAAAGAAGGAATCCTAACCGACTCTTATGTAGAAAACATTTTTTAGACTTTATGACCAGTAGCTGACATCAAAGTCTAATGCTAGCTAAAAAGGTAGCATTCGACTTTGCTACCTAATCATTAAAGTTTTATGGTTAGTGCTTTAATCATAAAACTAATGTTTATGATTAAAGCACTAATCATAAACATTAGTTCTGCTAACACTAAAGCCCTACACCAGCACAGTGTTCAGCAGAAACTAATACTAAAGCCCTACAGTAGCATGGTGTTTAGCGGATGCTAATGCTAAAGCCCTACAGTAGCATGGTGTTTAGCAGATGCTAATGCTAAAGCCCTACAGTAGCATGGTGTTTAGCGGATGCTAATGCTAAAGCCCTACAGTAGCATGGTGTTTAGCGGATGCTAATGCTAAAGCCCTACAGTAGCATGGTGTTTAGTGGATACTAATGCTAAAGCCCTACACCAGCACAGTGTTCAGCAGAAACTAATACTAAAGCCCTACAGTAGCATGGTGTTTAGCGGATGCTAATGCTAAAGCCCTACAGTAGCATGGTGTTTAGCAGATGCTAATGCTAAAGCCCTACAGTAGCATGGTGTTTAGCGGATGCTAATGCTAAAGCCATACAGTAGCATGGTGTTTAGTGGATACTAATGCTAAAGCCCTACAGTAGCATGGTGTTTAGCGGATGCTAATGCTAAAGCCATACAGTAGCATGGTGTTTTGAGGATGCTAATGCTAAAGCCCTACACCAGCACAGTGTCCAGCAGAAATTAATGCTGAAGCCCTTCACTATTATGGTGTTACGTGGAAGCTAACGCTAAAGCTCTACACCAGCACTGTGTTTAGCAGAACCTAATGCTAAAGCGCTGACTTTAATCCAAATATCTGCCTTTGAAAAACCGCAGCCTTTGAGCACCAATTCGATTTCGACATTACAGCTTAAACGCCCTCAGATGCTATGTAATTTCTTGTTCTGTATAGAAATGTAGAGGCGTCCTTAGACGCACCTGTAGAAGCCCAGGTGCCACTTGCCCACCATGTGTGTGGCGTAGCCGGCCTGGCGGAGCCTCTCGGGCAGCGTGTCCATGTGTGAGGGCAAACAGCTGGGCTGCCTGGGTCTGATGATGGAGTGCTGTAATCCTGTGTGGATCTGATATCTCAAAGAAAACAAGATCTGTCGTCATCCCTCACAGTAAGACGACATTAATCACGTTTGAGTCAGAGCCTCGGACTCAGCAGCTATCAGTTGTTTTCTCTGAAGCAGCTGTTAGACATTAGAGCGACTCGTATCTGAGCACAGCTGTAACTGATCCACAGGATGAACAACAGCTGCATGAAAGAAATAAACATAAAATGTGAATAACGTCAGAATTACAGCGATGACTGACAGTAAACAGTTGGCTTTACACGTGTTTGATACATAGAAAAACATGTTTTGAGTTCAGATGGCTGCAGTTTGACATTTTAGCCACTAGATGTCACTAAATCTTCCACTTCCAGTTTCATGTTGAACTCCTTCCAGAAACTTTCAAAGCTAACAAATTAACCATAAAATGCTTTAATCTTCATGGTTTTATTTTATCTTTTATTCCTGGATGAAATATTAATATTCTTTTACCTGGCTTGTCTCCCCCTGCTGGCCATCGGAGAGAATACAAGTTTAATTTGAGTTGATGGTTTGTTGTTTTTACTCCATTATATTCATAATATAATATGAATATGTTATCAGATTTAGAAAACAATAACAAGAATGACAAACTTTAAATCTAAGTTTTCTCTGGACTCAGTTACAGATTAAATTATAGATTAACATATTTCCACGTATATGTTTATTATTATTTTATTTACTGATTTAATTTTTTGGTTGTATTTAAATATGATGCTTATATACATATTTTTATATAAAAATTTAACTTATGATTATATAGTAATCATGCCATTTATTGAACACTTGATCGTTGGCAGATTAATTGAATATTTATTGGATTAACTGATTAATAACTGGATAGCAAAATCTGCTCAATAGGAGATTTTGGTTGTTTTTATTGTTAAGTCGAAAATTTTTATACTTCTGTACAGTTTTGGCTTAATTACAGCTCCGAGTGTGTTGTTATGTCAGCATATGTCGTTTTTTAGTCTGTATACTTCAGTTAAGGATTAATTAATTACTAAACGAGTCAGCTAATCACAATAAGTGACGATAAATCGTTTCAGCACTAATCAACCTGACAGTCTGTTGGACGGTGGGAATGAATTCAGTGGCTCCAGAATGAGGGTTTTTAAAAGGTTTAGCCGTCATCGGCTGCTGAAGCGGTGCGTATACCTGCCGGTCATCAGCTGGCTGCGTGACGGCGTGCAGATCGGTTGAACGTAGTAGTTCTCCAGTATCACGCCCTCTGCTGCCAGTTTGTCCAGAGTTGGGGTTATGATGGTGGGGTTGTGGTAGCCGATGTCGTTGTAGCCCTTTAATGTGACCACATCAACATTTCATTTACCTCTGCAGTCAGGAAACATTTTTTATTTTTTACATAAATTCTGTGCAAACATTTAAAACCAGCTTATTTCTTTATATTTGCTTTGTATTTTAATGCTAACCAAACTTTACTGCTGGAACCAACAGGAAAATTCAACTGCAATAGCTTCAATTTAACCCAAAGGGGGCAGCACTGAGACGGTTTTAGGCCAAATATCACAGAGTTAAATTTATATTCACAAAAACTGTCACAATTTGCACAGACATAGTAAAGTTAGCAACCTTAAGAACCGATTTAAACAGTTTATCTGCAAAAATAAAAAATAAAAAAAATAGATTTGGGGGATAGTTGCATTTACACTGCAAAAACTCAAAATCCTAGCAAGTATTTTTAGTCTCTAGTGCAAATGTCTTAGTAGTGTTGAAATAAGACAAAACTAACTTAAAAGTAACTTTTCAACAAGGTGTAGGAGCTTGTTTTAAGTAAAAAATATTTCTTAATGTTAAATTTAAAAAGTACTAGTTAATGTGGCAGATTATTTCACTTACAAGACATTTTTCCCATGTTAACAGTCAAATAATCTGCCAGATTAACTAGTACTTTTTGTATTAATACTGAGGGATTGTTGACCTAAAACAAACTACTATATCTTGTTGAAAAATTATTCGCAAGTTAGTTTTGTCTTATTTCAAGTGTACCAAGATATTTGCATTATAAACCAGACAAAATACTTAGAGTTGAGTTTAGCATTGAACCCAGTGTCAGCTCTGCAAAAACAGTGCAACTAGCACTTTATTCATCAGTATTAAGTAATTATTGAATAAGAAAAAAATTTCCATATCTTGCAGAAAAGTTACTTGTAAATTAGTTTTGTCTTATTTCAGGAATTAAGACATTTGCACTAGAAAGTAAACCAAAAATACTTGTATTTTAAACCCCAAATCAACATTTTTCTTACAGATAAACAGCCTAACTTGGTTTTCCAAGGTGTTAACTTTATGTCTGCAAATTGTGACATTTTTGCATAAATTAGTTTAAGATAGTTGTACTAGAAACAAAACCAAAAATACGTGGTAAGATTTTGGATTTTGCAGTAGAAAAATTTACTTGCTGAACACTAATAGACTTGTTACTGCTATGCAGGCTTTTAAACTGTAGCAAAAATTAATGTTTCCTTCAAGTCTGAGTACTTGTAAGGTGAATAAATCAAACTTTCTTCCAGAAACTCACTTGGTCGTCGATCAGAATGAAGATGATGTGCGGCTGATTCTTCCTCCCAGTCTCACCAGTCTGAACGTTGCTGCTGTTCATGCGGTCTGACTGGGACTGAGCTGACAGGAAGTCCAAGCTGAGGAAAACGCTCAGCACAGTTGCAGCTGCCTGCATCGTTATGGCTCCTACAGGAAACGCAAAACAGGGCAAAACAGACTCAAACAACACCAGAAAGACGGACAGGGCTGAAAAATGTCTGAGTGGGCACAGTTTCACACGAGCATGCCATCGCTGCAGGATGGAGCGTAGATCATAAAACCACATTTGGGATTGACTCGCCAACTTGGCTGAAGCTGTGACCTGAAACGCATCCATCTGCTGGAGGAGGGCTTTAAAAGCCTTTATGAAGCTGGAGCCGAGGAACAGCTCCAATAAAGAGCCATGAAAATATTAACTGTGGCAGAGAGAGCAGAAAAAGGTCAGTTTGAAGAATTTCAGCACAACTCTTTTACCAGCCGCTGGGATTATGCAACTTGTTTGAATTTAAAACATATTAAAGAAGTAAAACTGTGATTTGTTGAGTTGCAGTGTAAACATACCTATAAAATATCTGAGATAAAACAGTAAAATGTCTGCAGTTATAAACACTCCAAGTTATAAACACTCATTTTTTATAAGAAAAATGTCAAAAATTCACCATAATCATATTTTACAACGTTTACAGGTAAACCTAGGGCTGGACGACATGTCATAATATAAGCTTTTCATGTCAGCCAATATCGATAATTAATTGATAAGTCTGTTATATATATATATATATATATATATATATATATATATATATATATATATATATATCTGCAGTACTGCAGAAAAAAAATTCCCTTCTCACCCTCCGCGGGTGGTCTCTTTCATCCTCTGAGCTCGGGTCCTCTACCAGAGGCCTGGGAGCTTGAGGGTTCTGCGCAGTATCTTGGCTGTGCCTAGAACTGCACATTTCTGGACTGAGATGTCTGATGTTGTTCCTGGGATCTGTTTGAGCCACTGCTCCAGTTTGGGGGTGACTGCCCCGAGGGCCCCTATGACCACAGGCACCACTGTGGTCTTCACCTTCCAGGCCTTCTCCAGTTCCTCTCTGAGGCCCTGGTATTTCTCCAGTTTCTCATGCTCCTTTTTCCTGATGTTGTGGTCACTTGGTATTGCTACATCCACCACAACGGCTTTCCTCTGTTCTTTATCCACCACCACAATGTCCGGTTGGTTCGCCATTACCATCTTGTCTGTTTGGATCTGGAAGTCCCACAGGATCTTAGCTCGGTCATTCTCCACCACCTTTGGGGGTGTTCCCCACTTTGACCTCGGGGCTTCCAGTCCATATTCGGCACAGATGTTCCTGTACACTATGCCCGCCACTTGGTTATGTCGTTCCATGTATGCTTTCCCTGCCAGCATCTTGCACCCTGCTGTTATGTGCTGGACTGTCTCAGAGGCCTCCTTGCACAACCTACACCTTGGGTCTTGTCTGGTGTGGTAGATCTGAGCCTCTATTGCTCTGGTGTTTAGTGCCTGTTCCTGGGCGGCCAGGATGAGGGCCTCTGTGCTGTCCTTGAGTCCAGCTTTCTCCAGCCATTGGTAGGATTTCCTGATATCAGCCACTTCAGTTATTTGTCGGTGGTACATCCCATGTAGGGGCTTGTCCTCCCATGATGGTTCCTCCAGCACCTCGTCCTCTGTTCCCCATTGTCTGAGACATTCGCTGAGCACATCGTCCATTGAGGCTTTGTCCTTGATGTATTTATGGATCTTGGATGTTTCATCCTGGACAGTGGCTCTCACACTCACTAGTCCTCTGCCTCCTTCCTTACGGCTTGTGTACAGTCTCAGGGTGCTGGATTTGGGGTGGAACCCTCCATGCATGGTTAGTAGCTTCCGAGTCTTAACGTCCGTGGCCTTTATCTCTTCCATTGGCCAGCTAATTATTCCGGCAGGGTATCTGATTACTGGTAAGGCATAGCTGTTTATTGCACGGATCTTGTTCTTGCCATTGAGCTGGCTTCTCAGGACTTGCCTTATTCGTTGGAGGTATTTGGCTGTGGCTCCTGTCCTTGTGACCTCATCGAGGTTGCCATTTGCTTGTGGTATTCCCAGGTACTTGTAGCTGTGCTCTATGTCTGCTATTGTTCCCTCTGGGAGTGAGACCCCTTCTGTGTGGATGACCTTCCCTCTCTTTGTAACCATCCGGCCACATTTCTCTAGTCCGAATGACATCCCAATGTCAGTGCTGTAGATCCTGGTGGTGTGGATCAGTGAGTCGATGTCTCGCTCGTTCTTGGCGTACAGCTTGATGTCATCCATGTAGAGGAGGTGACTGATTGTGGCCCCATTCTTGAGTCGGTATCCGTAGCCAGTCTTGTTGATGATTTGGCTAAGGGGGTTCAGGCCTATGCAGAACAGCAGTGGGGACAGAGCATCTCCTTGGTATATGCCACATTTGATGGACACTTGTGCAAGTGGTTTGCAGTTGGCTTCAAGGGTGGTTTTCCACAGCCCCATCGAGTTTGCAATGAAGGCTCTTAGAGTCCTATTGATGTTGTACATCTCTAAGCATTCAATGATCCAAGTGTGTGGCATTGAGTCATAGGCTTTCTTGTAATCAATCCAAGCGGTGCACAGGTTGGTGTGTCGGGTTTTGCAGTCTCGGGTGACTGTGTGGTCTACAAGGAGTTGGTGTTTGGCTCCTCTGCTATTTATGCCGATGCCCTTCTGTGCCGTGTTCATGTATTTATCCATGTGCCTGCTTATCTTAGCTGCTATGATGCCTGACATGAGCTTCCATGTTGTAGAGAGACAGGTTATCGGCCGATAGTTGGATGGGACTGAACCCTTTGAGGGATCCTTCTGGATCAGGATTGTGCGCCCTTCAGTTAGCCATTCAGGGTGAGTCCCATTCTGTAGCAGCTGGTTCAGTTGAACTGCCAGTCGCTCATGGAGGGCAGTGAGTTTCTTTAGCCAGTAGGCATGGATCATGTCAGGCCCTGATGCTGTCCAGTTTTTCATACCCGAGACTCTTTCTTGGACATCTGCCACAGTGATGGTTACCGGGGCTTGTTCAGGGAGGTTGCTGTGGTCCTCTCGTAGAGAGGTTAGCCACTGTGCATTGCTGTTGTGGGACGCCTCCCTTTCCCATATGCCTTTCCAGTATTGTTCAGTCTCCAGCCTTGGTGGGTCTGCTCTGTTGTTATTACCCTGCCATTGAGAGTACACTTTAGCTGGTTGGGTGGAGAAGAGCCGGTTAATCCTCCTGGCTTCATTCTCTCTTGTGTATCTCTTTAGGCGGCTGGCCAAGGCTTGGAGCCTTTGTTTGGCAGTTTCGAGTGCTTCAGGTATGGGCATCTGGCTGTACTTCTTAGGTACTGGTCTTTTCATTGCACCTCTTTGGAGCTCTGACAGTTGGCTCACTTCCCTCCTTGTTATCTTGATCTTAGCCTCTAACCGTCTTTTCCATGATGGATATTGGGTCTCATAGTTGCTCTTATAGCCGAGCATTTCAAGGATCACTGATGCTGAGTTGTATATCAGCTCATTGGTTTCTGTTATGGTGTTGGTAGGGATTGTTCTCAATGCTGCATTCACATCTTGAATGAGACTTTCTGATGGTACTTCACTCAGCCGTTGTAATTGGCGTCGGGGTTGCCTGGTGTTCATTCGGGCCACGATTCTCTCTCTCAGGTCAGTTGCTGTCTCGTTCAGCTTTGATAGTTCGTTCATTACTGGGGCTGCGTACCCAGTCTCGGGGTGGGGAGTAGTTAACTCCCCCCTGACCTTATCTTTGGGCTCCTCCCTTTTGCCGTAGCATTTGTGTTGTACCTCGTCAATCTCAAGTTGTGATAGCAGTTGCCGTTTGCGGATGTTGGAACACTGAGCTACTAGTTGTTTGGCAGTCATTGTAGACTGTGGGTGTCGAAGTAACCATTCCACCCTCAGTCTTTGCATGTAACCCCTCTGACTAGGGTTACTTGAGTAGTAGCATTCCAGCAGATCCATGTTTTCGTCTCTCGCCCATTTCCGTCTTGTTCCAGTAGCCCATTTTTCATCAAGGTGCTCTGGTTCCCCAGCACCTGACGCAGACCTTGTTTGGCCGGGCGACGTCTGAGCCGGCATGTTATGCGTATCAATGTCTCTCATGGTATGAGGTAGGCTATATAGCTCCAAGGGTCTTGCCTAAGGACCCACACTGCATAGCTCAATTGCACAATTGCACTGTTGTATATATATATACAACAGTTGTATATATATATATATATATATATATATATATATATATATATATATATATATATATATATATATATATATATATATATATATATAGATATATATATCTATATATATAGATATATATATCTGCAGTACTGCAGATATATATATATATATATATATATATATATATATATATATATATATATATATATATATATATATATATATCTGCAGTACTGCCAAACTGGTGGAATAACATTTCCTATTTTTGTCCAGACTTCACTCCGTGCCGTCGTTTTTTATTTTTAGCAGTTATGAGGCAAAGGGGAAAAACCTTAAACTGCTGCTGCGCACGTTACTCATCAGGTCGTTGCTAGGTAACCGATGTCAGGGCGGAACTTGAAGCTGCTTGTTACTCATCAGGTCGTTGCTAGGTAACCGATGTCAGGGCGGAACTTGAAGCTGCTTGTTACTCATCAGGTCGTTGCTAGGTAACCGATGTCAGGGCGGAACTTGAAGATGCTCAGCAGGTTGTTTTGCACTTTAGACTTGTTAAAAGAAAAATCTCCCCAACAGATAAATATTTTGGAGGTCAATTGTTTTCTATTTTTTCAGTAACTTAAAAAAAACCCACCATTTACTGCTTTCAAATAAAAGTCCTATTTATGATCAAATTTAATAAAAAAAAATAAGACCAAGGTGTGGTTATTAAAAGGTATAAACTTGGTGTTGTGATCTTCACATTTACCATTGTAAAAAGATTATGTCTAATTAATATAATACTCCATGGAAAAACTGGAAAATTGATGTTCAAAGGTGCTTTTTGTAATGTTTTACTGAGTTTGAGATAATTAATAAACTAAAAATAGTCAAAAAACAAAGAAAAACTGGTGTAGATAATCCCATTTTACAAGGCAGAAGTGTGAGATACAGAATATTAATATAGCATCAAACTCCTGAGTTTAAAGCGTTTTTGTGGTTTTTCTTTGAATTATTTTGGTAAAACATAGGAGAGAATTTAGATAAAGTTTCTCTTTACAAAATATTTTAATAACTTTTACATGACATGACAGTAAATTTGTGTGCATTGTTTTATAAATGAAGTGCAAAAAAATCAAACCAAATCTTTTTTGCAGTAGATTTGAGAAACTATATAAGAATAAGAGAAAATTTGAAGAAGGATTGTGAAACTAAATAAACTACAAAACTGAAGCATCAATCTGATTGTGCAAGTAATGATCCAGTTTTGAAATTTTGGATCAATTCCCTGATCTCTACTACTGTGTCTCAGGAGAGCTGTCACACAATTTTATTAAAACTCGATGATTATCATTGGTTTATTTTACAAAATCTCACAAAAACACAATGATTTCTTGCTTAAAATGCAACAAAATGTGTAAAACTTCTAGTAGTCTAAAACCTTTTGCGACTGCTGACTCTAAATGGAGTCAGCAGTCGGAGACTCGACTAAGACTGGAGTTATGAAAACTGTGGCATTGGCTGAACTTTTCTATATAATTGTGGCGATGCAGCTTGCTTTAACTGGAAAGTTATTGTTTGCATTGAGGTCGGACTTTAAGCCTGTGGCCTTTATGAAGAAAAATTGTTTTTGTTCTTCTAAACTCTTTCAGATACTGTCTGTCCACTGAAGATATTTATCTGGATGCTTTCCCCTTTTGTTCTTCACTGCTCCACTTAAGCTGTGTTCAGAAAACAAGCCAAAAAACAAGGAAAAGTCTGTCAGACCTCCAGAAACGCTGGGGATTTAGTAATCAAAACCATTTAAAATGGTACAATGAAGTCTTTCTGTTAGGGAAGTTTATGTTTTTACCCTAAAATTGACATGCCTTATGAAGTAAAAAGAAGAAAAACAGTAATTGGTCTAATATTGGACATGTTTTAGCTTGTATAAAGAAACAACATGATGAGAAGCAGCTGCCTCCGCCTGAATAGAGACCATACTGAACCGGTTCCCACTGAGTTACTGGAGCACATATTTCCCTCTGACTGTGTTAGTGTGCTGGGAATGAACTAACTTCCTGTGACAGCTCGATATGCATTAATTCCTCCTGGATGAACGCAGTTATCCTGTTTTTTAGTTAATTACCTGGTTGTTCCTGTTTAAAATTAGGTTAGAGATGCTAATAATGCAGTAATAAAGTAGTTATAAACAGTTTAAGAAATTTTAAAGGTTCAATTTTAAGGATAAATAAGCCTCTAAACATGTTTTGTTGTCTTTTCATGCAATGTGATGTTCAAATCAGGTCTAAATCAATACCTCGATAACGGATCAATAGGAATGAACGGCTCTTGACGTCAGTCTACATCTCCGCTCCTCTTTCTGCTCCGATGCGGTTTAATTGGCGACAAGTTTGCAGAAGACGCCGCATGTCCTCAAGTTTTCCCCCCAAGCCTCCTTCCTTCCCTCGGACTGAGCGTCCTGGCCGCCGATGAAACACGGCGGCGCGGACGTTAAGTTTTCCTATGACACCGTCACGGTACCGGGCGGACTTTCACAATAAAACACCCACTCTGTCTGCAGGTGCTGCGCCAAATTCTGTGACCATAGGAGGCGCTGTAGCAGTTTTACACCGTACTTTGCCATACCAAAGGAAAAATAACGAAAGAGCCGAACAAAGAATGAAAAGTAAAATCTGACCACTAATATTTGGACGATTATGGAAATATAGATCGTCACATGTTAGCTCTTAGTAGACATTGTGGAAACTAAATATTTAAACTAACCTATTTCTGCTAACTCTCACCTTTGTCTTAAGAATAAACAGTCAATTTTATTAATGGTATAAGAACTGAAACAGTTAAGGTTACTTATTTTACAGTGTGGTAACAACAATATCCAATAAGAGCTATTATATTCTGTTGCCATTTATATTTCCATAGTTGTCACAATTAGTGGCTATGATGTTACCTTTCATTCTTTGTTAGGGTTTTTCTTTATTCTTCATTTTGCATTAGGCCGAGATATGGGAAAGAATGGAGTATAACTGCAACAGCACCTCCAACAGTCCCAGTATACAGTGGTCACCAGATATGGTACAACATGTTCTGGAGTTTCTTCACTCAATAAACTCATCCTCTGATGGCGAGAACCTTTCATTGACAGTGAACCACTTGCTGCTAATTAAAAAACAAGAATCCATCCATCCAATCAATCAACCAGTAAGCCTACCAACCAAGCAGCAGTAATATCTAAATAGTTTTTTTGTCCTTACCATTGGAAATACTCCTGACCAGTTATTTTCTGTTTTTTTCACATTGCTTCCTGTCTTCTGAAGAGTATTGCTTATGCTAACCGTGGCTCAGTTGGAGGTTTGTTATCATTAAAAGTGTTTTCTTTACAGTGTGACTGTATTCCTACTCAATATGAATTGAATTGAATTCAGTTTTTTATATGGCGCCAAGTCACCACAAATGTCATCTCGAGGTACTTTACAAAGAAATTAAATTCAGTCTCATGTAATTAAATTGTATTTTTGCAGTAAGTGTTTATATATATATATATATATATATATATATATATATATATATATATATATATATATATATAGATAGATAGATAGATAGATAGATAGATAGATAGATTTAACCTGTCACAAATTAGTATCTAATCAACTCAATTTGACTGTATTTTATGAAAATTTGGATTGAATTGTACTTAAATGGGTACATTCTTCTCAGATTGCACTGACCCTTCACCAAATGATTGTTGAATAAAAAGATCAGGATCTCATTGTCCTGGATAGTTGGTATTTTAAACTGGCATGAGTTCATGTTAGTTTTGGTTGGTTAAACTGGACCAAGATAAATACAGAAGCCGAGAGCACATAATTTTCAGGAGAGAACAAGTTAATCTTGAGAAATTCAAAGGAAAATTAATTTCTCTGGAGAAAACCATCTGGAAAAAGCACATGGGGAAAATGTCCACTCTCTGCTTCCATAGAAATAAATTTTATATTCTACGTTAGCAGACAGAAATTAGCCTGTGTAGAACTAGCTAGCACATAAGCTAGGCTAAGCCCGGATAGACAAAGTTCAGAAAATATATTTTATTCATGTTTTAGATTAAACATTAAAGCAGTAATCAGTTTTAGATACTTTAAAAAAGACCCTAAATATGACTGTATTAAGTTTACTTTTAGATTTATATTGCGCAAATACATTCATGTTGTTTGTGACATCAGCAGTTGAAGCTAGCTGAGGAATCCAGCCCTTCGAGAAAGCATGATTTCCCCAAAAACAAATCATTCAAGCTAGATAAAACTGTATTCAAACAACATATCATAAACGTGTTACTATAGGTTATATGTGACGTGTTTCATTGAAATAGTTTTTATACACTTTTACTGCTCTAATTTGAAGGATACGCTACTTTACATCCGCCATTTTGTGTAACTTTACGGGACGGACCGTTTAACAACAACGACGTTACTTTTACTGTTGTTGTTGTTGTTTTTTGTTTGTTTGTTTTACATCATGTGCTTGTTATGTTGTGGCTTTTGTAACCGGCCGTCACTTTCTGTGACATGAACCGGCAGGAACACTGTGAGCACATCAGCCGACCGGTTCGCCGGCGGGGAGGCTGGGCTGCCGGGAAGGGAGGGAGCCAGCTGGCGCTCCGGAGGAATCCAGGAATGTTCTGCTGCTTTACGCAACTTTTAATGCAGTAATGAAAAACATGCTGAATATTTATTCAGCAAAAACTCCAGGAAAACGACCCACATTCTAGAAGTTATGCATACATGAGCGAAATAATTTACATCTGACTCGTCCAAATCTGGAAATAATTTATTTTCTGTTGGAGAGCGTGTGTGGCTGGAAACGATTCATTACAGCCTGATTCACTGGCGCTGAGTAAGAACATTGTCATGAATCGTTTTTTTTTCCTTGAGTTGAAATGATTAAATGATGCCGAGGAATGCTCTGCAGCAGCTCTTGTTTATGACTGAGGCGGTTCTTCCAGGTGTTGTAATACATCTCTGATTATCTGGTAGTGAACCGATTGTTCTTAAATTTATATAACTTTTTTTAGAAGTTTCTATTTCTCTAATTCTTCTTCTTAAGCTTTGAGGTTATGAGATATTTGGCCAGGTGCTCAGAAATCAGCAACAACCTTATTTGGAAAACAGATCAATATGTTAATTTCAACCTATCTTTTACTCAAGTAAAAAGTGAAATTACTCAAGTAAGAGTACAAAAGTATGCGGTAAAAAGTTGAAACTGATCAAAATATCAATCATTTAATATTTAAAAATTACATAATCAGACGGACCAAAATAGAAAAAGATGTGGACATTTTGATGTTTTAAAGACCTACATGGAAATAATTCAGCATAATTACAAATTAACTTTAACAAAAACTGCAGGTGTGTGTCTGGTGATTTTCTTTCAATTAAAACAAGCTTGTTTACTCAAGTAATAGTAGCACCTCAAGTAAAAGTAAAAAGTACACCTTAGTAAAAATGTTAACTTTTCTCTAAAAAGTTACTCAAGTAAATGTAGTTACTACCCAATTCTAATTGTAAATTTTTCCTAATCTTACGTTTTCTACAGTTTCCAAATGGTTTTGTCCAAGATTAGACTGAACCAGGATTCCCACAGCATGATGCTGCCACTTTTTGCCACAAGTTAGATTTACTTTGGGGCCAAAATAATATAATTTCTGCAACAGTTTCACAACAAAATTATGAAATAACAATGAACTAAACATGCAATAATTTAATTAAACAATTTAAGTTTTGACTTTTTTGAGTAAATGGCGAGTAAATCATTTTGTGTAAAAAGTGACTGATAAGAGATGAAAACCTTCTATAACATCAAACATTTTCCAGTATCAGAAGATTTTAATTTGTTTGTTATAATTTTGCAATAATTAAAAACAAAGTGTCTGCATATGTTTAGCTGGGCTGCAGACCAAGTTTCTATTTTTAAATTGTAGTTGTGGGGCCAAATTTGGCCCACGGGCCATATTTTGGACACCCTTGATTTACATGCATAGGCTATTTTATTTTTAAATTATTATTATTTTTTATTTCAAACAGACAATAAAAAGCAGAAACATAAAAAAAATCATGCCAGCTGGCATGCAATTTTACATTTATTTCAAAAGGAAGAGATAGAAGATAATATAGTTTCCTGCTCTTCTCATACTATATTGTTGTTATTCAAGCAATTAGATGTTAATTTCAGTGAAAAAAATAATGCTATACATGTTTTGACAAATAACTAATACATTTTAAACTTACATTTCTTCATTTATTTAATATTACAATGAGAAATGAATGCAGAAACTAATTATGGAATAGATCTTAAATGTTTATTTTATATTAGCTTATCAATTAGATCTAAAATTTACCTCCTTGTGACATTTAATCGACAACAACATTTTAGCAAAACATCAGTTTTGCTTCGTAACGCCATGAAAATGTTTTGTAATCTTCCTTTAGGAGACAGGACTCCACTTCCCATGATGCAGTTCGAGGTAGGAGTCGTCCCGCACACGTGCTGCTGCTGGATAGCAAGCATGAAGTGAAGTGTTATTAATTCCTGGATGCATTTTGCGGCCGTATTTTCTGCCTGCGTGTTTTTCCACCATGGAGTCGGAGCAGGACGCCACGCTGCTGGTTTTAATCCAGCAACACCTGCAGGTGAGCGGCTACCGAGAGGCCGCCGAGCTGCTGGAGCCGCACGTCACTCAGGTGAGAACTTACTCTGATTCCTCCTCATTTAAGCTCACCAACACCACCTGGGGTTTCTGTTGCTGAATTTGGGTTAAATTTGGCCAGAGCGAGCGTTTTATTGGTGTTTCTTGAGCTGACATGCGCGTCGTGCAGGTTATATAAGAGGATTGATGAAATGTGGATGCGGCTGCAGCAGGTTTCTGCCCGTCAGGAAGCGGCTCTGCAGCCTGCGGCTCCTGGTTCAGGCCGAGCAAAAGAACAGAATGTTACCGGAGCTGAAGCTGCTCACACTCTGCATTTCTAACCTCTCCATGCATTCAGCTAGCTGCTCGCTTCAAAATTACCGAACTAAATCTGTCATCATTTAAAAACAACGTTATTTACCTTTTTTCCCCTGCTGTTTTTCTGTTTACATCTGGAGGAAACTTAATCTTTGGTCACCAACTGGTTTCACATTTCATCCTAAAAAATATCAGTGAAAAAACGTCCAACAGAAAGAATCACAGCAGCGTCAATCATCTTTAAACCAAACTTTCCTGTTGCTGTTATTATTCAACATGCACACTTTTGAATCTAAAACTCATGCTTCTTTTGTTGCAGTTTCATCGCCTGTGTCATTTTCAATAAGTAGATTCAACAAATTTCATTAAAAAAGTGGAAACTATTCAGTAAAATGGTTTAATGTTATACCTGAAATGATGAAACATTTGCTGAAAGAACAACACCATCAAAGCAGAAAATAAGACAATGTATGCATTTATGTCATATGATAAAAACATCCTTTGTCTGTAAATTTGTTCCACTCCAAACTCATGTGGAGTAGTTTTAAATTCACCTGGTTCATATTTTCATAAAACAAAATCTCCTATTATCACCGTTTACTATCAAATTATTAATTGGTTAATAAATTTAAAAAAAATAGTTACCAGATCATGTTAGAATAAGTTTTTTAGGTGCAGATGCATCTTTTGCTAAAATGATCAAGCATTCATAGAATGCTTGATCATTCTATGAATGATCAAGCATTCATAGAATTCATAGAATGCTTGATCATTCATTATACAACAACAAATTTTGTTTTGTATTTTAAGAAATAAAATGTTTATTTTGTCATTTAAAAATGAATTTAAATATCTATTTGTGTCTTTTAATGTATTTCTAAGATTCTACAAAGAAGGCTTCAATGAAAAATGTTCAGAATGTTCCATTTTTTAAAAATCAGAATAATCGATTAATCATTAGAATAATCAATTACTCAAATAATCGTTAGTTAATTATTTTTGTCTGTATGTAGGTGGAGATGCCAGTGGAGAACTTAAACCTTCATGACATCTACACTGGATGGATGAAGTAAGTTCACACAAAGTAAAAACTGAAAAACCATTTTATTTTCCACCATCACCATCCTCAACTGGTCTTAATGGTAGGAGACATTTTCACACTTACTGCTCCGTTTCAATCACAAACTTCAATCTACAAACCACATCTGAAAATATGTAAAAAAAATACGAGCAGAAATCGGATAACGTGTTGTTGCCTGTATTAATTAGGGATGAATTCTGCATCCTGGGAGAATATCTGATATTTCTATCAGATATATGCAAAGATTCCTGATTTTAAATTAATTTATGTTTATTCTCTTATTGATTTCAGATTTTTGAGACTTTCTTCCTGTTGGAGTTTAAATGAAAACGTCTGATTTGCTGTGCAGGCTTTGCTCTCTGGCTCAGCACGCCACCCAGCCAAAAATCGGCTTGAAGACGGGAATCCCAAAGCAAGACGAGGCTGCAGGCGCCGAACTCAATGGAGCAGAGAAGAAAACAGACGACAGAACTCTGACTGGTGCGTTCCTGTTTTTATTTACTGGATCGTAGAACTGGTTTCACTTTTTACTGGGATTAATTCTTGCAGAGTGTAAGATGGAGGTCGCTGCGCCGTCCACTGCAGAGACAAAACAGGAGGACGATTCTGGACGCCGGGACGCCGCTGATGAAACCCAGACTGGGAAATCAGACGGCACCGCTAACGGTGATGAGGAGGAGGAAGAACATGAGGAAGAGGAGGAGGAGGAAGAGGAAGCAAGGAGAGAAACAGAGGTGAGCGTCTGAAGCATCGATAAAGAAACAAAAATAGATTTTTCAACACAGCAGCTGGAAATGAAAACATCTAATGACACCATTCCTCCCTCCCTCCCTCCATTCCTCCCTCCCTCCCTCCATCCATCCCTCCCTCCATCCATCCCTCCCTCCCTCCATCCATCCATCCATCCATCCATCCCTCCCTCCATCCATCCATCCCTCCCTCCCTCCATCCATCCCTCCATCCATCCCTCCCTCCCTCCCTCCCTCCATTCCTCCCTCCCTCCCTCCATTCCTCCCTCCATCCATCCCTCCCTCCCTCCCTCCATCCCTCCCTCCCTCCATCCATTCCTCCCTCCCTCCATTCCTCCCTCCCTCCCTCCATCCCTCCCTCCATCCATCCATCCCTCCCTCCCTCCATCCCTCCATCCATCCATCCCTCCCTTCCTCCCTCCATTCCTCCCTCCATCCATCCCTCCCTCCCTCCATCCATTCCTCCCTCCCTCCATCCCTCCCTCCCTCCATCCATTCCTCCCTCCCTCCATTCCTCCCTCCCTCCCTCCCTCCATCCATCCATCCCTCCCTCCATCCCTCCATCCATCCATCCCTCCCTTCCTCCCTCCATTCCTCCCTCCATCCATCCCTCCCTCCATCCATCCATCCATCCCTCCCTTCCTCCCTCCATCCATGCCTCCCTCCCTCCATCCATCCATCCATCCATCCATCCCTCCCTCCCTCCATCCATCCATCCCTCCCTCCATCCATCCATCCCTCCCTCTATCCCTCCATCCATCCCTCCCTCCATCCATCCATCCCTCCCTCCCTCCCTCCCTCCATCCCTCCCTCTTAGTTTTTTATGTTTATCTAAGCAGAACTGAAAACGATGAAATTTGAAGTTTTGTCATGAAAACATTTTGGAAAACGAATGATGTTCCTTCTCATTAATTACTTATTGCTTATCTATTATTTTATCAATCAGGTTTATTTGAATTATGCATTTCAGCACCAGGGCAGTTCTAAGTGATTTACATCATAAAACCATTTTAGGAAAGTTATAGCTTGTAGTATTTACTCAGTTTGCTTGATTGTTGGAAAGAAGGAAGGAGTTTCAGCCATTAGCTGGTGCAACACTTTCTTACTCACACTGAGAAATCAAACATTTACAGAAAAGCTTTTCACAACTTTAATAAATACTTTATCACTAGAATGAAATCTGCTTCTAATCCAAAACGAGCCAGAATTGAGTCAGTGAGGAAATATCTGAGAGTTCAGCACATTGTTGCAGCAGGAAGCTGTAATGAAAACAGACGCATATCTGCTGTCCAGCCACTGCAATAATGAAGCTGCTTCCGTTTTTGATCCAATTAAAGCCAAACGTCCACAGGGCAAAACCTGCAAAATACACAAAGCTTCTGGCATTGATTTATAAAGATGTAGAAATTTATACCATCAAGTGTTTTTCTGCTAGCAAAACATTTTGAGGATCTTTAGCTACAACCAAAGACAGTAAGTCTGGTGTTAACTTTTCAGTAAGAAATGGGAGCTTGTTTTAACTCAAATGTTCCTTCATTTTCATGAAAATGTTTTAGATACAAGTTAAATAATTTGCCTATGGAAAAATATATTTTTCCCATGTTATAAGTGAAAAAGTGAAGCTGGTACTTTTTAATCAATAATAAAAATTTCTCTACCAAACTAAGTAAGATTGGTGGAATCAACTCACTCTCTCTCACTCTGTGGTTACCTAGCAACTCTCCCACTCTGGTTACCTAGCAACAACCTGCCTAGTAACTGGCGCAAGAGCAGTTTCAGGTTTTTACACTTACAAAAAAAAACCAAAAAACAGTATGGAGTGAAAACTGGATAGAACAGTAAAGGTCACATCAACGGTTTTTCAATATTTCAGATATTTAAAACTAGTCAATATTATCAGTTCATATGAAGCGCTGATATTGTGATACATTTTCCCGCCATTTTTTTCTGCCCTAATTAATACACAACTCTAACTTGTAGCTGTAATTGTAGCTGCTCTCTCTACCTGTTTGATTTCCTTTGCTTCGTCTCAGAAGCCAGTTAATCTATTCAGGAATAAATGTCACTACTGTTGAGATTAACTATAGATAAAATTCAGCTGAATCTCCTCCAGCATGGAGAGCAGTTGGTACTTCCTCTCTGCTGCAGAACGAAACAAAGTTTGGCTCCAAGTTAGAATAATAAGAAAATATCCTGGTCTGTTTGTATTTCTGAATTAAAGTTCGGCTGTTGGATAAACGGCAACAGGAAATGAACTCATTCCAGCTGTGAACTACTTCCTGTTTACTTTTATTCCCTCCTGTTTATGTTCCAGCCGGTTCCAGCTGAGGGGAAAAGCTGCGTCTCCTCCGGTCCTGTTGGGACATCTGGACCCACTCAGGACGACATCGACCCGACCCGACGGCCTGGAACCAGAACCTCTGAGAGCGACGAAGAGGAGGAGGAAGGAGGTGATGAAGAAGAGGAGGAAAGAGGTGATGGAGAAGAGGAAGGAGGTGATGAAGAGGAGGAGGAAGGAGGTGATGAAGAGGAGGAGGAAGGAGGTGATGAAGAGGAAGAAGGAGGTGATGAAGAGGAAGAAGGAGGTGATGAAGAGGAACAGGTTGGTGGTTCCTGAATAGAACATTAACTCATCCAACCAACCACTTATCCATCCATCCATCCATCCATTTTATCTATCCGTCCATCCGTTTATCCATCCATCCATCCATCCGTTTATCCATCCATCCATCCATTTATCCATCCATCCGTTTATCCATCAATCTGTTTATCCATCCATTTGTTTATCCATCCATCCATCCATCCGTTTATCCATCCATCTGTTTATCCATCCATTTGTTTATCCATCCATCCATCCATCCATCCATTTGTTTATCCATCCATCCATCCATCCATCCGTTTATCTATCCATCCGTTTATCCATCCATCCATTTATCTATCCATCCATCCGTTTATCATCCATCCATCTGTTTATCTATCCATCCATCTGTTTATCCATCCATCCATCCATCTGTTTATCTATCCATCCGTTTATCCATCCATCCATTTATCCATCCATCCGTTTATCCATCCATCCATCTATCCGTTTATCTATCCATCCATCCATCTATCCGTTTATCTATCCATCCATCCATCTATCCGTTTATCCATCCATCCATCCATCTGTTTATCTATCCATCCATCCATCCATCCGTTTATCCATCCATCCATCCATCTATCCGTTTATCTATCCATCCATCCATCCATCCGTTTATCCATCCATCCATCCATCTATCCGTTTATCTATCCATCCATCCATCCATCCATCCGTTTATCCATCCATCCATCCATCTATCCGTTTATCTATCCATCCATCCATCCATCCGTTTATCCATCCATCCATCTATCCGTTTATCTATCCATCCATCCATCTATCCGTTTATCCATCCATCAATCCATCTGTTTATCTATCCATCCGTTTATCCATCCATCCATTTATCCATCCATCCGTTTATCCATCCATCCATCTATCCGTTTATCTATCCATCCATCTGTTTATCCATCCATTTGTTTATCCATCCATCCATCTGTTTATCTATCCATCCATCCATCCATCTGTTTATCTATCCATCCGTTTATCCATCCATCCATTTATCCATCCATCCGTTTATCCATCCATCCATCCATCCGTTTATCATCCATCCATCCGTTTATCTATCCATCCATCCGTTTATCCATCCATCCACCCGTTTATCCATCCATCCATCCGTTTATCCATCCATTTGTTTATCCATCCATCCGTTTATCCATCCATCCGTTTATCATCCATCCATCCATCTGTTTATCTATCCATCCATCTGTTTATCTATCCATCCATCCATCCATCTGTTTATCTATCCATCCATCCATTTATCCATCCATCCATCCATCCATTGAATCTTTTACTACTACTGAAAATTTGCCATAAATTCACATTCAACTTTATTTTACATTTCAAAGTTAAACATTTGGTATAAATCTGAAAAAAAAAATCTAATATAGAAACCCTGTAAATTTGAGGCATAAAATGTTTTTTTTAAATCATGAGCAGCAAAGTTTAGCAGAGGCTGAATTATTGAGCAGCTTTTACTTTGTCTGGACAGGAAGCTGCGTTTTGAAATCCAATCTGAGTTTTTCTGTTTTCCTGCAGGAGCTTCAAGCTGCCAGAAACTCCCCTGAAGTCACAGGGGAAACTCCAGAACCGATCGATGCTGTTCAAGGAGCCGCGGTCCGCTCCACTGAGGAGACGACCGCAGCTGAGGAGGAGGAGGATGAGGAGGAGGAAGAGGAGGAGGAGCACGCAGCTGCAGCGGTACAACAGGCAAAACAAACATCTGAGGAACTCTTCAGGTCTGGCGCTGACATGTTGACTCTCCCTGCAGAGACCCGTTCAGGCCGAGTCCGTCACCGTTGACGACGCCCCCGGAGAGGCTCCGCCCCCTCCAGGTACCACGACCAGGTCACCTGATTCTGTGAGGCACGGCATGTTCAAGGCTTCTTTAGGTTACTTTAGCACACATTGATGATCAAATCTTTAATTTTTAATTGGATTTAGGTCTGGACTTTGACTAGGCCATTCTTACACAATGATATTATGTAATTTAGATCATTTCAGAGTAGCTGTATTTATATGCTACACTGAGTTTCTGGTCCAAACTCACAGTCCCTGCTGCAGAAAAGCATTCACACAGCATGATGCTGCCACCACCATGTTTCACACTGTGTGAAATGCTGAGTCTCAGGTGGATTATTTACTAATTAGAATTTAGATTAAATTCCTTTTTTAAATAACAAAATTAACATTTTGTTGCCTAAAATGCAATAACACAGCATTGTTTCAGTGAACGCTTTATTATTTGTTGTAAAATATTAATCTGCATCTAAAAATGGTTACAGCATTAATATGTTCTTGATTTAGCATCAGTACAGTGATGGGCTGATCTGTTGGTTGTTTTGGATTAATTTATTTGTAAATGGAAAGCAAAAGGTGCTCAATAGATAATTTTTTTCCGAATGTGAACCAGGTGAAGTTAATATTATGCCATATTATGGGAGTTTTTGTTAGACCATATTTACAGACATTTTTTTTATTTTAAATACTAAATTTACACAAATTTTTTTCTGTGACTGTGTTGTTCTTCCAGCAAATGCCTTTTTGAGTCTGTATGCTCCAGTTAAGCATGAATCAATTACTAAATATAATCAATTAATCGACTCAGCCCTTTAAACTCATCTTTAAGATGCAACACAAATTCCAGCTTTTATTTTGTAAAGATTGGTCATCTGGACAAACGGCAGTCTATAAACAATTAGAGAGCGATTTACTGCAGACAGGGGAGGAAGACATGTTTTCCCTTTTCTTTTCTTTGGCTTCACTCCGTCTCCAGCTGGTAAAGTTCAGAAGTTTGATTTTTACAGGAGGAAAAGAGAAGAAAAATCACAGGAAGACATGAAGCAGGATCTTTTATTTTACCTCTTGGTATTCACATTCATCACCAAACCGTGAAGCAGAAACGCTGCGTGACTTCTCAGAGGAGCGGGTTGTTTCTCTGTCGGTTGTCTGCTGAAGCCTCGTTAATCAGTGTCTTTATGGGGACAAAATGTCCCTCATTTGATGCTCATACGAACTAAACTGTCCAGTTTGTCTGTATTTACTAGGATCTCTCTATTGTTATGCTTCCGTTGAATTGGACTCAATTGTCCGTCGCTGGACAAAATGAGGTCAACGTTTAAAAACTTTTTTTTTTTCCATTTCTGACTATAAACTTTGGTCTGTAATTCAACCAACACAAATCAGCGGTTAATTGTGACGTGAGGGAAAAGTTTGTTCAGCAACAAGACAATTCAAACCATGAAAACATGAAACAAATGAAAAACATTGCTGTGGCAAAACAAAAAGCAATGGAAAGTTATAATCCAGACCAAAACTGCAGATGCTCCAGGTATTAGTCAAAGCCAACTCGTTCCTCTAGATCCTGTTGCTGCGTTGCTTTTACCCCAAAATCGAACTCTGTGCTAAAATCGTTCCAAGTCGAAGAAGTCGGGAATCCAACATGGAGCCGCTGTTCGTAGAATGTCTTGGAAACTTCGTTTAAGCTGCACGTTTCGCATCCAAACCATTTCAACTTTTCAGTTGCAGGTTATGACAGCATATTACGGCCATTGTAGATAAAAGAGAGAGAAAAAAACTGAAATTTTGAGATTAATCTAAAAAAAATTCTAGAAAAATCGTACAAATTTCTGAGTTTTGAAGGTCAAAAATCTTTAATTTTTTAGACATTCTCTGTTTTATTTTTTCTTTAAAAATTCCCACCTTTTAAAACACAGATATTTTCAATCTTTTTCTTCTTTTAGAAAATCCTGAGATTGCTTACGTAGACGAAGAGACTCAGTCAGAGACGGAGCCAGAAGACGAGCCGAAGGCGGCTACATTGGACCAAACTGGTGCTGATCCACCAGCCAATGGTAACTTAAATGTTATTTATTTACTAATTCAAGCTAAACTGGTCTGATAAAAGGCAAAGAAAAAAAATGGTTTTGGTCAACACTGGACCTCTGGTTCCTGAAATCTGAGTTTTCTTTATCAGCAGCTCTTAGGATTTTGGCTGCTTTTAGATATTTTTAGGTTTTTTCTGTTTGTTAAAGCTGCTACAGTGAATCAGTGTTGGGACCAGAAAAAGGAATAACAAAGTTGTAATATTTATAAGAATAAAGTCATAATTATGTAAGAATAAAGTCATAATATTCATAAAATTATCTAATTTTATTAGAACTCCAAAGCCAAAAATTTAGAAACTAAAATGTTGAATGTCACATTTTAGTTTCGGCTTTAAAAACCAGGAAATATTCAATCTTTTAACAAATCAGGATCAAATTATTAAAATAAACAAAAATATTTTGTATAATCAATCAATCAATCAAATCAATCAAATTTTATTTGTATAGCACATTTCAGCAGCAAGGCATTTCAAAGTGCTTTACATAATTTTAAACAATGAGAAAGAAAAAGAAAGTAATAAAAAGAAAAGATAAAATCACAGCCTAACAGGACAAGGCCTCCAGCCTTGCAGCACCAGGCTCCGTCCGCCTGTTTCGCGAAAATTTTGCGCTAGGACTTTCGCTGTCCTACGCGGATTTTGTACATTAATTGGTTACCTGTTAGTCTAGAATTTACAGGGTTAAACAGTGAGAAAGAAAAAGAAAGTAATAAAAAGATAAAAAGAAAAGATAAAATCACAGCCTAACAGGACAAGGCCTCCAGCCTTGCAGCACCAGGCTCCGTCCGCCTGTTTCGCGAAAATTTTGCGCTAGGACTTTCGCTGTCCTACGCGGATTTTGTGCATTAATTGGTTACCTGTTAGTCTAGAATTTACAGGGTTTTATATACGCGCAATGACTCCCAGTCACTCGCAAATACATAGAAGGCATCAATTGCCATAAGCAACTGTAAACAGGTGGGTTTTAAGTTGAGATTTAAAGGCACCCAGTGTTTCAGCTGTTTTACAGTTTTCTGGAAGTTTGTTCCAAATCCGTGGTGCATAGAAACTGAATGCTGCTTCTCCTCGTTTGGTTCTGGTTCTGGGGATGCAGAGCAGACCAGAACCAGAAGATCTGAGGTGTCTAGACGGTTGGTACAGCAATAACAGATCTTTAATGTATTGTGGTGCTAAACCGTTCAGTGATTTATAAACTAACAACAGTATTTTAAAGTCTATTCTTTGAGCTACAGGGAGCCAGTGTAGGGACTTTAGAACTGGTGTTATGTGCTCTATCTTCCTGGTTCTAGTGAGAACGCGAGCAGCAGCGTTCTGGATCAGCTGCAGCTGTTTGATTGATTTATTAGTCAGACCTGTGAAGATGCTGTTGCAGTAATCAGTAATTAAAGATTTTTTGAAGAAACTGCTGAGATCTTGATGATTTTTTTTCTTTTCTCATCAGGATAAAATTTTTCTTAATGAGAAAAGGTCTGTTCTGAGAAAGTGACGTTATTCTCAGAACAAAGCTCGTAGTCTGGTCCAAATGCTCCATCGTCCACAACAGGATTTGCATTTATTTTCAGGCTATTTTAACATTGGCATTTCACAACAAGATGGCAACTATAAGAAAGAAGCCTGACATTCGTTGTTTACCGACACTTCAACACTAAAGCTTCATAAATTGAAATTTAAAGGGTCATTCAGGTTTTATGGCTCTTTTTGAGATTTATAAGGTTGCTGGTCTGGAACAGAAGGAGAAAATAGTGTCTGAATGGTGGCGTAAAAACAAAATTATTCTTAATTCCTGGTGCTTCTTCATGTCAAAAAAATCCACGAGGCTTTAGAAAGTCGCCAGAACCTGTGAAAACGTAACATAAAGTTATTTATAGTTAGATGCCTCCAATAACAAAAGCTCCTGTCGTGTTTTTATTAAAGAGGAAGAAGCTGCAGAAGACGAAGACGACTGCATCATTATCAAAATCCAGAAGGGCGGCGACAAATCGGCCAATCAGGAACCAGCAGCGATCTGTGGCGACTCCATCACTCCCAAGAAAAGGAAGAAGAAGAAAAAGTCCAAAAAACGTTCTGATGAGTCATTTCAGGTGGACATCGCAGAAACACCAGCGACTGACGGAGACGCGCTGACCAGCCGGAGGAAAAAGAAGAAAAAGAAGAACAGAAAGAATAGAGAAGAGGAGGATGAAAAGGAGGCAGAGGAAGAGTCTGAAGTCGTTTCACCAAAGAAGAAAGAAAAGAAAAGGAAAAGAGAGAGAAAAGAGATGGAGGAAAAACAAGAGGAAAACACCAAAAGGAAGAAGAAAAAACTGGTAGGTGAGGTTGAGATGAAGGAAATGGATGAAGGGAATCTGGCAGAAACAAAACAGAAGAGAAAAAGGGAGGAGCTGCAGTTTAAAGACGCACCAGCAGAGGGCGAGAAAGAGGAGATGAACGGCACAGCTGGTGAGTAAAAACAGGAAGTGAAAATCTTTCTGTTGCAGATAAAGTTAATTTCCATCTGAAAATGTTTCAGACTCATCTCTGCTCTCGTCTGGAAAGAAGAAGAGGACATTTCTGAGGAGGAGGATGATGAGCAGGAAGGAGTTACAGCTTCTCAAGAAAATGATGAGGATGACGAGGAACGCTCAGAGTCCCAACCGGATCATCACAGCAAGAGAAAGGTTTGTTTGTTTTTAAATCTCATGATCTCCCTTTTACCTGAGAAATAACAAAACGTCTGCATTTATGGTGTTTATTTCCAGACAAAAGCAAAAACAAACTGTGAAGTCACCAAAAACACAAATAAACGCAGAACAAGAAGAAAATTCATCAAAGGAAAACCAGCTTCCGAGGAAGAAGAAGAAATCAGTCAAGAACATCCTGGACGACCAATCCACAATCTCTAAAAAACCCAAGAAGAAGAAAGTAAAGACGGGAGAAATCTCACCTCCTGCTGCTGTGACCCAACTTCCACCTGCAAAGAAGAGTAAGATTTACTTTACAAGAGTTGAAAAACTTTACAGATTTGTTTTTTTAAGCCATTTTTTACATCAACATCCACAGAGAAGGACACGTTGAAGATGAAACCAGAAGCTGCTCTGGAGGTAAGAAACGTTTGAAATTAAAACATTGTTTCCCACACAGTTTATGTCAGTCCATAATTCCATAATCCTCAATGGAGGACAAAAAGTTGAGATAAAACGCCAGATGCTGGAGACATATCTATTAGAAAGTCTGTGTTTATGTTTTGAAAGCTAAATAATAAAATGTATTAGTATTTAAAGCCTCCATCATCTACTCCCTCTAATAAGTTATTCTGCTTTTGTCACATTTCCAGAAAAAGAAAAAATCCCACAAAAAGCAGAACAACTGAATCATCTAGGTGAACATCTTTATCCAGACTCTTTTACAGCTTAAGACATTAAAATGGATGTGAGGTAAAATATGCAGTATTTATTTTATCTTTTTTCCCAGATGTCACTGGAAGCTTATATATGTTCAACCACTTTCCTGGTTTCCTTGCAGGATTTTCTCCTCACACACCAGCGGATGCATCTTTGGCCCTGAAAACTCGAGATGTGCCTTTTTTCATCCTCGATTACTCTGATTTCTGGAGCTATTCTCAGACAAACTGGTGATGGGTTTAATATCTCTGGTGGGGATTCAAAGAGCTAAAAATAACCAAAAGCTTTGGTGTATTTCAGCAATAAAACTACAGTGTAGCAGTTAACGAGCCTTAGAAACAATTACATGAAGCTTTAAACTATGTTGAGTAGCTTTGGATATTTTTCACTTACTTTTAGCAAGTTAAGAGATAATTTACCGTCATCTTTTTTAAGAAGATGACACTAAGGTTAGATCATATTTGGATGATAAAACATGGCAGTAAAAGGTCAAACACGAAGCAGGTTTTATATAAAAGTTAAAATTCTTTAAGGGGTCAAACTGTGAAGCGGTTTAAGTTTTGATGTGTTTTTGATGCTGTTTAGTCTTAAGCTGTGAATTTCTGTTTCATTTTCCTGTTGCTGGGCCTTCTGTCCTTTGTTACATGGAGTTTATATTTAATAAACAGAGTCCATTAGTGATCCACTACATTTCAGTTTTGCTGAGATAAAACCTGGGAACAACAATAAATAAATATATTGACAGTTCAGGTTCTGGATGTTCATAACGTCTCTGTAAAATGTTTTTAAATTATCAAAGTATACACACTTCCCCGACATTTCCAAGAAGCTTTAATTCCTGACGTAAAACAATTTGATCATTCAGACTGATGACAGAGTCTGTTTACATTTTCCAAATCGTTCACCTGACTAGAGATCAGACCAGTGACTGTTATATGTGCGTCTGACACTCCTGTAATTATTTCTTCAGTTCTTTCACCTATTAAAGTGTTTTTTTTTCTCTAAAACTGATTTCTTGTCTGCTCTCTCAATAAATATTATAATTCTCTAAGCCAGTAATAACTGCACTGGTAGTAGGAGTTTCTGTAGCAGGTGATGAAGTTATTAAAGCTACATTGTTCTCATGTAGCTGACAGCCATCTTGGTAGGAATCTGTAACTGTCATGACAGTTGCTATGACGACAATAAACAAGTCAAGCTTAGAACTAGCACTCGTATAAACAACTATTACTTGATTACACTTTTTGAGTACTCTAGTTTCTTTTTGTTGGCCTTTAAGCCATTATTATCTGTCCTTTGCACTGTGCTTGCCTACCAAGATGGCAGTGGGCCGTAAGCCGGTTTGAACCGGCTTACTGCCCACAAGTTCCCTAAACTTGTGGGAACTTTAATTCTTTAAAATTATGCAGCATTCAGTAAAACTTGTCACATCGGATGGTAGCTATGGTAACGAAACAATTGCACTATAAAGATTTTCCTAAACTTACAAAGTAACCTTTGCAATGGCTCTCATTTAATAGTCAGCATTAAATATGTTTTATACACAGCAAAAATCTAATTCTTCATTTTCTACAATATTTTCACTGCATTTGCATAGAAATAAACTATTTTGTGTTGTGAAATCCACTCTGTTCATTTTAAACACAGCTTCTACTGTGTTGAACTAAATAAACATTATTTAATTATTATTTAAAATTTTCCCTCTGACTTGCTTTGGGTGTTTTAAATGCTGTTCATTCATGACATGACTGAATAAATTTACCTTCAATCAGAGTCCTGTCCATGGAAAAGATCGGCCATTATCCTTCAATCTGTAACAAATAATGATCAACTGTTACACCAATCAGTGAGGTTTCACATACAAACCATGACTCAATAAAATAATGTTTGAATATTTTCTTTTGCATTAAAACAAGAACAGTAAATGGTAAAAACCCAAACAGCATTCATACAGATAAAGATCTCCAGAGCTAAACTAAAATTAGCTAAAATGCTAACGTTAGCTAAATGCTGCAGTAGCATGTGGGCTGTTTAAACCGTATATTCTCTCAACATAAAATGCTGCTGAAATGATTAATCTGATTAATCAAGATTAATTGATTATTGAAATAATTGGCAACTAATTTATTTATCTATTAGTTGTTAACTGGAATATACAGATAAAAAAAGGACAATTTACTGAAAAAACACAATAAGAGAAGTAATTAAGCCAGAGCTGTACAAAAATAAATTTAAGGAAAACAAAACCTTTGTAAATATGTCCTACCTGAAACTGCTCAAGTGGCAACTTTAGATTTAACAGGTTCAAGTTCTGTTTTAAAAAATCACCCATTAAGCACCTTTTGCTATTAAATTATTACTGGTTAATCTGAAACATAATCACCAGATTATCCCTACTTGATATTGATGTTACGTCAAGTAGAAACGGTTTAGATTAGAAATATATTTTTAGCTTCTTTGCTACAAATTATTGTGTTTTAAATTAAAAATCTGCAGAAAGTGCCAGTTGTTTTATCCAATTAATCGGCAGAATTATTAATAATTAAAATTATCATTAGTTGCATCCTTAATATAAAACACTTGTTAGATTTGAACAGAGGTACTGAATTTTAATTTCACAACTTCAATTAACAGAACGCTCCTGGAAATCATCAAAATGCCTGCAAACGTTGAAAACAGACATTTTGCTGTGAATGTTGCTTCAGTTTGTGACCGATTATGACTTTGATGAGTTAAAAAGCAGAAAAACGTTCTGTAAATTAAATCGTCCTCCATAAAAAAAGAAAAACACTAATCTTTAAAATCTAACATTTATTTTCTCACTGAGACGAATGGGAAATCGCTGCTGTGAATTATTTTAGTGTGAAGCGACGATTGTGTGTAATTACAGGAGGACGGCCTGATGGGACAGAGCGACACGCAGCAGCATCAGAGCTTTACAGTCCAACGCTTTCTTCCTTAAATCAGCAGATTTGTTGGAAAAGCTATTGAACGCTTGTCCCCCAGAGGTGAGGCTGCTTTTATGGAGAGCTGGAAACTCCCGTTGTAATCTGCAGCTAATGAAAGTGAGAGTTCATAACCCAAAGCAGTGTTGCACATTGAGGCAGTTAATATGAACTGTGGGGCATTTCTCTGCAAATTAAACTGTTCTACAGTAATTTTCTGCTGCAGCTATTATAGATTTTCACATTTGCACTAGTTTGCTGACAGCTGCATTTGCAGAAAAAAAACAACACATTAATGAGGATAAAAGTGGGAACTGAAATAAATTTATTGTTTTTTTTAAACTGAATCAGAGGCTAATGAAGAAGCAGGCGGACTGAATTACTGTGCTGGAGGGAGACAGCGTAAAAATAAAAATATTCATCCTTTCTATGAGGTACTTGTGGTTTACAAGTATTTCTAGAACACGATGCTTCTTCAAACATCGCACGTTTATCTCCCTTCTTACATGGCCTAAAGTCTTATGACAAATTATTGAATGCATAAACTATAAACCTATCTTCTATAAACATATTTTTAGGAATAAATCTGCTCCGCCAGTGAAACGCTCTGAGCAACAAAGACACTTGCAATCTGGCTTTAAAAAAAAAAAAAGAAAAAAGCATTTTTTTTTTTTAAATTCCCTAAAAACATAAACAAGAAAGGCTTAGCCTGGCGGTGGCGCTAGTAAAGCATGGCGGGCCGCCAGGCCTATAATACACTGGGGGAAACTGGTCTTCCTGCCTCCCTGTCACTCCTTCACATCTCCCAACCCTCTTATATATATATATAAGGGTGAAAGTAGTTTTAAATTCTTGGGGGTACTATGACAAAAGCGCGCACACGCACGCACACACACACACACACACACACACACACACACACACACACGTTTGTGTTGCTATCTTTGTGGGGACTTTCCATTGACTTCCATTCATTTCTACAGCCTAAACCTTACCTTTACCTAACCCTAACCAGCACATACCTAACCCTAACCAAAACTCAATTCATACCTTAGTCCTAACTCTGACCCCTGACCCAAAAACAGGGTCTCCCCTTGTGGGGAAAGGCTCCGGTCCCCACGAGGAGCAATTGGTCCCCACAACGTAATATATGTCAGGAAAATCGTCCCCACGCACGCACGCACGCACGCACGCACATCAAGCTGTACGCCAAGAGCGAGCGAGACATCGACTCACTGATCCACACCACCAGGATCTACAGCACTGACATTGGGATGTCATTCGGACAAGAGAGGGAAGGTCGTCCGCAGGGAAGGAGCCACAGACAAATACCTCCAACGAACAAGGCAAGTCCTGAGAAGCCAGCTCAATGGCAAGAACAAGATCCGTGGAATAAACAGCTATGCCTTACCAGTAATCAGATACCCTGCTGGAAAAATTAGATGGCCAATGGAAGAGATAAAGGCCACGGATGTTAAGACTCGGAAGATACTAACCATGCATGGAGGGTTCCACCCCAAATCCAGCACCCTGAGACTGTACACAAGCCGTAAGGAAGGAGGCAGAGGACTAGTGAGTGTGAGAGCCACTGTCCAGGATGAAACATCCAAGATCCATAAATACATCAAGGACAAAGCCTCAATGGACGATGTGCTCAGCGAATGTCTCAGACAATGGGGAACAGAGGACGAGGTACTGGAGGAACCATCCTGGGAAGACAAGCCCCATGTACCATGGCTGGAGAAAGCTGGACTCAAGGACAGCACAGAGGCCCTCATCCTGGCTGCACAGGAACAGGCCCTAAACACCAGAGCAATGGAGGCTCAGATCTACCACACCAGACAAGACCCAAGGTGTAGGTTGTGCAAGGAGGCCCCTGAGACAGTCCAGCACATAACAGCAGGGTGCAAGATGCTGGCAGGGAAAGCGTACATGGAACGACATAACCAAGTGGCGGGCATAGTGTACAGGAACATCTGTGCCGAATATGGACTGGAAGCCCCGAGGTCAAAGTGGGGAACACCCCCAAAGGTGGTGGAGAATGACCGAGCTAAGATCCTGTGGGACTTCCAGATCCAGACAGACAAGATGGTAATGGCGAACCAACCGGACATTGTGGTGGTGGATAAAGAACAGAGGAAAGCCGTTGTGGTGGATGTAGCCATACCAAGTGACCACAACATCAGGAAAAAGGAGCATGAGAAACTGGAGAAATACCAGGGCCTCAGAGAGGAACTGGAGAAGGCCTGGAAGGCGAAGACCACAGTGGTGCCTGTGGTCATCGGGGCCCTCGGGGCAGTCACCCCCAAACTGGAGCAGTGGCTCAAACAGATCCCAGGAACAACATCAGACATCTCAGTCCAGAAATGTGCAGTTCTAGGCACAGCCAAGATACTGGAGGACCCCTCAAGCTCCCAGGCCTCTGGTAGAGGACCCGAGCTCAGAGGATGAAAGAGAAAGAAAGAGAGAGCACCCACGGAGGGTGAGAAGGGAATTTTTATATATATAAAGATATATATATAACAACCTACTTATAACAACCAGAGCAAAACATTTATCACCCAGTTTGATTGCAGAGTTTGAAGCATGGTAAATACAGAGGGAAGAGGAGCTGGATGGATGATTGACAAACAACTGGACGGAGGTGGAGTGACTTTCCAGACTGTTTTTCTTTTTCTAAACTTGTCAAGATTTTCCAGACTGCAGGAACTCTGAACAAACCAAACAACTCTTAATGTGATGTCTGTCGTCTGTAAACGTCTCATTACTTTGCTTTGTTCTCTTCAGCACAATTACAGGCCAGAGAAGGTCGAGGACGGGCCGAAACAATGACTTTCGTCTGTCTCCATGGCAACCAATGCAACTGCCCCCACAAACAACAACAGGTTCAGCGTTGATGGCAATTGGGCTCATCAAAACAACAAAGCTGTGTTAACAATATGTAATTAAAGCGTATTTTATACCAATGAGGTTCCAGTGGTGCAATGAAGAAATTTTGGGTTCTTTGTTGTAGTTCAGTTACTGAATTAAATAATTAAGTAAATTGTAATTAGGTTTTGGGGTGTATTTGATATTTTTTATTAGTTACTAGTGTGAATACTGTCAAGCATTTAGACTCTTGAGTTCCTCCACTTTTTTCTGTAGGTTTTTCACCACTTTACTTCTGCATACTTTGTGCTTTTTCAGCCATATTCTGCTCATTCAGGACATTACGGCTATGTGTTTTGGCATTGCCATTTATGAAGATGGTTTATTTCATACACCATTTTCCACGGTATATGAGATATTCAGCTTTTTGTGATCATCTTCGGTACCATTGAAATAAATGGAACATTCCATGATTTTTGAGTAATTCTGCTGAAAACGTTGTAATCTATCACAGGTAAATATTTCCACTTACTTTCAGTTACAAACCTCATTCAGCCTTTCAATGTAGACGGATCCTTCAACTAATTACAATCCTGCTTCAAACCCAAACACTAACCCTAATTGCAGTGTTGGAACCAGGGTTGGAACTAGCCCAAATCCTAGTTCCAGTTCCAATCCCAGTTCCAAAACCAGTTCTAATCCTAGTTTCAACCCTAGTTCTAATCCCAGTTTCAACTTTCAACCCTAGTTCTAATCTTAATTCCAACCCTCATAAAACCTCTTCCCAACCCTAATTCAACCCCAACTCTAACATTGCAACCCTTGTTCCAACCCTCCATAATACCTTAATCCCAACCTCACTTCAAATCGAAGTTCCAATCCTAGTTCAAACCCTACTTTCACTATTGTTAAGATTTATAAATCCACACATAGTTGTAGTTTTCCCCCTTTATTTCAGTTAATTAATGTTTTCTCAATTTCAATTTTGTTAGTTTTAGCTAACTACAAGAACCCTGGTGGTTTGTCAGTCTAAGCTGACAGGCACCGAAGCAAATTACACCCGTTTCAGAGTATAGAGAACATAAATAAATCACAAAAAGAAAGGAAAAACTTGGTGTAAAATTATACCAAAAATAAGAAATTTAAAGTTTACTTAAATACCAAATCCCAACCAGTGCCTCCTTCTCTTTTAAATCAAAGAGTTTCAGTCCGGCCAGCAGGGGGCAGTGTTTGCCTGTGTGAGCATGGCGCAGAGGCTCTTCCCGGTGATTTGTTTGTCCTGCTGAATGAGTTTGCTGCCTGTCATTAAAGCAGCCATGCAGGGAGGAGCAGTTTGTCTGTCATGGCCCCCGTGAGGCTGCTCCAAGTTCAGCACTCCCCCCTCCGGCTCCGCTCCGTCTGTATCCGTCTCTGTTTGTCTCTCCGCCCGCCGCATGCATCACGGCCGCTCCGTCTAAACTACCGGTGTCACGCTGATGGAGTCATCCAGAGCAGCTCGTAGTATCTGCAACTTCTTCATCATTACGACGGAGCGATGCGCTGCAGTCACCGCAATAAAAGCTCAGAAACAGAGGCAGAGCTGGAGCTGTTCATTTATAGAACAGCCGAGTCAGGGGTGTTCAAAGTGTGGCCCGGGGGCCATGTGTGGCCCTTCGAATTATACAAGTCTGACCCATTCAGCACAAGTGGTTGATGCAGATGGAGACTTTTTTTTAAAAGCAATAATCAGATTAAAATGATTTCTAACATTATTTTATTACAACTGAAAATGTTAATTAAGACCAGAGTGTGGTAGTAACTAGTTACATTTACTCAATTACATTTACTTGAGTAACTTTTTGGAAAAAATTTACTTTTCGGAGCATTTTTCAACACTGCACTTTTTATGAATAATTTTATTATGAAGTATCTCTACTCTTAAGTAAAATTTCTGGATTTTATACCCACTGAAAAAAAAACAAACATGTTTTAACCAAAAATTCAGACACACCTACAGTTTTAAAGTTTCAAAAGTTTTTTATTGAAAGAAACTGATTTAGAAAATTTTTCCTTTGCCTGATTTTGTTATTTTTTGTTACTTATAAATTAGTCATTTTAAATTTCCACTTAATTTTATATTTTGTTCTGTCTGATGTAATTTTTAAATATTTAATGATTGCTAAATTGATCAGTTACTCTGTACTTTTTACCAAGTACTTTTTTTTTACTCTTCAATAATTTCTTGGACGGCTACTTTTTATTTTTATTTTGAGTAAAAGTATGTTTTAGTAGTGCTACTCTTAGTAGAGTATAATTTTTGGGTACTCTGCCTCTGATTACGACACGAAGTATTCGTCTTTTTTGGTTCATGGATACTCAGCAGAACATACTACTATCAAATGTATTAAATGTATATATTTTTTGTATATTTTTTTGGTTTAATTATTTGTTCCAGGTGTGTTGCTCTTTCAGCAAATGGCCTTTGTAGAGTCTATACATTGTAGTTAACAATTAATCAATTTCGAAATTAATTGACAATTATTGCAATGATCGATTAATCACGATTAATCGTTTCGCAATGTGTTTTAATCTCTGTTTTGGCGCTTTAACTCTTTTTCGGAAAAGCCCAAAAGAACTTCACATTGTTGTGGAAAATTGAGGAACTTATTTCAAATTTTGCCATTTTCATCCATCCTTTTCTAATGCGATATATGAAAAACCTGGTTGAAGATCACAGCTTGACACGGCTCTGATGTGTTTCCCTGTCGGTCTCGGTGTTTCCCTGCACCTCTGCAGTATGAATCTGCTCTGCAGGAGCAGAGCAGATTCACACAGTACAGTTGGTATTTGAATGTGCAGGAAGCGCATCAACACAGCATTCCCTGGAGCCCGCCGCAGATTGCTCACGCTGCTTTGGGAATGTGTTTTACCGTCTCATGCATACGCCTTCAGCTCAGACTGTAGTTGTGTTATTACCTTTATCAGAATCCTCCAGCTCCTCACATCCCATTTATAGGATATGTGGATCACTGACAACCCAGTCCGTAATAAACCTGTTTATTTCTCTTCCTTCCCTCTGAATAATCCCGGCGGAAACGCGCTCCTCTGTGCTGCCGCCATAATGGGCCTTTCTTTAAAGGACAAGACGAGATGGGGGAGCGACACTGCCGCTACTAGCTAATCAAGCTGTCAGTCTATATGTATGTTTGCATTGTTATTGTTCTGCAGAGACTCAAATCAATTTTACAACGATCGCAACAGGACTGTAAAAGTAGCAGCCCGAGATTGTCTTGTGCCAGGAATCGTCCAAGAAGAAAAGAAAAGTCATCAACGAGACGTTTCCCTTCCTCTGGGAATGCCGGGTGAGCGAACTCATCAGGACGACACAGTTTGGTCTTTAAAGACACAAATATTTATCATGAAACAGCAGCAGGACTTCATCCAGTTAGCCACTGTTAAAGTTTTGCACCTGAATATTTAAATTAGAGGCCGATCAATGTCAAGATTTTACTGCCTTAAGGTGATTTAAAGCAATTTGTATATGAAATTTGTATGAATTTAATGAAAGAAATCAATACTTGACATGAGGAATAAAGGTAAAGATATTGGCAGTGGCGATTCTAAATGGGGGATCAGGGGAGACCACGGCCCCCTCTTGAAAAATGTTAACTACCCAGAAAATTATGATCATAGAGAAGCATAGTCATTTTCTACCATCAAGACATAATCCAATAAATGTCTATATATGTATTTCATAAAAAATGTTTTATTTAAACAATATAAAATCTAAATTAATTTTATATTAAAATAATTTAAATTAAATACATTTTATTTTATTACATTTCTAAATAAATTTAACATTTATTTTTTATTGAATAAAAATAAAATGTATTTTTTATTATATAAAAAAAATAAATGATTCATTTATTTTTTTTGTATAAAAAAATAAATGAATCATTTATTTGATAAATTAAATGATTCATTTATTTTTTTTTATTCATTTATTTTGCTGTGCCCTCTGAAAATTTTTACTGGCTTGGTTCAAACACCTTGAGGTAAATTTTCTGGTGGCGCCACTGGGCATTTGCAGACTGTTCCCTCTAATTTGTATTAAGGAATAGAATAAGAAGAAAATGGAGTATTGAAACAGGGAATCTGTACCAAAGTTTGAAAACTGATGTTTACAGATGCCCTACTTGAAACCTGATGGAGCTTGAACAGTTTTACAAAGACAAATGGATAAAATGTAAAGAGTGTAAAGCTGCAATAGCAGCAAATGCAAAAATAAAAATATTGGCTTACTGATTGATTAATATTTATAAAATATGTGAAAACAGAAAGTTTTCCTAATTGCAGATTAGTAATTTTCCTTTACCCAGTCGTTCCTTCATCTCAATGTTCTGCTGAAAAGCTCCTGACTTACATGTCATTTATTTGTCTGTCAGGAAAAAGTGTCTTTACAGACTGAAAAAGATAAAAAGTCGAACAGCTTTAAAGGAATAAATTTCCTCTTAAATTAAAAAAGTTCTTAGAGACAGTTCCTGAAATGAGACCAGGCTGACCCAGAGCATGTGGATGACATTTTTCATGAAGTATTTCACGTTTTAACACTTTAAAACATGACTTTTTCTGTCCTCAGAGGGAAAACTGAAGCAGTTTGTTTTTCAGACTCATCTACTGAACTCATCCTAAACTTTCTTATAAAACCATGAAATAAAACTTATTTGAAAATCATTAATTATCAAGAAAACAATACATTTTCATTGTCAGATGAAACGCTTAAAATTGTCGGACATGTTGATTAATCTGCTTCTCCTATAAACTCGCTAATATTTTGCTGTTAAACACTGAAAACGTGCGCTGACATTTTTTTCAATGCTACATAAGAGATTGTCACTGATTGGCTGCGGCAGCTCATTCTTACAACCATTTTGATTGGTTAATTCAGTTTCCTTAATTTTGGGCAATTAACTATTGGCCAATACTTCCAAATCAAAGAGTTTTGAGGAATTTTACCAAATGCAACAGAAAACCCATTTTCAGGTTGCATGTTTGTAAGAAAAATCTGTTTTGATGTTTCTAGAAAAAGAGCGTGAAGACTGATCCAATGTGTGGAGTTGGAGCAACTTCTGCAGCAACACAGACGAGTTCATTAAGATTTTACAGCAACATGCTGCCGACTGCTGCCCAGAGACATTCATGCATATTACAGCAAAACAAAACAACCATCTTCTGTTTATATTGTCTGTAATTAAAGTAAAAGAAGAATGTCTCCACTGTCATTTTAGATTTTTTTTTTTTAGGTTTAAGTTTTACGAGAATCAGGAGCAGCTCAGTGTTTGGGGTTTAAACATGAATTCAACCCAAAATTACTGACATTCATCAGCAAATATTTAATAATTCTATATTGGGTATGCCTACAACAACAACAACAAGAAGTTACAAATAGGGCTGTTGTAAACGAATATTTTAGTAATCGAGTAATCTATCGATTATTCTTACGATTAATCGAGTAATCGGATAAAAAAAAAAGTAAAATGAAATATTGGTAAATGTGGCATAATACTGGTGTTACTATCAGATATCAATGAGTCCAATTTTTCATATTTGAGCATCCCTAACAGTTTCTTTTTTGTAGTTTAGAAAACTAACCTGTAACAATAATAGCTCACTTTCTAAGTTAACCAGAAGAAAAGTTATAGAAAAATCTGAAATTATATTGAATTTAATAACAAAGAGGCAGGCTCACAAATATGCTTATAAAAATGTCTACAATCCAGCTTTTAGTTTATGTATTCATCTTCAGTGAGTTTAATAGATTAATTAAACTCACCTTGCCTCCTAACCTGTCACGCTTTGGGTTTGAAAATACGGGAAATGCCGCCTGGAGTGGGAGGAGAGGGCGAATGAACGAACATGGGGTGGAGGGGAGGAAATAGACCAGCGGACTGACGAACCGTTAGACCGGGGGACGAACACGGGGGGAAGCAATACGGGATATTTACGACACCTTCACTGGTCACACTCAGAAACTCATCTACCAGCCATGTACGATGCGCTCCGCCACCCGTTTCTTCAGACCGGGATATGAAATTTATTGTGCGGTTCGTCGGTAAAGCTACATTTACACGGTAAGCATCAGCTACTCAGCCGCCCGCCCTGTTCAGGCTATCCGCTCACCTCAGCGCTCTTCCCGCCGTTCGCTTTCAACCAGCAGCCCCGGAGGAGAAATGCTGCCGTACTCCAGGCATTCCCCCAGTCATTTTAAGGATGCTTATTGGTTCCCCAAAAACGATAAAAAGTCGGGCATTATCATCAATCAATAAAATCCCCACGGGCCAATCTTGAAGATTGGACTTTATGCCGCTGAGACTTAGCTTTTGTCAACAACTCAGAGGCGGAAGTGAGAGCTCCGCGCAACGCAAATGAAGTCCCGGCCGGAACACGGTGCGCTAACTAATAAAACATAAATTAACGAAGCTTCGAGGCAGGTAAATTTTCCTCGAGGAATTTTAGTAATCGAGGTACTCGAATCATTCGAGGAATCGTTTCAGCCCTAGTTACAAATGCAAATAACTTTCACTTGCTGACTAATTCAGTTCAATAATTTAAATATTTGTAATACTTCTATATAGACCCTTTCAATAAGTTAGAATTATTGAAAATCCTATTTATTTTACCAACTCCATCACCAACATATAAACATTATATAGATTAGACAAAGTTGACACCTTTGATTTTCTTAATCACAATTTTAAAACTAGAATATTATATCAGACTAATAAAAATTACTTTTAAAAACAGAAATGTGGGATTAAGTGAAAAGTATGTATGTTACTTTCAGACGGTACTTTTAATCTGACTCATAGGGATTTATATTCCAATTTACTCATTATGACTGTATATAGTATACATACAAAATTTTCAGCAGTTGAGACTCATCAAAATAAACAGAAATAAATGTTTGAAAAATGCCACTGTGTGTGTAATGAATCGGTAAAATATGGGAATCTCTCTTTTAAAGCTGGACTACAGAAATAAATAAAATTTTCTCAGATATTCTCGTGTATTTAGCTTTAGCTGTACATTTAATAATAATATTATCCAACTGAAAACATCTGAATCTTGCCGTTTTAACTCAGATACCTGCTTCCTGCTACAGAGCAGCTCCAAAGCAACATGCAGTTTATCTGCATCATTTAACAAAACCATGACGGCTCACTGAGCGCCGCCGTTTCCTGTTGTTCTACTTCATTACCCGTTCACAGAGTAAAACACCGATCTCTATCGAGGCTTTAATTTAAAACAAGTCAAGATTCCCACTACTAATTCATGTGATATGAGCAATTTGCCCGACGCACCTCGATTTAGAAAAACCCGTTTCCAGTTTGTAGTGAACCTATTGAATTATTGAAGCGATCAGAAGTTTGTTGGGTTGGGTGGTGCCAAACATCACAAAGTAGCCGCAGGAAATACGAGTTACAGAAGAAAACATTGAGCAACACCGACTCAGATGCTTATTTAATACGACAAAAAGAAACAGAAATGATGAGTTTGAATTTTAACTCACCAACAACAGTCCTGCAGGGATTTCATTCCTCACAGCTCTGCAAAAAATAAGCAAACCTGTCAGCTATAGCGCAGGGAAATTTAATACTTTGATAACAGTGAAAACTGTCAAGTAGAAAGTAACTGAGGGCCACGAGAGATTTTTAAATTTAAAACTTTTATCAGCACAACTAACACAACATTTTAATAATTTAAAGAAGCCTGATCTCCATAGAAAAGATAACTAGGCCTGTCACAATAACAAATGTATAATTTTAATTATCACAGTGCAGAAAAAGAGCTTAACTTGTAAATTTATGGTTATAAGAAAACTGTAACATAAATGACTGGTTTCAACTGTATTCATCTTGCTGTCAGATTGTTTACATGCAGTGATAAATTTATTTCTCCTGACTTTTAAGTGAGCCGATTGAACCGGATCTTTTAGGTGAGCCGATTGAACCGGATCTCAGAAGAGTCAAAATTCCCATGATCACAATACTGAAAGTCAAATCTAAAAATCTTATATTTATTCGTTTTGTTTTTGTTTTCACAAACAAAGCATGCTAGACATTTCACAAATTACACTTCTATGATACTGATAATTAAGTTTTACAGAAAAATGCAAAGATGGTGTTTTAAACTGTACGTTTAAACACCTTTTAGACACTTTATGGTCAACGGGCGATTAAAGTATAAAAGGAACTTTAGACAAACATTTTTGATAATACATTTTAACTTTGTCTCATGGTAAAAGTACTTGGTGAGCAGAACTTCAGTACATCTTCCTCCATTAGCTTCGGCGTTCATGTTAGCTTGTTAACGAGCTGCGTCAGTTTGTTAGCCGTAGCTAACGTCTGTTGCTAACGTCCATTACGTCTGTTAGCTCAGCAAATACTTTTTATTTTGCTCGGGCGAAAAATTATCCACAAAAAAATTATTTTGAACACGATGGAAAGTGACAGAGTGGGTGGGTTTCACTTACCGTGGATGTGGAAGATTATAGCTAACAGTTCAGTGGGAGATGAGGACGGAAGCTCCGCCATTAAAGCAATTTTAAAACTCTTGCTGTTTCAGATAAGTGAAAACAATCACTCAGAATAATTCTTTATTTTCTTCCTTTTCTTTTAATGAATGAATGAATAAATAAAATATTAAAACAAAAATAAAAAACTGTGTTTCAGAAATATAATTTTAAAAATAGAATAAAAAATAATTTTAAAAAACAATAAAGATTTGGGAATAATTCAAATACTCATTCATTATTCATTCAGGCTTTACATTGAGATAAATTTTAAATTTAATTACTTTTGTTGGGAGCAGCTGCCAAATAACTTAATCTATGTTAGCTATATCTTCTAGCTTATTTTAGATAGAAGCTACAAAAGTTTTTTTTTTTTTTAAATACTGTACTGTTTGATTTCTTCAGTGTACCTTCAGTATTTGAATTGCATAGAATGTAGAGAAAAACAAGGAAATATGCACTCAAAAAAGAATCATTGACTTTTCAACAGGTTCTACATAATTGTATTTTGTTTAAAGTAAGAAAGATATAATAATCTGACATTATGATCTTATAAAATAAAATTAATTAATTAACTTAACTACTTCAAATCACTTCAGACTGACAAAAGAGAAGTTAGTTAAACTTATCCCAAAGCTATATCAGGTAAAAATTCAAAATGACTGTTAACATCTATAAAATATAAAAGGTACAATAATAAACACTTTTTGTTGATAGATTTTGTCTCCTGATACTTTTTAGCTAATACACTACAATTTCTTTTATTAATATGTGACATTAGTGATTGAAGCGTTGTAAAACATTTTGATAAATACACTATTATTAGCTTGTTTTGCTAACTGTTAGGTTGGTCTACCCTTAACAGTTATGCTTTGATTCGTCTAACTACAGTTGGAACTGGAATTTGTGAATACCATCAATGCAGTTGAAGATGTTCTAGCTAAAAGTTGATAAACCAGTGGGATTGTTGTTGTGCTAACTACTACTGGCAATACAAATCAGTAACAACTCTCTATTTTAGAGGTTAAAACACACGGGCTCCATACTTTATCCGTCTATCCACCATTTCTCTTCTCCTGAACCAGTTGGAGCTCCATATTTCACCGTCTACACTGTCAATCGCCAACATTTGGAGTTTTACTACCCAGCTGTCTGGTCACTCTGCCTTACACTTCAGGCAGCAAAACTAATTATTGTTTGACAGTTTGCTGCAGAGTTCCTTGAAAACATTTCAAACTCTGCTTTGATTTTCCTTAGCCACAGCGCCGTCTCGCTCATTGACCCGTGACTCTGCAGGTCAGACAGAGGGGATTCGCCGCCAGGGTTCCTCTGCTTCGATGTGATTCTCTGGTCTCCCTACTGTCCAGATCAGATTGTGTTTGTCCTTGTTTGAGTTGTTTGGAGTCTCTGAGGCGGTTTATCATCACCCCTGACGGCAACTTTGCATCTTCTAACTTTAAATTTCACACACCCCATGAACCCCGAGAGGGTGTTAGAGACACGACAAAGTTTCCAGCAGCGTATCCGTGACCGGGCCAAAGTGACCCTGGAGGGGCTGTTAATTTTCTTCAGCAGCGTGAGGCTGTTTCATTTGCTTTTGAAATCAGTTTTATTGTTCCCTGATGGGACATTCTGCTCTGTGGCATTTGGAAAACACGCATTTTTACAAGTGGATCCCATGAGACAAACACACCACAGGACAAAGGAGGACATGGTGACAAAATGTAACACTTGATGGTGTTTGGAAAAGACTGCAAAGTTAGCAAATTAATGCCTCGTAGTTTCTCAAATCAGCTTTGTCTGTTGGGAAAATAAGGTTATGAGTCCAGCTTTATCCACCTTGTGTGTATGTGAATAAAATTATTCTTATTCGTACAAAACAGGAACATTTCCAACCTTTTATTCACACAAACAAGCCAGCATTGTACAAATAATCAAAGATATAAACAACATGTTACTGGCGTCCAAAGTTACCTGGTTCAGGTTCAGATGGGAAACATACATTCTTCTCTCCGGCTGATTCAAGAAGATCTCAAAACATTCCCATGCCAAAAGAAATATCTCTTACCTTCAGCAAGTCCTGTTTTTGCCTCAGGCTCAGTGAGGCATGACTGGAAAACCTCCTGAGGGACAAAGGAGGTATGGGGAGATAAGGCGGAGGTCAGCCATCTTTGAAAGGCTCAAGCTGAAAAAGAAAAAAACCTATTTAAGCAGTTGGTATCAAGGAAATTGTTGTTTTTTTGGTCACTATTATGACCATTGATGAGATTTGACAAACTGGTAAGTTGGGAGTTTTGCTTTTCTCTTTCTTCGACAAAACAGACTAGAGCAAACCCCACATTATTGCACATCAGAGCAGTAACATATTATTATTATATTATTTCCCAATTTTACCTGACATATCGTATTTTACGTTTTTGGCCACTTGAGGTCAGTCTGACCCACATTCCCCAACATTCCACAAAACATTCATCAATCAGGATTTCTGATTTTTTTGTAAGTTTCTTTGTATTTTTTTTTTTTTTTGACAATCAAGGTCAGTTATTCTGTGGCGCAACTTTGGAAATATTTGCAAGGAATTTTGTGATACTTTTTCCTCAGTATAAAAAAACAAGCAGACAGATTGGACACACAAGTGTTTTCATTCTTTAAAAAATGTACAGTTTCTCATTCTTTTGAACGTAAAATATTTTTTTTTGTCCACTTGGGGTCAATATGAGCAAACATTCTAAAAAACATTTGATCTTAGATTTTTGTCGTGATTTTTTGCTTGACTTGTGGTGCTACTTTAGAAATATTTCCAAGCAATTAGATTATACACAGAAACATTTTTATTCTTTAAAAACTTAAATATCTCAATTTTTGTTATTCACCATATTGATGACAGACTACAACTTGCATTAGCAGAGTAGCAGAGGAAATACTGCCACCTGCAGGCGGGAGCTAGGAGTCACTGAAACCCAATGTTTTTGGTCATTTTTGCAGAAAATATACACTAAGAATTTTACTTTAGCTTGAAATGTTAGGATCTGTTCATTTAGCATGCTGTCTATTCCTGCTTACTGTTGCAGCATCACTGCTGTTAACGCCAAGCAAAAATTACAGCACATTTTCATTATGTTACAGACAAAACAAAATGAAATCAGAATGTTAATTATGCCTCTGAAATTGTGATTTTTTTGATAGGAAAGAATCAAATCATCCTGGTATGAATGCAAAAATGCAGAACGTGTTCAGTAAATGTATAATAAATCCAATAAAGACACTATCAAGGGCTCCTGTGACAGTTCATTTATAAATCACTAACATTGTGTTGAGCTGTGCAACAAGAAAACATATTGTGTTTTATTGCTGCATTAAACAAAGAGATTATATTAAAAGCTCAGACTAAATAGCTAAATAGCAATTTTCTCTTTTTTTATTTGACATAATTTGATACAAATATATAAGCAGCTCTGTAGTGTTAAAAATACAGCAGAGCTTGAAGCTGTAAACCATGAAGCTGTAAACCTTTGCTTCTTCTCAGTAAACATAAAGTAAAACCGGAATCTCTGGTGTTTTTATCCAGTGGAAACACTGAAGATCAACAATGCTGGTAGGATTCAACCTCTGGGGCGAAGTTCTTATCAAAGTTCCCAGAGTGTAATAAAAAAACAAACACTGTCTAAAACCTTCAATCTGCTGCTATAACAGCTTCAATTCTTCTGGGTTCAGTTTTTCCACCTGATTTTAAAGCTGGAATCAACAAGAACAGCAATGAGGTCAGACACTTTTGTCGGATGAGAGGGTTTCTTGTTTCAGTCCGTCCCAAAGGTGTTGAGCAACACAACTGGAAGATAATTTATTTTGCGTTGCAGTGGTGGAACATGAAAAAGCTTTAGGAGGTGATATCAGGGAGCAGAGACTGGAAAGGACATATGGGCACATCAGAATTCAGCTCAGGTTAAAGAGAAATATTCAGCTTTTCAGCATCTCCATGGACCTAACAGGGAAGTGGAGAGAATTGTAGCAGCAGCAACGTCGCGAGGGAATCTAGCCTTTGAGGCGGAAAAGAGAAAAAAAAAGATGCATGGAGATCCGATGGGAAGCTAACACAGGGAAGTAAAACATGTTGCCCATCCTCACCTTGACAGCTTCCTGCTTTTCGGGGAATTTTCCTTCATCTATTTACTTCCTTAAGCCATCTCCACATGGTGTTTTTTTCTTGTTTTTAGGCATGCATTCATGAAATGCAATGTACAATGTACAATGGAGTCAACTATTTTTTTTTCTGTGGATAGCAACTCCTGATAATTCACAGGAAATCTGTCTATTTTGTCCTTTAAGGCCCACTCACAGGGGTATTGTTTGCATTCTGTACAGTATCAGTACAGGTACAGGAAAACCAACCAAAATGATGATGTGTACGGCATAACTCATAAGTAGAAGTACTTTTGGGCTGAAACCCCAATCCTAACGGGAATTTTTTCTAGTTTCCAGTCTAGTTATGGTTTGATCTCATCTAAAACTGTGTGATGTGACCTGATGTATGGATCAAACTCCATGAACAGAGACTGTTTCCTTGGTGTCATTAAAGGTCCTTATCCAAAGGTCTTTACCTCACTTGGTCAGTGTATTCCTTGAGTGCGTATGATCCTGAAGGTTATTGGATCTTCTGGGACATCATGGAGGCTTCTTCTCTAGAGCTCTTGAAGATTCAAGAGTGAGATTGATCATTTTGATGAAAAACATGGATGTTGCATTTGCCACAGGGTTGAAGCTGTTTTACTGGCCAGCAGACACAATAATGGGGACCAGCATGGCTGAGTGGTTAAGGTGTTGGACTTAAGATCCAACAGGCACCAGCCCACATGGGCTCAAACCCCACCCCCAGTAGAGGAGAATCACCCAATCCATGTGCTTAGAGGCATTGTGTCTGCTCTCTGAGACCAACAGATGGCTGAGTTTTCACTGTTGACCTCTCCAGGTTGTGGAATCACTCACCAATTTTCCATTTGTGTCCAAATCCTATAGCATGATTATTTCAACACATCTTTGAGGACTTTCCTGAAAGTCCTCATATTCCCTCACGGATGTATCATACAAGCTTCTACATTTTCTAATCACGTCCATCAGCTCTTCAAAATTTGACTAAGTCTCTCCCACAATATGGTGCTGACTCATAGCTGGCTCAGATTGGTGTCACAAACAAAACACTTTGAAGTGCAAGAAACCAGCATGGCTGAGTGGTTAAGGTGTTGGAGTTAAGCTCCAATGGCTGTAAGCCCTTGTGGGTTCAAACTCTACTCCTGGTAGAGTCTTCAAAGGCAAACTGTATCTTAATCTGACAGTGAAGGTTTAGATGCTCAGCTTCTACAATGTACCATTTTTGATACTCCCAAGTATGTTGTCTATGTCTCACCCTTACCCAAGAGCTGGGCTTTCTCTTTCCTCATCATGAGTTTAGATATTTTCTAATCGCTTCTGTCAGATGCTCTTTGAAATTTTACCATAATTGATCCACAAATGTCACTCAACCTAAGAACTCCTACAAAGAACTGTTCAATGTGAGTTTGAAACAGAACAGGAACCAGGATGGCCGAGTGGTTAAGGCGTTGGACTTAAGATCCAATGGGCAAAAGCCCTCGTGGGTTCGAACCCCACTCCTGGTAGCAGTAGCTTGTTTGTCAGAAAAAGAAAGTTGTTTAACAACAAAGTCTGACATTTAGATTTCTACAGAATATTTAATTTGACATTCCATATGTAAGTTTCTGCAATTAGTAACACATTTTAGTGTTTTGCCCTTCAAAACTATTGTTACTCTTTGTTGTATTATAATTTTGAGCTGAAATCATAACAAACAGGATAGAACATCTTCACACTTTATGTTTCTCAACGGTTCTAAAATATCACCAACTTACCAAGAGTCAAAGAGAGATTAGATCTGGCATTCAACACCCTGAGAGAAAAACATTTCATTAATCAACTGAAGGTCAGAAAAAGTCTTTGTCTTTGAGAAAATGGTGTCTATAGAACTGAAAATCGTCTTTGCCAGCTTAGAGATGTCAGTTTCCTAGTGAAAGACTAAACAGGAAAAAAAGGGAGAAACTAAAGTTTCAGCACAAGATTTCACCAAAATACAGATTTTTTTTTTTTTGGTTGGAACAACAAATCCTTTAAGTTTCTGTGTGGTGAACTTTGAACTTTCAGGTGAACCGATGACAGAGGGGTCAGATAGGGTAAGGACAAAATATGTGGAGTTAAATTGGGGCCATAAATATTTGTTTGAAACGAAAAAAATTTAACTGAAAAAAACCCACCCTTGAATCTGAAAAGACGTTTTGAAAAAAACATTTTTTTCAGTTACAATTTTTTTTTCTGTCCTTTTAAATTTTGCCCCAAATTATCTCCATAAAAATATCTCTAAGCTACAAAGGCTGATACGAGGTCATAAACTTTCAGGACGGTTTTGTTGACTTCTTGTTGACATAAACACTTTGCACAATTATATGGTCAATGGAAACACAGCTACTGTTCCAGCAGTTTAGCAGTTTTCCAGAAGTTTCTTCCAAATTAGGAACCACGTTAAAGTACCAAATGCGAATAAAGACAAAGGAAAACAAAAATAGTTTTGGTTTTTCTTTTGCATCTTAAATCCTGTGCCCTGATTGCAGAAATTAATCTGTTTTAAGTGCAATTTTTACCCACTTATTGTAGAGTGAAGGTTTATATTTCCCAGTTAAAACAAAGCTCCGCCTAAATGATGAAGATGTAAGGAGTCATATTCGTCTCCTACGGAGGTGGAGAGCCGGAGTTTATTTGTGTTTTCAAGGTTCTCAGACACCCACATGTGTATTTTAGGTTTCCTTTTCTTCTGTCAGCAAGGTGAAGGCTTATAAAGAGAAAACGGGCCGATGCAGCTTCAGTCACTCTGAGGTCTGTTCATTCATCTGCCTGCTGATAGAAACATCTCAGCTCTGACTGAAGACCTGCTATCAGCAACCTGCAGCAGCTGGAGGAGGAAAATAAGTGAAGCAGAGTCGCCGCCGAGGCGTCCCATCTGTAGCTCAGGTTTCTATTTTAGGCCCAGGGTGACTTTCTATTTTACAGTCGAGAAACCAGAGAAATCATTTCTACCAGTGAACAAATTTAAACTTTTTCTTTAGATCTATGGCCTAAACAAAACTTTCAGAACATTTTCTGCACAAAATTATTCTTAGATAATGAGATTTTAGCTGCTGCTGGCTGGACCCAACTCGTTTACACTCACATGTAAAAATGGCTGCAAACAGATGCACAATTATACAACCAGATTTTTGAAAAGCAGAAGTGGAGCCTCCTGCACAACCATCAAGGACACAAGAGTTTTCTGAATAATAAGTCAGCAACAAAACACTTGTCTTTTCCAGCAGTATACAGTGGTGAAGCAAGCTACCCAAACATGCTAGAGCTCAACTGGGGTTGCTAGGTTACGGCCGGAACTCCTCTGGGGTTGCTAGGTAACGGCTCATTTTTCAGACACCAAAAAACATTAACAGATTGCCAAAAAATGGTTGGGTGTTTTTTTTTTATTTGTGCTTTTTTAGGAGTAAGAACCCAAATGGAAGTACAAAAATGTGCAAGTAGGAATTTTGTACAATAAGGTCCCTTTTAACCACATTTATTGCTTTTTCAAATCAGTCACGATCAATAAAATTTGGCTTTTTTTTGACAAAACATAGGTACAAGAAACCCTTTAATGTCAAAATAAAAACATATTTCTACAAAATAATGAAATAAAAATAGGCAACATAGGTCAAGAATAAGAATACTGCATATATTAAATTGCAAAAAACTAAAAAATATATTTTGATGAAATTCTAACTAATTAATATCAAACAAAAAGTGTTTTTAATCCAATAATCATAAGTTAAAAACATTAATTTGGCCTCCAAGCAACCAAATCTTTCAGAGGTTCTCTTTGGTTCTTTATGAAGATTTTTTATCGAAATCAGTGGAAGTTTGAAACTTTTGCAGAATAATTTGACAAAACAGATCAGATTTCAACATAAATTAAGAGCCTTTTAATTTTTTTTCTGTGGTTTCACAGCAGCAAAGCTGAAATTATTATCACTGTAAATGTTTTGCTTCAGGCTATCAAAGCACCATGTAGACAGGAGTCTTAATATAGTTGTGTGAACATTATTCAGCTTATTCAAAGACACAGTCTGGGATCGTTGTGTGTGAAAGAAAGACAAAAAGCACAAAAGGTCAGAATGAGAACTCAGTTGAAGAAATGCATAAAATATAAAAACAATATATAATTCACTTGTTCTGATGCCAACTGCAAGCTGAAATGTAGTCGTTGTAGTTCAACAGCTGAGATAAATATTAGATAGGTTTATGTAATTTGAGGCTAAACATTTAAATGTTTCAAGCAGAGGTTAATCTTTAGATATTAATTTGCAAATTAAGTATCTAGCTTGCTTGCTAGATATTTGGTGTTTGGAGCTAAATATTGAGCTCCAAACATAATTAGTTAGCAAATTAAATATTTAAAACTAGACTAAATATTTACTTACCCAGCTAAATATTTAATTTGAAGCTAAATATTTAACTTGCTGACTAAATATTTGCCTCCAAACTAGTTAACAAGCTAAAAAAAAAAAAGATAACTATATATTTTGAGGCGAAATATTGGAATTTTTAGCTTAAAACTGAATATTTAGCACTGTATTGAGACTGAGACATTTTGAAAATATCGGCTAGGAATGCGACTTAATACAACATCTGTAAGTGGCACAAATTGTATTTTTGGGGATTGAAAAATATCTGAAGTGGGTCACTCAAGCTGCTGTGAAAAAGTCAGATCTGGGTCGCAATATGGAAAACAAACAAATAAATGGGACCTGGGTGTATTTGGCTGCTGTCTGAAGGCAACAGGAGAAAAACAACAATTGGTGAATCGGTAATTATGTTAAACCACAGATTTTACATAATCACGCTCAAAATAAATAAGCAGAGAATGTTCCATGTTTATTTTTCACTATTTTATTGCACTTCAGCAAAAAATAATGGCAGATTTATGAAAAAATATTACTTAAATGAATGAAGAGTTTCCGTGCATCCTGCTGCATCGGCGGAGTTTTTCCATCCTCCTCACTCAGAAGCCTCTGTGTTTATCCACACAGTCATCACTGCGATGAAAGGCAATCAATCCAGGACTTTTTCCAGGTGAGGTGCTTTTATTATTTCAATTTCCCAGGAGCTTCGCTTCCTCTCAGCGCCGTCCCTGTTCGGTCATTCCTGCCTGAATTGTGATTCCTTCTCATTTCTCTGCAGCAAAAACAAAAAGGCTGAACAAATGAGTCTGCACCTCCATTTGCTCTTTGTCGATAATGCTCTCACAACACCAGCCGTTTTTCCTTATTCTCTTACTATATCATTTACTTTCATATCCCGGCTTGATGTGAAAACAACACAAGGCGACATAAATCACGAGTTTGAACACTTCCCATTCATGCAGCAGTTTGTGCTGCCGTCTTCCCAGAAGGCCGTTCGGCTCGCCGCCTGTTACTGTGTCGAGCCGGTGACCACCCACTGCTCCGCCCGCATACCTCGGCCAGGCCCCAGAGGCTCATGGGTAATCTGTCTTCCACCTTCTGCGAGTCGTCCCGTCTCATCGCTTGCCAAGAACACAAATCCACTCCCACTCGGCCCTAATTAGCTGTTCAGCGCACAATCAAGGCCGCAGTTACTGCGGCACGGCCAAGGCGGGTCTGGAAGAACAGGACTGGAGCTGAAATGAAGTTTCCAACCAGCCGTTGTTTTGTTGACATGCCACTTTCAATAATCTCTCAGAAATCAGCGTTTTTCTTTAATCTACATCAAATTTCCGGACAGAATGCAATCAGCGCTTTCTCATCTCCAGAGGGAGAAGATGGATGTGAGCAGATCTGCATTAATTCTCACCGACTGGGCCGATCGTTTCCCGCTAACATGTCAGCGCAGGAAGCAAAAATTAAGAGTGACGCCGGGTTCGTTTCTGGAAAACGCTTTGAGAAGCTGAATTTAAGAGGAGCAACGACTGCAGATGGCAGTAATTCATTTACTATCAGCAGCTCTGAATCTCCCAGGTCATCAGGTAAAACGTTTGACGCAAACAAGGAAGTTATCAGGATTAGAAAAAATTATATAATTTGAAAAACACAATGTGCTACAGCCACAAAAAGCAAAAAATTAAACTCACTGGCTCTGCTTTTAGCATGATAACAAGTTGCAAAAGGTGGTAAATTATATGCAAACTGTGTCAAAAGTCACATTCTGTCTCTTTAAAAAACGGGCAGTATTGTGTAAAATTTACTTTTTTGAACTTTACTTTATTAAATAATGTTATTCCCTCATCAAAAACATACATGGAGTGTTGCTTTGATTCCTTCCTCCAAGTTTAAGAAATCATTTAATCTCCATGGCAACCATTCAGCTGTTCAAAACGCCTGGGTGGACTTAGCTCCGCCTTCGAGGACGAAGCTCCTCCCCCAGCAGCAATTGGCAAAGACCTGGTGAAACTGTTCATTTGCTGAGCTCACTATACTTCTCAGTCACGCTGGTAAAAACGTTGTTAAAGGGTTAATGGAGGAGCCGTGTTGTGATGACTTCCTGAAGGCGGAGTTTCAGAAAGAGTTTTTAAAGAGACAGAGGCCCAATTTTAAGACGTTAAATCATGTTAAATCAGTTACTTGTGGTATAAATAAGTGCATGTATAACACACAACACTGCACCTTTAAGGTGTAAATTACTGGGTTTAAAAAGCTCAATTTAGCGACAAAGCTTTGGCTGCTTCATAATATGAAGAAAATCCGGTTACAGGAGACAACGCCTCGTCTCGAGAACGTCTCAGACAGAAATCAGTCGCCCACCCAGAAAAGACTTAACATCGGCTTTTACATCAATTCCTCTCCTGGAAAATAAAAAAAAACTACAGAGAAAGTTTCAGCTTTCTGTCTTTGAAAGCTGCAGCATGTGAAGAATCTGCTGAAAAGTTTCCGCTCTCATCTGTACAACCCAACATAATAGTATCCTCTTCAGCAGCTCCCTTTGTAGAAAAAAATAAAAATATTCCTCCACTTCTGATCTTTCAGCCACTTTTCTGCTGTGGAGGCTCTGAGGAGTGATGATGAGCGATGAAGAGCGATGAAGAGCTCCAGAGACAGAGGCTGACAGTCAGACAGTAACAGGACCGATTCACTACAATCGGGAGGAGGATGATGCAGCCGGACGCGTTGTTGTGCAGGGTTCACTCGGCAGACATGTGGCTGAACTACTTTTCTGCCAGAGAACAAAGACGGAGGAGTTGATGGGAAAACTTTTTACTTTCTTGGAGGAAATGTTTTCAGTTTGGATGAGAGGAGAAAACATGAATGAATGAAAGAATGAAATGTTTTTAGACTGAAAGCAGCAAGAGTTGCCTTTACTTTCAGTATGAAGTGTTTGGAAACGTCTGCTAATGTGGGAGTGCTAAAGGCTCTTCAAGTAGTTAGATACTTAGAGTCATGCTCTTATTTTGAAGTGGGTGAAACTGTTCTGTTTGCTCCACTCATGTCTCTTTTTCCCCTCAATAACTTTATTTCAAACAAAAAATATTTTTTTATTGGTCTTAATTTCCTAATTCATTAGTTCTATGCGGAAAATTATTGTAAACGGTCGACACGCTTCCACTAATGAGCTAAAGTACTCATTTTTTTGTTTAGCTTTTTAGCTAACTTTGAAAACATTTAGCGCATTTTGCTTCCCTTAAATAAATTCTAAACTTTTATTTATATGACAGTTTATTGAAATGAAAGTTTACAAAAGTGTTGGAGTTTTGGTTATCTACTATTAAGAATTCCTCATGTTTATATTCATGCTCTTATTTTGAAGGGCAGTTCCATTTCCTCCCTTCCTGTTCTTTTTTAATTACCTAATAACTTTATTCCAAACAAACATATATGAAAAAATAAAGAATGGACGGTAGAGAACTAAATATAAACACAAATACAATGAATTAAACTGAAGTTAGCGCTTTAGCATTAGCTTCTGCTAAATATTCGGTTAGTGTAGCACATTAGCATTAGCAGAACTAATGTTTATGATTAGTGCTTTAGGTTTAGCAAAGCTAACTTTGTAGTTAGCGGTCTGCCACTGAAGTCATATTTCATAACAGTAATAAGCCTAATGTAAGATAATAAACTAAATAAGTGAGAATTTAGCATTTTCATGATTACTTCCAAAAATAATGAACATCTTTAACTACAAAGATGGTTTGTTGTACAGGTTTGAACTTACAATAAAGTATGAAATTAAGCCAGTGAGGACATTTCTTGATCCAAAGAAGCAAACAAGCTGGATGTAAAAACACTAAACATTGATTGTTTCCTTAACGTAACCAGCTCAATCTGAAGCATTTACAGAGAAACTATTTCCATGTGGCACAAGGAGTCTCAGAGTTGATCAATGTCAGATTGTTGAAGCAGCGGATGAAGAAAGCTGCTGAGTTTGGTTCAAAAAGAGGAGCCATGTTTGATACCCAAGGTTGTTCTGAACTTGAAGCACCGTGCGGTCTCTCATCTGACAGAAGCTGCTTGTGCGAACAGAGAAAAACTCGCTTTGTTGCAAATCTGACAGCTACATACTGTAAAAGAAAACAAACAAATGAAAAGAAGCCAACAAATGTGGAGATTTTGCAAAGTTCAAGCCAAAAAAGAAAAAAACAAAAACAAAAAAACAAGAGCATGGTCTTTTATCTTGAGTCTGACAGTTCTGACATTACAATAAGAATCCTGCAGAATGCTGAGTGCAGGTTTCCTCCTGACACACTTCTTCCTCCCAGAGCAACTCCATCCAGTCAGGAAATAACCGCAGGAAGTCTGAGGTCGTTTCATGTGTTGCTTGATTGTGAATTTATACAATAAAGATAAAGCTGTCATTCCTGCACCACAGGGAAGAAATACCCCGAGGCGGCAAATCTGGAGTTTTTATGCCTCTGCTGAGCAAATGGGCAGATCCCGGCGTTCAGGCAGGTGGATTATCCAGGATCTGTGAGGCTCCAACGGGTCACACTGGAGGTAAAGCTGCCGCTCCTACGGTACGTCAGGTAATTAGATCAACAAATCTCCAGGACTGAAGATAGAAATAAGGATATTCCATGGCTTTTTATTTCACTTATAACACAACATTTTTTCCATGTTATAAATGGAATAATCTACCAGAGGAACCAGTACTTTTTTTTTCATCAATATTAAGGAATGATTGACCTAAAACAAGCTTCTATTTATTGCTGTAATGTTATTCGTAAGTTACTTTTGTCTTATTTCAAGTGAACTCAGATACTTGCACTAGAAACTGGACCAACAAATTTGTTAAGGTTTTGTGTTTTTGCAGTGCAGATCAGCTTATTTCTACGGCGCCAATTCACAACAAATGTTAAGATTCAAAGTCAAATCCAATTTCAACCCAGTTATCTATGTCAGTTATAACTGACAAGTTATTAGATAACCAATATCTTGTCAGACATATTATCTGACAAGATAATATATCTTGTCAGATATATTATTTATTGTCAGTTATCTTGTCAGCTATAACTGACAAGATAACTTGTCAGTTATCTTGTCATTTTAGTCTTTATTGACAATAAAGACAATAAATATAATGGAAAGACAATAACAAAACACTAGTCTTTTCCAGCAGCCATTGTACAGCGCATACAGCGGTAAAACCAGCTGTCCAAACGTCCTGGAACTCAACTGGGTTGCTAGGCAACAGGGCTAAGCTCAAGGGGTTGCCAAGTAACAGTGCAGTGTGACTCAACAATCTGGAAGTTTTTGAAACGGCTCATTTTCCAGACACCAAAAAACACTGACTTATTGCCAAAAAATAGCCGAGTGTTTTCTTTTTTGTTTTTTTGTTTTTTTACGTGTTTTGACTGTTTTTTCGAAACAGTGGAAACTCAAATGGAAGAACAAAAACATGCAAAATATGAATTTTGCCTAATAGATCACCTTTAATATGGGGTTATTTGCCATTTTTGAAACAGATGCAGCAACATACAGAAAACTGATTCAGGAAGACGTCCATACAAACTGTTTTTTTTTTTGGCCTTATCATAAATGTCTATAAAAATGTCAAAAAAAGATGATAAACTCTTGTTTCTTTGATGTAAAAACTGATCGAAGTGATTCTGATTGTTGTTTATTGTCACACTCAAGAAAAAACACGCAGGTCATTTTTCATTCGCGCTCCTTGATCCTCCGAAGCGAAACAGTCTGCAGAAAAATCACAATTTCTCCCGTATTCACCCAAATCCGTCTCTGTCCAACAGATTCCAGAGCGGCGCGGAGCGGTAATCCATCACCGCGGCTCTGACCTTGGGACACGGACAGCATCGCGGCGGCGGGGCTGAACTTTAACAGCCGCTCCGACCGGATGGGCAGGAACCCGGGAGCTGCTTTCAGGTGGAACAGTTTCACTGCGTAACTGAAACATTCAGAGGGAGTTCTGTAGTTTAAATACCAGCTCGTCTGATCGCAGGGAGGAAGCGAGAGAAACCTACGGGACAAGAGGCGAATAAAAAACAACGTCTGCGCCGGACGCAACGCTCAATCACAGTTGTTTTCCTTTCCTCTCTTTAAGTTTCAATTTGTCACTCGGTGCGGCGGAGGATTTCTCACAGGACTCTTGAATTTCAATCAGGATCTTGAGGTTCACCTTACCCGCCTTTGGCATTTCAGAGCAACTATAGAGGCTTCTAAAAGTTTTCTTACTCTTTCAACTCTGTTCTTGGACAATTTGTCATGTTGTAGCCACAAACTTTAACAAGATTCTGGAGAGATTTCAGGCAAAGCAGAGGATGAGTCTGAGGAGGAAAGAGACGCGGTTGCTGGACGTTAAATTGTCTTAAATGATAAAAATGTTGTTTTGAAACCATTTTCTAGTAATATAATGGTAATAATAATACCAGAACACATTCCCAAATATCAATAAGCTTTAAATTATAATGAACATTTTACACTGGACCTGGAAGACATGTTAAATATCCAAATAAATAAACAAAACAACAGAAACAATAAATAAAATGAATTATGAAGTCTTTAAACAAAACTATCCTTCAAAATAAAGAGCTAGTCTTGACCAGACTGAAGACTTTTAATATCCAATTTTTGGTAGTAAGAGGAAAATGATAAATCATGTAAATTAAAATTACTGAGCTCATTTTAATGAGAAGAACTAAACTAGAACTAAACTTACCTTAGAACTAATAAAAACTAAATGAACAAACAAGAAGTCACAATGAAACAAAACTAAACTATTGTATCCCTGCTTAAACAAAAAGCAGCATTTGTACTGAGCAGTTGTTAGCGCACTCATGCTAACCCGCTAATAGCAGAACTAATTTTTTTTCTTTAGTGCTTTTGCTAACTTTGAAAACATTTAGCGCTCTTAGTATTTACCCAGAAAAACTAATCCAGAGGAAGCTAAGAGTGCTAAACGCTTTCAAAGTCAGCTAAAGCACTAATTCAAAAACTGGCTCTGCTATTAGCGGGAGTGTGTCCAAAAAACCCAGACAAGTAAATTAGCATTTCACAATTTACCTGGAAATATTCATTTAGGTGAAGCTAAGTAGGCTAAAAGTTTTCAAAGTTAGCAAAAGTGCTAAGTGTAAAATTAGCTCTGCTATTAGCGTAAAAGCAGAAATGTGCCCACCGCTGTAAATATGTTGTGTTTATTACATAAAATCAAATTAAACAGGTTTACTCTGTGAGCACAGCTTGTGTTAAACATCTTTCCTGATTCAGCATTAAACACGATTCTGGTTTTGCTGCACGCTGAGTCACTTTAATTTGCACCGACTTTAATCGAAGCTGCTCTCTCACTGTGACTCTCAAACTGCAAAATAAAATAAAACTAAAAAACGGTAACAATTTTTAAACTGTAAAATCCGCCTGTTGGGGAAAATTAAACAGCATTTGGAAGTCGGCTGTGCTGCTCTCTGTAAGCAAAACAAATAAATACGGAAACCCCTATCTCAGCTTAAATAGATCTCTTTACGGATGCATTATTCATGTGCCCTTCAGCAGACATGGCTTTAAATTATAGCTGGAAAACATTTCTCTTGCCTCGTTGCGGGGTGAATATATTGCCCTTTTAAAGCATCAGCAGGCCCGGTTGACACTAATGATTCCAGCTACAGCTGACTATAACCTACTTTACGTATCCGGCGGTTCGGAGAATAAATCCAACTGTCACAACAGGGAAAGGTGAGAGGAGATTTGTGTGTTTCGGTGAACCTCGACTCATTGAAACGGTTCTCCGAGCATCACAAGGAAAACACAAGAATGTCAGAATAACTTCCTCACCGCGACTCTTACGTTCCACCGGGATAAAAATATAAATAAATATGAATTGGACAATATAGGCAGCTTACAACGGCGCATTAGGGCCATTATGAATACAGAGAGGAAAACTGAAATATTCAGGTTGATCTCAGAAATTTTCTAGAAAAAACTTTGAAATTTCTGAGTTTGAAAAGTTGAAAATTTGCCAGAAAAAACTCAGAAGTTTGACGACAAATCACAGAAAATTTCTATAAAAAAACTTGGAAATTTCTTAGTCTGAAAAGTCACAAATTTGTCAGAAAAAAAATCTGCAATTTAGAGATGAATCTTAGAAAAATTCTAGGACATTTATTGAATTTCTGAAGTGGAAAATCTGATAGGAAAAATTTAGAAGTTTTGTGATTAATCTCAGGAATTATTAAAAGTTTAAAATTTCAACTTTATGTAACTTTTGAGTTTCAAATGTTGAACTTTTCACTTTTGAAAACCAGAAATTTCCAATTTAAAAAAAATTGTCTGATGGCAAATTTTCCGTTTTTATTATTTTAATTTTCAAACTGAATTTTTTTGCTTTGTTTTTTCTAGAAATTTTTTGGTTTTTTTCTAGAAAATTTCTGAGATTATACTCAATATTTCAGAATTTTCTTCGCCCAAATGTTTGACTTTTCAAACTCAGAATTTTTCTAGAAAAAGCGTGGAAATTTCTGAAATTGATCACAAATTTTCTATGTTTCTATTAGAATCTTTTTAAATTTTGAAATTCCAATTTTTTATGTTTTTCTAGAAATTTTCTGAAAACAAAATGTTAGAAAAATGTTGTTTTTCTCAATACAAACTTTGAGAAAAACAAATGTATTGTTTTTCTCAAACAATATAATATTTCTGATTATATTGTTTCTGATTTTTCTCTCACAAATTTTCCACTTTTCAAATTATGAAATTTCCTAGTTTTTTTTCTAGAAAATTCCAGAGATCAGTCTCAGAAATCCAGATTTTTTTTGGCAGAAATGTACTCCTCCTGTTTTTATTTTTTTTTATCTACATTTTCCCTGGTGTAGCAGCCTGTGCTCACATCGGAGTTATTTTCCGTCAGCTCAGTGAATCCCGACAATGAGATGGAGCCGAAACACGAAGCTCAGGATGTACGACGGTAATTTGGAGGAGAATAAAGAAAGAAAAAGAAAGAAAAGGCCTCAGCTGGGCAGAAAATAGCTCCCCATTTCCCTCTGAGAGATAACGAATAAAGAGCTTCTGTAAATGTCAGTTTGTGGGCGAGGGTAATGGCAGGTGTGCCACAGGGCAAATGAGAGTGTTTAGCTGGAAAAAGCTTCATGATATTTACAGTAATGGGACAGTTTGGCTGATACCTGGAGGGAAATGGAGGCGTCCCACTGGGATAATTATGTGGGTATGTGTCAGTCTCATAAAGAGTCGGTGCGTTGCATGTCACCTCCCGCTCCAACTCGTTTAGAGAAAACATGGAGAAGCTGGCGTCTGGGCAGGTGAGGAGATTTATTCAGGTTGCATCAAATTGTGATAAGATTTAAAATATACAGGAAATCTGGGATTTTTATGGCTACGGTTTGAGCTGGAAAGGTGTTATACTGCTGCTGGCTTCAAAAAGGAACAAATCCTCAAATGCACCAAAATAAAAAACAATTATACAGCAGCCTTCCTATTCATGAGCACCTCTGGTAAAGATGCATAAACCTTAAGACATTTATCTTCCATTGCAGGAGGCTCCCAAAGGGGAAAATGATAAACTCAGGAAAAAACATAATATTTTCAGTTGTTTTAAATCTCAGGTTAAACAACTGAAAATTTTAGGAACAAATAATTTACTTTTCCTGTGTAGAAACAGTTAATCTGTAATGTTCTATTGCAGCTGGATGGCCGATAAAAATAAAAACAAATATATACCAAATCTGAATTTCTTGCTTTCTTTCATAAAAACAAAGTGACAAATTATAAAAAATATTTTCAAAAACTGGCTTTTATTTCAGTCGCCCCTTCGGTGAGTTGTAAGATGGAGTAATATTGATTAATTATGAGACTACTGTCATAATATTAGCAGGATAATGAAGAAGAAAAAGTTGTTTTAATGAGAAAACAGCTTGAAAAATTTATTTTTGAGAGTTCACATAAAATAATTACTTCATTCTCCTCATATTATGACTTTATTTTGATTTTATTGCCATATTACATTTTTCTTGTGACATTATGACTATTTTTGTAAAAAAAAAAAAAAGAGAAAAATCTTAGTTTGACACTAACATTTAGTTGCAGTTGTTCTGAATTCAAAACCCAAATAAACAGAAGCTGTAAAACACGCTTGTGAAACAAGATGGCCGCCCTGTCGCTGACATCACTCTGAAATATGGAAACCCAAGGAGCTCATTGGTGAAAAAAACAAACTGGTTTTCCAAAATTAAATCTTCAAAAACCAAAAATTCTGACAATAAAATCTATTCAGTTCTCCGTTCTGGTTGCTAATTTATGTATTTCTATACGACATTATAGAAATAGGCCATTCAAGCAGACAGTGTTTCCAGCTCTTTAGGACAGAAAGTTGGGATAACGCTGGCGGTCTGTAAATCCACAGTTGGACGTTCGAGGCTGCAGGCAGCTGTGTGAGAAACCACCCTGCTACCCTGATCGATATTTACCCCCCTGGGCTTCAGAAACTGGACCAACAGCCTGAAATCCAACCAGAAACCGTATCGCTGAAGGAAGAAACCACACAGCAGCTCCGCTCAATTACTCCATCAGGTTCTCAGAGTAAGAGCTCAGACAGAAAGTCAGTGGACTCGTCTTCTGTGGTCAAATCAGAGCTCGCCTATAATATCGGTTTCTATCACCAAATGGTGAAATAAAATATCTGTGTTGATACTGTGATGTTTATGGTATGCCTATATCATAAACTCTTCTCTGTTGTAAAAACGAAGGTAGCTTTAGTTAGCCTGACTCCATCTAGATGTTTGTTCTGCTCAAAGTTTTCAGTTCTGCTAACTCAAAAGTTGAATTTGAATCCAGAGCAGTCAGATTCATCTCTTTTTTTATGGAAATTAAGTTATGTTAAGTTATGTTAAAGTTAGTCCTAATTTACAGCAAAGTAAATTAGGACTTTAGGATTTATTTTAAAAAATTAATTTAAGGAAAGCCAAGTGTGTTAAAAGTTTTCAAAGTTAGCTAGGGCGCTAATCCAAAAACTAGCTCTGCTATTAGCGTATTAGCAGAAGTGTGCCCATCACTGATTATTTGTTGTCTAGGCTTCAAAGCATAAATGGTGAGCTGAATGTGGAAATAAACTCAAAGTTTTATGGGTTAGAAAATAACTTCAAAGCTGGGAAATTAAAGACTTTAAAAAGTTTTCTGGTGCAAGAAGACAAGCATTTTCCTGGTGTTGACAGTATCTGCTTTCTGCAGATACAAGCTGTTTCCAGCAACTAAAGGAGAGGATGACGAGTGCAATTTTCAATCGCACCAAACAAAATGATATAAAACATCTTGCCAGGGTTTTGGGTCATTTTAAAATTACCCAAGACGAAGACACATAAAAAAGTCAACCCTTTCTACTTTGCTGGGTCAACTTCACCTCTCTCTCTTTGGAAATTGTTGCTGCTGTATTGGAGGAAATGAAAATAACCCAAACAGACTCGCGGATTGAAGGACGAAGATAAGTAAATAAAACTGTGTTTGCTTACAACAGATTCAAAGAGTTGCGATGGCAGCTTGTCCAAACATCCAAATCCCAGGATCCTGCAGGAAACAGGCCCGACACAAACAACAACGGCAGGCTGTCACAGAACAAAGGAGCCTGGCTGTATTTATAGCCAGTGGGAAGACGACAAACGCCTTGCAGGTGTGCAGCGATAATCTAAAAATGAGCTGGTGAGAAGAGTCCAAAATGTTATTTTTCTCTGAGGTAAAGATGGATTTGTTCCCTAAGGAGGTGCATCATTATCTGCAATAAAGATCCAAACTGGAGCAAAGATTATTAATTCTATGCCTCCAACTTAGTCACTTACTGCAAAACTGAAGCTCAGATATTCGAAAGGTAATCTGCAAATTTTGAGTGAACTTTTAAAATTCTGCACATAGAAAATGCGAATTGGTTTTTCCATCTACTGGTTTGGAGCGAATCAACCAGACTAAAGCATATCTTCACCTGATGTTGATGCTACGCTACGGCTGTAGCAAACAGGAAGTAGCATGGAGTTCTGTGGCTCATGAATGAGTCAAATCACCACTGCTGGTTTCTTTTTGAGTAGATATTAATATTATAACATGATCAAAGTGTACATTTCCATAAATTCTGTCTCTAAATGTCATACAGGAAACATTTGTCTGGTTCTTTCATCTTTACTCGTATGTTCTGCTTCTGGTCTTTCCACCTCCTGGCATTTGGGTCATTTTCCTGCCGTAAATCTCTGCGTTATTCGCCTCCACGCCTGGACAGCCATGTAAACAGCAGCCCTGCACTGTAATTACCACCACATCCAGCTGTATTAGTGTCTGCTCAGGTAATGGAGAGGTGAGGATGGGTTCACAGAGACGGATCTGCATGGTAATGAGGGAAGCTGAAGCAGAAAAGGCGGGGCTGCTGTAATTAAAAGGCCATCCTGTCATACAGGAAGATGCAAGCAGCTGGGTTGTTGCTCATGCACGGCAGCCAGAAACATCACTGGTGTAATTTCAATTAAACACCATTGAATGGATGAACAGCCAGTCATCTGAATAGCTTTAAGTGGCTTGTTTGGCCCAGGAAAAGATTTCGTCAATCAGCAGTTACTCCCAAAGCTCCGGAGCTGCAATTAACGAGCTGCAGCTGATTCACATGTGATCTTTCTCACACTCAGAAGGATCTGGGCGGCCTATTTAAAGCACCCATTGAACAGATCAGGACAGGACTAAACATGTTCATTACATTTTTTGCATAAAATAATTCTTATTTTCAGCGGTTTTATGGAGTCTTGCCACTTTAAATCCAGGCAAGCTGCAAACAGATGCACAATTATATGACCACACATCTTTGAAAAGCAGAAGTGGAGCCTCCTGCACATCCAACAAGAATACAGAAAGCATTTTCTGGATGTTAAGTCAACAAAAAAACACTTTGTCTTTTCCAGCAGCCATTATGGGTGTGTTGTAGATGTTATAGAGAAGAGGGATTTGAGCAGTGATGGTCTCTGGTTTGGGTAGCTGACAGCTATGGGAAATCGTCCCTAATTCATCAAACCTACGCTGCTAGATTAACAACCAGTTTGAGAGTAACTGGGAATTCACACAAGCCCTATTTAGTCCACTTTAGTCCAACTCTAGTTGGTTTGCCTAGAAAGTTGGGTTCATTTGGTTTGAATGTATATGTGAACGCCAAGTGGACCGGAGACTGCTCCAAAAGCAGGAAGCGAACTGTAATGCAAGGCATTCTGGGTAAATATAACCAAAACAAACTAATGTTAGCCTTGTGCTAGCATTAGAAATGACTCGAGATCTTTAGCAAAAGACAAAAGAGAAATTCTACAACCGCTAAAATCTGACGCTACTCCACTTTTTGTTTTGATTTGTGAAGAAAAAAGCGCACTCAGTGTCTTCTTCAGAGATTTTCATGTTTTTTTCTCCCCTAGTTTCTGGTGTAGTGCCCCCACAGGTGAGGAGGGGAACAGATTTTCCAAAAGGTTTGGTTTGTTTGACACATCAGCAGCTTAAAATGTAACAAATGTTGCAGCTTTGGTTCCAAATTGACTGAATCCACTGAACTATCAGGTGTGAAATCAGCCTGAGAATGACCAACTCTATCAACTAGAGATTGAAGAATAATGGTAAGAAAAAGTGCAATTTGATTTAGTGATAGACATAAATCATCTTTATACAGGGTAAATGCTACTTTTAAACACAGAAATAAAGAACACAATAGCATATATGTATATGTAGAACATGGTGCAGAGTTTGCAGAATGTCAGAGGAACAAAGACGCACCAATAAAGTCTCTTCATGAACCAATGAAACATAAAACTCTGTGCCATGTTTCAGCTGCAGATGAAACATCAGCATTTTCTGTTTGCTGCACTCAACACAAATGAGTCCAGAAATCTGAGTGTATCTGATCATAATGATATTCCCACATATGCTTAAGATGCCAGTTATCGTCCTCGCATCTGGTCTCTGATCTCATCCAGTAAGATTTAGATAAACTGAGTGGGGATTAGTGAATCATCTCGTATCCTCCGGCGCCTGAACATTAAAACAGGCAGAGAGGATAAGTGGCTCTTCACAGAGAATCACTCCGACACCCACTGCTCCTCAACGCGGCGCGCATCTACATATTTCCTCTCATCTCTGGGATGTTAACAGCCGTCAGAAATGTCAGCACCGAAGGATGTGCTTCCTCCCACGGTACGACTGGAAGGAGCACATACTGTAAATGTGAACGTATGTAAATGGGGATCAGACTTAAACGAGTATCAGGCTCATTTAATTAAGTAAACTAAAGAGCTCATTGGTTCAACTGTTTTACCTTGAACTTCATTTCTACGTCTTGTGGTTTTTGTCTGTGGAGGTTAAATAGCTGCTATCAATACAAAGGTGAAACTTTGATGGGAAAAAACTTACAATTTTGACAGTGGAATATCTTATCTTTTTGTTTTCTTCGATGGTTTCCAAATAAAGAGCTTTTTAGCGATATTTTGTCACTCAAATTCGTATGTGAGTGAACGCTGACCAGCAAATACGTTTGGAAATACAGTAGATTACAATATTTTATAGGTTACAAACTCATTTTCATGAATGCTGTCAAAGGTTGAGCCAGAATGTGCTGATAAAACTCATTAAATTGTTGAAATATTAATCAAAAGTTCCATCTGAATTTGATAAGTACTACTTAAAACTAAGTAATATTAAATCATATTTTCAGATTGATCAGTCTCTCCAGGATTTGTGATTATTTTTGTAGTAATAAATCACAGATTTTGTGATGCTAATTTAGAAATTTTGCCATATTTTTTGCTTACATATGGCAGTAAATGTCACTTTTTGTTACTCTTCATAACAATCACGAGCTGTGTTTCGATTGACCATATAACTGTGCAATTTGACATTTTGGAAATAAATTCACTTAATGGAAACACGTCAATTGGTTTTATGGTTGAATCAAAATTGGTTTATTTTGCTAAATTACAGTGGGAAAACTTTTTTCACATCACAAGAGTCGCAAGATCAAAAACCAGATGTTACTACTGGCAGAAATGACAAAGAAGACGACAGGAAGTAGCTTGAGGATAATAGAGCAGCATGTTTTTTTTAACGACTTACCGCCTGAGCAAACTTCATCTTTGTGATTTTAATTGCATTTTTTATTTAGTGGAAATGTACATTAGCTGGGTATTGACAAAACTTCGCGGACATTTGAAACAGAAACTGTTACAGAGTATAACTTGACATCTAGTAAGGCTGAGACAGTAGAAGAAACACTGCCACCTGCAGGTGGAAGTTAGCATCACTTCGATGCAATAGTGTGGAGTTTTATTGATTTTGCGTCAATTTTTTCTGATGTAATTTGTCAGTAAACAGATCAAATCTGCGTTTGTTTGATAAGATAATGTTTAAGAACAACTGTTATCTTTTATGAGTCTAAAGGGACACATAAAAGGTTATGGCGGGCCAGATTTGGCCCTCAAACCTTGAGTTTGACACACATGATAAATCATACCAAATCTGCAGTGGTAAAAACTCAAACTGAGACATGAATTATTCACTTTGTGGATTTACCAACTTTTGTCATTAGAGTGTGATTCTCGGCTGGTGGAGTTAAGTCACATTTCCTCATTTTGCATCACGTTTTTTTTTTTCCTTTTTGTACCATGATTGCTTCAGAAAGCCTTTCAGGCCATCTTCCTGTCTCATTTCATCACAAGAGCAAACAAACCACCTGTCAAGATCGAAGTAGATTAGGGGTTCAGAAGCACATTAACCAGCTCTGCATGCAGTCAACTGTCAGTGTTAAAAGCTTTGCTCTTCAGAGCCATTAGCAGGCCTGAATGTGAAGCTCCCTGCAGGCGCGGAGGGGAAGAAAATCACAACAGAACGAACATCCTGTGCAAGGCGTTCCTAAAAAGCTAAAAAAAAAAAAAACTAAGTAAAAAAAAAAAAAGGGAAACAAACCCTTAGTTATAAGAAAATATCTCCCCAAAAGCCGGAGAAAAGCGGACCCTCAAAACAGATGTGTGTTTTGCTCATTTGCATGATTGGAGAGAGAAGGACTTTGAAGATGCTTTTTGATAACTGAAAAAAAAAGCAACGCAGCAGCAAAAAGTCGCTGGAAGAAAATCACACATGAAAATGTTTAATTCATGTGCCGACTTCAGTTAGAAGAACTATCTAATGTGTTGGTATTTTATGGAGATTTTCTGGCTGAACGCTCCTTAAAAATGTTTTTTCTTTAAAGATCTCTTCCTCCTCCAGGCCCACTGCTCTTGATCTCACTACTGTTTGTATAAAAAACATGAAGTAAAGATATTTTTAAAAAGTTTCCAAGGGAAAAAAAACTAAAACATTTTATTGATATGAACGTGAAAGATGCTGTGATTCATTCATGTTTCAGATCTCACTATCTTCTGCATAAAATGGCAGATTTGGCAAACAAGGACGACTTACCAGAGTAGAAATAATTAAAAGCCACAGAAGTTTGTTTTTTATGTGGAAAGTGCTAATTTAGTCCAGAAATAATACACTATATCTCATAATGCGGAAGGTTTTCCCCAACAAATTGCTAAGCTAGTGCTAGCTTAAGCTGCAATCTGAAAAGTATTTTCTCTCTTTAATCAAACAAATATCATTATTAATCTAGATTTATCTAGATTAATAATGACATTAATCTAGATAATGATATTATTAATCTAGATAATGATATTAATCATGTTTTATACTCTGAACATCTGAGTATAAAACATGGATCTAATTTTGTTATATTAACTGCATATTCCACATATAACTAAACGAAGCTATGCTAAAGGGATCTACAATTAGCGATAGCAACAGCCTTTATCTGAAAACATTTATTTCAGATGTAAAAACCATACAGTAAAAATGCAGTAGGCTGTTTAGTTTTTATAAATGTAAATAAAATTTTATATTGTTTATGGGTAGATGACGTATGCTAGGTGCTACAGAACTAGCTTCATCCAACCAGAACAGTAATTATTGCCCAATAAAAGTAATAAAACTTGATTCGGAGTGCGTTCAAAAAGAAAGCAACAGGAAATGAAGAAGACAATGATCAAATTGAGAAAGAAAAGATATTTGGCCGAAAAATCTGGTGTTTGTGCTGCTTGGAAATGCTAACATAGAAGGAGATTGTTGTTTGCTGCAACTAGCTTCAGTTTTTAACTCAAGCTGTTTACAGTAAAAATCAAAACATTTCCTCAAATATACACTGCTCAAAAAAAAATAAAGGGAACACTCAAATAACACATCCTAGATCTGAATGAATGAAATATTCTCATTGAATACTTTGTTCTGTACAAAGTTAAATGTGCTGACAACAAAATCACACAAAAATCATCAATGGAAATCAAATTTATTATCCAATGGAGGCCTGGATTTGGAGCCACACACAAAATTAAAGTGAAATGTTCCCGTTATTTTTTTGAGCAGTATATTAAAATGGTGTATTAAAAATAGAAAGATGTTTCATGGTCCCTGTAAAAAATCCATTTATTATCTTTCTCTTTGTTTTGATTTTGTGTTTGCTGCTTCTAATGCTGTTAGCTCCTGCTAATGCTGTTAGCTACAGCTAATATAGTAAACAGTAGATCACAACATAAAATTACAACATATTTAGGCCAAAATGTTCAAGTAGCCGTGGATCCCTTTAAAGTTGATTCAGCAAAGTGGTAAAAAGTTTTTTGAATCTGTTCCCTTTATTTCTTATCTACCTGAGTTTCTGCACCTTGGATCCTGCTCATCTGGGTCACGCTCAACTCCATGCACTACTTTCTTTTTTTAATATCTGGAAAAGAACGAGGAAGTGCATCCATTAGTGATCTGAAAGGTCAAAACACAACAGGTGTGGCACCAAGTAGCAACCAAATTACTACCTTCAGTTTACTTTGACATCAAAACAAAAAAAATGGAGACGAATGTAACTGCACTGTGATTGGCTCACAGATCTGCAAAGGTTAAAGGTGAACTAAATGTTTGAGCACCTGAATCACAACAGATCACAACTTCAATTTTTTGTTAAATTAGTTAAAAAATAAATGGGGATTCTTTAACATTTTGGGGCTAAAATCCAACATGTAACCAACATTTCCTCTTGTTTTCTATTACAGGAATTAGCATTAGCGTCTTGCTAATGATATTTAGCGTTTTAAATGTTTTCTTTCTTGCATATAATTTGGAAAATAATTAGTGAAATTGTGATCTGCACAAAAAAACAACAAAAAAAAACAAATGATGGATGAAAAAGAGACACCAGACCTCCACTGATCTCCTAGCAACCTCATGAAGAGACTTTTTATTAGGTTAATGGACAGTTTTGATAATAAACATTCATTTTTTTGTGCGTTTTTAAAATCCTCCTTTGACCTCATAAAAAGAAAGGGAAATATTTCTGTAATTTGAAATGTTGCCTAAAGAAACATGTTTGTTTGAACTTTTGCTCAGATTTTTTAGGACAGGTGATTCTTGAAGTACTTTAAATCTTAAAGATATAGTTTGATAGCTGAAGTGGGGTTGCTGAGTTAGTAATGAGCAGTAAGTATCCTACCTGCAGTCAGCCGCCACAATGTTAAACTCTCATGAGCTAGTAATGTTAGCAGCTATTTGGAACCAAGCTAACGGCTACTCAGAGGGAAGCTAAGAGCTACATCGATTCAAGCTAACGGCTACTCTCAGGTTAACTCAGCAGGTCTTGACATTTAACAGATTTTTTTTTTTTGCTAAATTCTGTTTAACAACATATTTTTCCCATGTTATAAGTGCAATAATCAATATTAAGGAATTATTTACTTAAAACAAGCTCCTTTATCTTGCTAAAAAGTTACTTGTTAGTTTTGTCTTATTTTAAGTGTGCTAACATATTCACACTAGAAACTAGACAAAAAACACTTAGTAAGATTTTCTAAACTTGGATCACACTAACCGCTGGCTACTGCAGGTAAAATAGTGACTATTCGTAATTACTACACACAACCCCACATGTCCTCTTAAGATATTCAAAAAGGGTTCAAAACATTTGAAGAGTTGACATTGTCATTCCACAAAGCAGCACACACGATAAAAAGGTTTGCATTTGAGCAAACAGCAGCTCAGACGAACTCCTCAAGAACCTGGTTAAAGGTAAAAAAAATCCCTTTACATACGCAAACATTCATTCTCTTCCGACAGAAAAATGCCATGAGCACGACGGAGTATTAAGGCCACACTAAGATCAAATTTAAAAATGACATTAAAAGGATAAAATCTTAACAATTTGAGAATAAAGCTGAAATATTTTGAGAATATTGTCAAAATTATTTTTATTCTTCCACTGTGATATAAATAAGTCAAAATATAGTAAAACTTTAATAACATAAGAATAAATATATAATAACATAAGAATAAATATATAAAATTAGTTTTTTTTATTTAAAATGTTTTCCACTGTGAGATATACAAATTATATAAGTGGAAAAATAATACAAGAATAAAGTTGAAATAATACGAGAATAACGTCATAAAGTTCCTTTTTAAATTAAATTATTTTTGACAGTGTGACATAAACAAATCAAATAAAGCATAATTAAAAATTTTTGGAGATTAAAGTCATAAAATTACTTTATGTAAAAAAAATGTAATATAAACAAATTATTTAATAGAAAATAATAGGAGAATAAAGTGGAAATACTTGAAGTCATATTTCAAGAATGAAGTCTTAATGTTATGACTTTATTTTGATATATTTCAGTTTTATGACTTTATTCTGTAACTGTAAATGTTTTTATTTTCGTCATGTGGCCCTAAAACTCACGTCAGGAACATCACAAACACAGAAGTTAAAACAGCCCATAAAACCACCTTCCACTAATGTTCACATTTACATTTTTTATATTTACAGTTGCTTAAACAAGGATTTGAACAACTCAGCTCCGTATTTACACAATATACAGTAAAGGTCAAAACTGTGTGCTGTTCCGTGTTTTTACGAGTCCATTTTGCATCCATTAAAGAGAGTAAGTGGCTCGTAGTGCAGCGTGAAGTCCGGAGGCGCGGTTCTGTCCGCGGCCTCCTCCTGGATGAACACGGAGCGTCGGCCTCCGCTCACATGAAAAACTCCTTGGCGTTTTCACCAGAGGCGTTTTTCCGGCCCTCAGTCTGGTTGTTGTAGTGGAAATCTTGGCTCTCTTCCTGCTTGGCCGCCTTGACCTCACGACTCCGATACGTCTCTTTTCTCCTGTAGAGGAATCTGGCGGTTATGGCGAAGACGGTAACGATCACAAAGATGGCGACCGCTATGACACCTGCAGGGCAGAGAGCATTCGCAAACACAGAGACGATGTTTGGGTTGTGCAGCCCGGAAACACAGAACCGACAACGTCAGAAAACCTTCATCATTTACGGAATTTATCGATACCGGTTCCATTATCGATTAGAATCCCTCCGTGAAACGGACATTTGAACATGAAACTCAACGAGCCTCGTCTGAAAATATATTCTCATTTCTGAAATATGAATGTAAATGTTAATATGAGAACACAAATAAATTAACTTTGCACCTGAAATTCAAGCATTTTCCAGGACTTCAACACCAGCACAGCTAGTTTGTAGTTATTTTTATGTGTTTCTCATCTGTTTCTACACTTAAAAAAGTTTTTTCATACTTCAGACTTGTGACTTAAAGTGATGTTTCAATAGTTTTGCATTTAAAGCAATAAAATATTTCCTTATTAATTAATTTTTTGTATTTCTTTTACTAGCTTAAATAGCTACCAATTCGATTAATCGATTGTCAGAATATCGATAGATTACTTGAGTGCTAGAATAACTGATGTTTTGAAGTATTTATGTGTGAAAAAAACTGCAAAAGAAGAAATCTCTGACATTTCCACAGCGCTGAAACTCCACATCATGAGTATAAATGCACTGTAATCGTTTTTGTGGTCAATTAAATTTTCAAAGAAAGAAAAGAGAGATATGTTGAGGTTGAAGAGAGGGCAGGCAATTATTCTCCAAATGCATAAAATGTAAAAATCGCCTGAACTCGGCTCATTCTCTGTGAATCCAGCAGTTGGTCTCAGCATGTCGTGGTCAAATCGTCCCTTTTTGCCCTGCAGTCTGTTTCTTCAGCTAACCGTAAGTCAGTTCGCTCATTTCTCCAAGTTTATATTAATTGGAATTCCAGAATAAGTCTGAAATCAATTTCTCTCAGTATCTTTGGTTTTACAGCCCTGAAACATTTGAAGATAACAGAGGAAAAGAAAGAAGCTTCTCCACTCAGCTCAGCTGTAATTAGTTTTGCGCTCTTTGTGTGCCGAGTGCCAAAGTCGCACAGATTCAGTCGATTTTAAGCGACTCGAGTCGAGCGGTCATGGTTCCAACCGAGGCAGAGGAGGAGAAATGAAATGTATTTCTGATGGGATATTTCTCACTGCTGTGGGGAAAGTTTGATAGTTTACGGAGAACCTACCTCCGATTAATGCCGAGTCCGACTTCATGGCGTTCACCAGAGGCTGACCAGAACCAACAGAACCAGACTGGTCTGCAGCAGAGAGACAGTAAAGAAGAGTGACAGATTGTGCTAATAAAACAGCAATATAAAGGCAAACAAGGACTTAATAAAAAAAACAATCGGCTTATAAGTAACAGTAATTTTAAGTACAGTTGATCCCCACCTAGTTGCAATTAAATATTTGCAGATTTTCTTGAGGAACTTGACTTTAAATTAGTTACTTTTCTTTCCAGAGAGCACTTGATCAAACTCTAGTCCATTTTCCTACTAAGTCTGGTTCGCCTGGGGAGGTGTGAATGCAAATCAAACTCTAGTCCATTTTCCTACTAAGTCTGGTTTGCTTGAGGAGGTGTGAATGCAAATCAAACTCTGGTCCGCCTACAAACCTCGGTCTCGGCTCAGTTAAAGTAAACCCTGGTGTAGTTTGAATGAAAATGTGAACGCCAAGCGGACCGGAGACCACTCCAAAGTGGGGAAATGGACTACAGTGCAGGGCATTCTGGGTAAATAATAATAACAAAAAAAACTGTTAGCCTAGCGTTAGCACAGAGCGAGAAATGGCTTGTGGTATTTTCCCAAAGACAAAACAGAAATCCTATAACCACTAAAATCTGACGCTACTCCATTTTTTTGTTTACAGTTTGTGAATTAGGAATTTGCGCTCAGTGTCTTGTTCAGGGGTTTTTCTGTCATTTCCTTCAGTAGTTCTTGGTGCAGCGCCCCCACAGGCGAGGAGGGGAACAGGTTTTGACACAGCAGCAGCTGAAAATCTAACAAATGTTGCAACAATAGAACTGAATCAATCAGACTATCAGGTGGGAAAACTTCCTAAAATATTAAAACGGAAATGCATCTTTTGAAGCTGAGATATTAATTTACTGAGATCTGGAAGGTGTGAAATAACTTTGGTCTTCTGTTGTTTCCTAAACTGCTGTGTACATAGTCTACATTTCTAGATGTGTATCTGACCTGCATGTGTATTTATTGTCTGTTTATGCAGTGACTATTCTATTCTATTCTATTCTATTCTATTCTATTCTATTCTATTCTATTCTATTCTAAGATGGTTTCCAGTGTGTGTACTAATGCCAAAAATTGTTGATCGTGATTGATTTGTAAAAGCAGATAAAGCACCCAGTGGTTGTAAATATGTTTTATAGTTACTGTATTTAAGTTTACATGTATAATTTTAATCCTGTGCCGATTAAAGAACGTCCTAAATACATTCAAGTGCGTCTAGATAAAAATCATTCCAAGCCTGAAAATCTCAAACCTTTTGGGATCAGAGCAGAAAAATCGATGAAAATGTTGTCTAAGAAACATTTGTTTTGTAAATATTAATGTATAGCCCATCTGTTGATAACTTAAACACCATCTGTGAATCAAGAGAGCATAAGGCTGGGCAATTATTTCCAGAACAAGGAGAAAGGGCCTGTGCTTGTTTTTGAATCATATCTGCAGCTGCAGCCTGAGGATAAAAACTCTCCACTGAGCTCCGACCGAGGCCCATCTGCTGGTCAACAGAACCCTGGCCCAAATACGCTTTTTTATGCACAGATCGATCCGTCATCTAGGATTATTTTTAACAAACAGAAAGAAAACTATTTAAATGCAGGCATTTGAGAAAATGAAACACTCTGAACATTAAAGTACATTAAATCAGGCAGGGGGAATCTAATTTATCTTTCTCTGGTTTAACTGGTTTCAACCAGAAAACCTTTCATGTTGCTTGTATGAAACGTAAACAGGTCACAATCCAACTTTCTATTGTTTCTCAAAGCAGATAAGAGATTTTAAGACACACTTTCCTGACAGAAAATGGTGTGGTCACTTATTAGGACACAGAAAAAGACAGAGTGAGAGATTTAACTTTAATGTCAGATTCTCACTGCAGTAAAAGTTGAAGAAACTCACAAAAGTAAATTTCCTGAGTTCCTTCTCACTCTGCAAAATAAAAGTTTCTCTGTTCAAAATGTTTGTTTTTCCTCGATCATATATTAATTGTTTATAACACAGCTGAAGTCAACTTTACCTGACAGGTGGTGCGTGTTCTCAGCTGAGTAGGGATTGGCTGAAGCTGACGAGCCGCAGTTGGACCGGACCAAAGGTCCGAGGACGACGACTGGGCTGGTGTCCGGGTGGAGCAGAGCCGCTTTCAGAGGGCTGATGGAGTTATACCGAACCACAGAAAGACAGCCGGCGAAGCCGAGTGCGCCGAGCCGAGCCAGGTCCGGATCCAAGGAGTCCGAATCTGAGAAGCAATTAATCAATCAAGTCTATTTGGTAACACTTTATTTGAAGGGGGTTGAATAAGACTGTCATGACACTGTCATAAACATGTCATAACACCTGTCATGAACATGAATAAGCCTTCGTGAATATTTATGACTGTCGTCATAAAACGTCATTCGGTAAATTATGACACTTTTAATACAAAGTTGACATTATTCAAAATGTCTTTATGACAACTTGACATTAACCAAGAAATCATTACTGATATAAATTTGTTATAAAAGTATTACTGATTGCACTTTAAAAATCAGGTAACTTTATGTTATTAAAGGTAAAGTTTAAACAGTAATGATTTCCTGGTTAATGTCAAGTTGTCATAACAAAGACATTTTGAATAATGTCAACTTTGTATTAAAAGTGTCATAATTTACCGAATGACGCTTTATGACAACAGTCATAAATATTCATGAAGGCTTATTCATGTTCATGACAGGTGTTATGTCATGTTTATGACAGTGTCATGACAGTCTTATTCAACCCCCTTCAAATAAAGTGTTACCGTTTATTTGTATAGCACATTTCAGCAACCAGGCAGTTCAAAGTGCTTTACATGAGTGTCATCGTTAAAAACATCATATATGCTCAAACCAGGTGGGATTTTAGCTTTGATCTAAAGGAAGTCAGTGTTTCGGCTGTTTTGCGGCTTTCTGGATGTTTATTCCAGATTTGTGGTGCACAGAAGCTGAATGCTGTCTCTCCATGTTTGGTTCTGGGGATGCAGTTTCTCTAGATCTTTTTGCGACATTAGTCCTCTAATCCTGGAGATGTTCTTCAGGTGATATAAGACCGACTTTGTAACTGTCTTTATGTGGCTCTGAAGGTGCAGGTCTGAGTCCATCACTACTACCAGATTTCAGCCTGATCTCTAGTTTCTAGTTATAATAACTGACTCTAGATCGTTCTTCTTTAGGTCCAAAGATAATAACCTTAGTTTTGTTTCTGTTGATAGAAGGCTGATTTTGTAACCGTCTTTATGTCTCTGAAGGTTCAGGACAGAATGCATCTTTCTTTTTAGACAAAGAATTCAAAAAGGTTGTTTGAAAACCCCTTTGGTCTAGTTAATCATGATACGCACAAACATTAGGCTGTCACCGAAGCTCATTGCTTTGTGTTATTACTCACTTCAGCTCATAAAAACATTCAATCCAGCTGACAAGCTGCTAAACATGCAGCTTTAACATCTGCATCCATCACTCCATGGGACAAATCTTCCCTCTCTGCCTTTATCTGTTAATTTCACCGACTCCTTCCTCTCCATCACTCATCTGAACTCCTCACTGCAGCGTAAACAGCAGCTGCTAAAGCCGACACAAACAGCTGCATCAGATGACTGAGAGCTGACTGTTACCTGAACACATCTGCATGCTGATGAGGAAACATTACAGCCGTCTCTCAGCTGTTGCTCTGCTCGCTACATCACGTCTCCTCCAGCCTCCCTGTGTTCCTTCTGGCTCCATTAGTTAGCCTGATGGATGACGAGGCTGGGGGGAAGTGACGGGAAATCCACGTCGCCGCTGCTTTTTCTGATTCTGATTTGACTTTGTACGCGCTCCGGTTTGACAGAGGGGGTTGTGGGTCACATTTTGACATGAAGGGGGTTAAACCCTACAGACAGCACTGGGCTGGGAGGATCGCTACATCAGAGGAGATAAAATTCATACCAGCTGGGGTGACGAAAACACTCTGCAGGCAGATTATTTACAAAATATCATTAGGTCTGTCACTTGCTACAAATGTGCCCAAACTTTTATCAATATTCAGCTGATGTCTAAAAACACAGTGGCACCGTTTCCATTAAAGAGCCAGTATAATGTATTTTCCAGACAAATCAAATATGACTTAAAAGAAATTTGACTTCTTTGTAATTGGGCCTTTATCTCTTTAAAAACTCCAGATAATTCTGAAACTCCACCTTCAGAAAGTCATCACATTAACCCTTTAACAGCATTTTTACCAGCGTTTCATTGAGCAGTAGCTCGTATGATGAACTCGGCAGATGTAAAGTTCCACCAGGTGTTTGCTAATTGCTGCTGGCTAGTCTGAAGGAGCAGAGTGGGGAAGCCGCAAGCGACGGGTGCTCTGTTAAGCAGAAGCTTGTAAGTTTGGAAAATGCAGCTCCGAGGAGGAGGAGCTTTGTCCTCAGAGGCGGGGCTATGTCCACTGAGGCGTTTTGCACAGTTGAATGGTTGCCATGGAGATTAAATGATAATGATAATATTTCTTTTAAGTAAATAAATATGCTGTGATATTTAGTAACAGAAAGTGGACTATAAACAATTTTAAGAAATAGATAATAGAAAAAGAAACTCTTAAAAGACTATTTTAAGATATAACAAAGTTTGACTTCTTGGAAGAGAAATATAAAAAGGACAATTTTCTGCAGAATGAGGTTGAAAACGTTTAGAGGATTTAGGCAACAAAAGCCTAAAATTAAACTAGAATCTGCGTTTCATTGCTCAGCAAAGAGAAACTAGAAGGAAACACAAAACTCATAGAAATGAATTTGTGTGGGTGGATTTTTCTTCACTTTCTGTTTCAACCTCAAACTTTTCTCTTAAATCATCTGGATTAGTCCTGCTGGTAACGTATATATTTACTCTCAGAGCTGAGAGAAAAACAAGGCCAAGCAGCCCAGAGTTTGAGCTGATGAGTCAAACTGTTTTTTAACCAAACGGACCTTCGTCCATCCTGACTTACCCGGCACTCGGCCCAGAACGAGAGACCTGAGGCTGCCGAGTTCTCCAGCGAAGCTCAGGTTGAAGTCCTCTCTGGCGTTACCGTCGATCTGATGGAAAATAAACAGAACAATGCTCAGTATTTATGGTAAAGAAACAGGTGGAAGATAATTTTTATCTGAAAGGAGAGAAAAATTCCTCAAACATGAGGAGCTTTAAAAGTAAATCTGCTGTAGGAGATAATTTTCTCCACAATCATTTCAAGCCTCCTGCTTTCTATTGGAGAGCACTAAAGATAAAAACAATTCACAATGATATAAACGGATAAAAGGGGCTCATATTTCACTGGTTCCTTACAAACGCCATGAATCAGGAGGCTGCACCAGAGCAAGACGAGGTCACCTTCTTATTTATCTCACTGTGTTTATAATTACACACACACACTGGCTGCTGCTTAGATGCATTTCCCCTCGTATATCATCTGAGGTTGTTAACAAGATCGGTGATTCAGTAAGCCCAGATATGATTAGGAAGCTTCATATTTCATGGCTTTCGGCTGCTCTGTCGGAGTTTCTTCCAGGAAGTGACACGTTAGTGCTGAGCGGAGCTTCAGGAATAAAATGCAGCTCGGTTCTCTGTTGGACTTTTGCATAATTTACATGTCCTTCAGATGTGAATCTCACTGCCAAACGAAGGCTGAACAGGTATAACATTAATTAGCTTCACATCTCGTTAACGACGACTCGCCCTCCACCTTAACTGAATGTTAAAAACAGAATGGAAATTCAGTGAAGCAGTTAAACATTTGACAAAAAAATGTAACGATCTGTACAGAACGGTTCAATAAGTTGACTTCACATCTGCAGGTGCAGATGCAGATGGAGGGCAGACAGTTAATATTATGATCGCTACTTTTTATTCTCTATTATGGACAGGATACTGTAGCTTTAATAAAGTTTGCAGTTTCCCATTGCAGTTTTGCCAAATGCACTAATTTTGGTGAAGCTGAAAAAAATAATCTCATTCAAGCACGAAAACTTTCCAGATATTTCACTCTGGAAAGCTGAGATGAACCAAGATTTATAGCACTTCTTCATTTGTTCAACAACAACAATAATATATTTTTAAATAACAGTTAATACTACGCTGCCCTCTCCAGCTGTGCTTTTCACGGAATGATACAACATGACACAAAGCTAATAAAATACCTGTTTTACATGATACCGACCTTTTAAAAAGAAACACTAGTTAGTTTTTAGAAGCCACTGGTCCAAAGAGACGCTGGTTGCGGACCTTTGATCTGGTCCAACTTCTGGTTTCTGGTAAATTATCTCCGTGAAGCTTTGATGTGTTTTGCAGTTTGTGGCGTAGAAGCAGGAAGAGAGGAAGCTCTAGGGATCCAGGTGCTGCTCTGTGTCTGTGCGTTGCACACTAATGAGGCGGTTTTACCTGCATGGCCACGGAGTCGGCCGACCTCCTGATGGTAACGGTGTGCAGCAGCCCGTTGGCCAGCCCCCTCATGCTGCTGCTCAGCACCTCTGCAGCTCTGCCGCCGTCAAGCTTGTACCTCAGCTCCAGCTCATCTTCACAAGCGAGACAAAACAAGGAAACGATTTAAATCTCCAAAACCGGAGATGTTTTCTCCTCTGTGAGAAGGGCGCCTTGTTGTTCTGACAGTCTTTCTGCCAACAGACTAGGATTATGTGTTTAATCTGTTTGATAACTGCTGGATTAGGAGGATATTTTCCTGGATTTATTTCTTCTAAAGTGGAGACTTAACAAAAACGGTTTGGTCATTACTCAGAGCTTTAGCTGGAACCAAATACTTTCAAGACAATATTTCTCTACAACAGTCTTTCTCAAACTGCCCCCTAGTGGTCAGCATGGGACTGCATGTAATGGCAGTTTATTTGCCGTGACTTGAGCTCAAAATGCGATACATAGAGCCAGTTTACGAAATGGCTGTGGTTAAAGATAATAATAATGGATAACTAGCCTAGAATCGGGTAATTCAAAAGAAAAACAGAAAGAAAACAACGTCAGAAATACTTATAAGATTGGAGGAAACCAAGTCAGACCTGCTGAGAGTTTTGATCTGTCGTTCATGAACAATTCGATTCTTTTGAACGAGTCTCAGTTGGTGAGAACTATTCTTTAGTTTTATATGACTGATCCCGTGTTAGGAGCTATTGTAATTTTTATTTAAATCAAAATTATTTAATTGGTGATTAAATACAATTGACAGAAATGTGTGGATAATTTTTATACTTAATAGAGCAGAAGAAGATTTTTGTTTCTGCCAAAGCCAGTCAAGTTTACCTTCCTCTTACTATGCAAATGGTCCTAAAACATTATTAAGGCACACGACACAACTTCTTTTTTGATTTCCATGTGTTTGACATCATTGCAAAACTTTCAGAATCTGGAAACGTCCCAGACGTGTTCATGGTTTTGGTCACATTTACCAAGCAGCATAAGTGCATTAAGAGACTAATATTCTAACTTCAGGTATATGAAGATGTCGTGTTATTGTTTGTTAAATAGGTTAAGTGGTTCTCTGCCTGAAAAATATTAGGTAATGATCAACCTACCTGATGTTGCTACATTAATTTAAAATAAAAAGATAATCAGTAAAACTCTTGTTTGAGCTCCAGCGGTTTTATCTGTAGTCTTGGTTATCTAAGGGCAAAACAAGGAAAAAGCTCCTAATTGGTTGTTTTACTTTTAGGATGTCAGCACAAAAGCGTAATGCTTCACTTCCTATCAGCTTCCTTAAGTCATTAACAGCAGGAAAAATCCATTAACAGCAAATCAAGCTGCAAACTGCCGTCCGTGTTAGATTCCTGAATAATGAGAGGCTGAAGTTCAACTTCTGGACATATTTTGCAGATAAAACAAGCTTCCAGTCATTTCTTTAAGTGGCTTCTCTTTTCTGCAGAGTTTGACTTCATGAAAAAAGACCAATAACAGTTTCTATGAAATATGTGAACTAAACATTTGTTTTCTAAAGTTTACAGGTTACTGTCAGAACGTTACAAAGGAAAGAAAATCACACAAAACAGCAAAAACAAGTTACTTTTTAAGAACCTAAAAGTTACTTTCTAGAGATGATAGGTTACTTTCCAGACTGCACTTATTTCTGTAAAAATCCAGGTTATAGTTTGGAATTTGCCATGTTTTTATATGTTTAGTTTTACGTATTTCCCAGAACTTTCCCAGAACTTCATGCTTGCTTTGAAGAGGTTTTCAGGGCTACACAATTTTCAAGAATTTACCTAATATTTTTAACAATTAAAATAGTAATTTCTGGTACCCAAAGGCTAGTTTTAAGGTTAACTCTACATAATGTATACGTAATTTTCAAGAATATCCAGGTTACTTTCTGGAACTGACCCAAAATAGGAAAGTTATCTTAAAAGTACAAACCAATTTTCAGAACTTTTCTCAAAATTGAAAGAAAATGCAAATATTTAGCAAGTACACATAAACTGCATTACATTCACAGAATCTACAAGCCCGGAAATTACAGAATCCATTCTGAAATTTACTTTAGAAGATTTACACTTTATGTTTCATTATTTACAGGCGGTTTTCTAAAACCTACAGATACTTTGCAGCTACTCGCAGGTCTTATTATCACAGACAACATTAAAAATACACAGTGTAAATAAGTACAAATACTTACAGGTTACTTTTACAGAACTTGAAAGCAGCTTATAAGTTACTTTCACTGGAGTTCAAGTTTACAAATTATTTTTTGATAAGTTGTTCTTCATTTATTTCATTCTCCAGAAAGAAAACTCACTTATAGAGTCAAAAGTAATAAAAACAACATGAAGGAAATCCTTCAGACTTTCCAGTAACATTCTTTAATTAAATTTTATTTACTGCTTAACAGATTTAATGAAGATTATGTTTAAATGCCAAATATTTATAAATAAAGATGTATTTAATTTATGATGTAACAATTTATTCACTGTATAACTTCATTTTATCCTTGACATTCGACCCTCTGCTGGAATGACCTCCTGACCCGTACCGTGCCTGTTGATGAGCAGAGCTAGATACTGGTTGAAGTGGGAGCCGACGTGGAGCAGCAGCGCCGGACTCTGAGTCGTCCTGAAGCTCAGAGAGACGTTTTCTCCTCTGGGAAGCGGGTCAGAGTAGATGGAGGAGGGCAGGTCGCTGCCGTTTCTGCTCAGCTCGTCGAGCTCTTTGAAGGCGTAGCTGATCGACGTCCCAGATTTAAAGTCGGCTGACACCTCTGGAAGAGAGAGAGAGGAGATCCCTTCAGAGCGAGGTGTCTGGTTTCCTGATGCCTCACAGAAAAACAGCCAGCTCAATGTCAGATTTTATTTCAACATGTGAAGATTAATGTTTGATGTTTAACGGAGACCCATTATGCAAAATTCACAAGTTGGAGGTTTTTATACTTCTTTTTGGGTCTCAATGGCTTCTAAAACAACATCCCAAGTATCTAAAAAGATAAATCCAGCTGATTTTTGGTATTTTCAAAAACCTCCCAATTGCTAAGTCACACTGAGTTGTTACCTAGCAACCCCAGTGAAGTTCCGCCCGTTACCTAGCAACCCAAGTTGAGCTCAAGCACGTTTGGTCACCTGGTTTTACCAGTTTACATATGCAGCTAGAAATGACAAGTGTTTTGTTGTTGACTTACCATTCAGAAATAGTTTACTGCATTCTTGTTGGTCGTGCAGGAGGCTACACTTCTGCTTTTCAAAGATGTACGGTTGTATATTTGTGTGTCTGTTTGCAGACATTTTTTTCATGATTCATATCCAAGGAGTTTCTGGTTTTTTGATCCTGCCTGTTTTTGACCACTGCTTTTGCTAGTCCTTACTGCCTGGAGAAGAGTTCTGACCTCCTGTTGCTGAACCTTGCCTGCCTCTGACCCTTCCTCCAGTCCACTGAATATTCGATTTTCCTTGCCCTGACCCTTGACCGTTTTGACTTCTGAGCCTCTGGTTGGTGGATATTTGTCCCATTGTCCACCCAACCCTCCCAAGGCTGGATTCACGGCCCCTGTGGATCCCCATTCCTGACCCACCAGTGTGACCACACCCTGCAGAACCCCTTCAGCACCATCTCATTATTTATAATAAAATGTGTCACTTGTCTTGGCTGCATTTTGGGTTCTGGCTGGTTTTATTTAAACGTTACAAAAATCTCTTTATTTATGAATGATTTCATTCAAAAATTGTAATGAACATGTTTTGTATTGATCAAAGACGCATCACCACCTGTAACAGGTCAAATTTAATTTAGATTTTTATCCATATCCCTCTTAACTAATAGGAGAAAAGTTAATTTTCCAGGATTTTCAGAAGTGGTGTTCCTCCTGCGAAACGTTTAGCTGAGGTATTGCTGACATTTTGAGAACAGGTTTAATAACTTCAGTGTCTCTGACTCATTGTTCAGTGCTGTTATTTAGCCTCTAATTTACAGCTCAGTCCAGGCAGTAATTAAACGTAAATGAACTAAAAAGGTCATGTTGTTTATTAGATTTTTAAAAACCTCTCTCGCGCTTGCTAAGGGTGACTTTATACACGACCCTTTAACACATGTGGAGTCGGTGCCATGTGGATTCAGTTGTTCTAATATGATTTGAAATATGAAATATGGTTTTGTAATCATATTTTCTTCAGACTTCCATTTCTAAATAAGGACACTGGGGCCTGCAGGTATATGTCGAAATAAAACCAAAGAATAAAATGAACATTTAGTTTAAAAATAATCCATTTAAAGTCATTGAACAGAATACAGCATGAAATTAATTAATTGCGTCCATGTTCAACGTTTACACTCGCACTTGAATATGGCTGCAAACAGATTTGAAATTATACAGCCGTACTTGTTAGAAAAGCAGAAGTGGAGCCTTCTGCACAAACAAGAATGCAGAAAGCAGTTTCTAGATGCTACATATAAATATACAACTTTTACACTTGCACTTGAAAATGGCTGCAGACATGTAGCATCTAGAAACTGCTTTTTGCATTCTAGTTGGTTGTGCAGAAGGCTCCACTTCTGCTTTTCTAACATGTATGGTAGTGTGCATGTACAGCCATTTTCACATATGAGTGTAAATGTTGAGTTAGGGGGCGTGGTCAGCAGCAATTTATTTGGATTTAAAGTGATAGAGACCCAAGAACATCTCAAAATAGGCAGAATTGACTAAAATCACATCATCTAAGAATGATTTCATGCAAAAAATATGATAAGTTTTGTATCTCATAGATCCTATGCTAAGATGTTCAAGGAGGTATAACAGGTCAGCTTTAACACAGCAAGGTTTGATTAATATCTTTTTGCCCTTAGTAATGAAAGCTGAAACCATTGCATAAAAACTACCCATTAAATGTCTGATATAACATTCAGTTTGACGATCTGAGACATATACGTTTGACAAAAAGCCAAAATAGTGTAAGCAGTTTAATGCAGCTTGTAGAAATACGATGTGTGACAGTTGAGTGAAAGAAAAGTTTTCTTAAGGCTATTTGAAGGCTATTTAAACATAAAACTGTTTTTTCTTTGTGAAATATTAAGCAGTGAGTGCGTCAGCGTGACTCACACACAGTGTGCATCAGCATGCAGTGGGAGATGAATACAGCATGTCAATAGTCGGTGGGCGGGGGGGTTAAGAGGGTCCTTTTAAAGCGCAGAGACGGCTCGACTCTCAAGTTAAAGGATTTACAGACGGTCAGGATAACAATGCATTGTTATTCTCTTTGTTCTCAGTGGGTGTAGCATCAGAGACGCACCACCACCCACCTTCTGAAACAGAGGTGAAGTCGACCAAAAATCTGTTCTGAGCTCCAACCAGTTGGCTGGTTATGGTTTTCACACGTTTCTTCTATTCAGAGAATCTGTGTTAATTCATTCGGCCTAACAGACGTGGAGTCGAAGCTTTAAGAGGAATTTTATGAGTTTTTTTCCTCAGGAGATAAATGCCAAATTAGTGCAAAAAATAAATAAAAAAATCAATCAATTAGATTATTATCGAAAAGCTCATTTATTTCAGTAACTCCATCATTAAGTAAAACATAAATTGTTTAAACACAGATTAATAATTTCATGTCTTTATTACAGTTAGTTATGATCCACTGGGGCGCGGCTAAATAAAAAGTTACACTCATCATAAAAATTACTTCTAATAGTGAAGAGCAACATTTACACAGAATTTAGCAGAAGCTAATGCTGAAGCGCGAACTTCAATTCAAATTATATCTGCCTTTGAAAGACTACAACCCTCGAGTACCAACGTCATTTTGACTTCATAATGTACATGTATTCATGTTGATATCATGTTTTCTACTGTCCCTGTTTTAGTTTATTCCTGTATGTTTCTTTTTTGAAATGAAGTTATTGGATGGAATAATGGGGAGAGAACATGAAGAGAGGAAATGGAACTGCTGCATTAGCATTCTTCACTCCCTTCACAATAAGAGCATAAATATGAATATCTAATTTCTTAAAGAGTTTTTAACAGCTGATAACCAAAACATCAATGCAAAAATGTTGACGTTTATTCAACTGACAGTTTACAAAACAGCCAAATAAATTAGCACTTTATGTTTTCAAAGTTAGCATAAGTGCTAAAGAGCTAAATGAAAAATTAGCTCTGTTAATTCACTTTAGCGAATTAGCTGAATTTATGATTTTGTGCTTAAAGCTAATGAATTATAATATTACCTAAGGAAAAAAAAAACATTTTAATACAGACAAGTGGGCTTAATGTATGTTTAAGACCTGCTTAAAATTATTTTCAAAATTTTAATCTGACAAAATGAGCCTCACCAGAAAGCATTTTCTAATTTATTGAATATGACTGTGAAAATCTTATAGCTTTGCTTGGGGCCATGTATATCTAAAAATATCTAATATAAATAAATATATCAGATTTGCAAGGAAGTACATGTACTTTAGCACAGATATCACATATCCAAAGCATTATCTGCAAGCAGTTCACCCCCGGTACGATGTAACTTATTATGAATACACAGATTTATACCTGTCTGGCAGAAGACTCCAGTGTAAGCCGACAGGCTGCAGTCGCAGTGGAAGCCAGTGGCTCTCTCCACACAGCGGCCCTGGTTCTGGCACAGCGAGCCGTAGCTGCTGCAGTGACCCGGGCAGCCGGGCCGAACGCCGGGCGTCATCTCTGCCCTCTCCTCCAGGTCCAGAGTAACACCGTTCAGCTGCAGAGCGCGGATGCAGCCTCTGAAACCCCTCTGCCTGGACGCCGTGCCTCCTGCAAACAAAAAATAATCAGAAAATAAAACTACAGGTTGTTGAAATTAAAGATACAGCAGACCAACGTCTACACTCAGATGTTTCTGTGGAATTCAACTCAAAATTATTTGCGGTAAATTCGCCTATACGTGGATTTTTTTCATAAGTTGCGTTTCCATCAACAAGATAATTGCACAATTTAATATTTCGAAAAATTTTTTGCTTAAGGGAATGTTGACAAAAATTTCCGTGCTACGATGAGGTGGTTTTTTGGCCGGATCAAAATTGGCTTATTTTGCAAAACTGCTATGGAAACACCTGAGTCACATGACAACCAGATGTTGCTGCTGGCGCAAACCACAAAGAAGTCAACAGGAAGTAGTAGGAGGATGATGGTGTGGCACGGTTTTTAATAATTTATCACGTGTACAAACTTATTAAATGATTTTAATTTCATTTCTTATTTATTGAAAACGCAGCAATTGAGAAAGTTCCACAACAACAGTGGAATATTGACAAATTTCACACAAATTGTGGAAAAGAAACACAGCTACAAAGTATAAAGTTGAACTACTTAGACGGAAAGACGCAAGTGGCTAGTGTTTGCAAAGCAGCCAATCCAGAAGCTGCATTCGTTTCCTTGCAGCTGATTGGCTGTATGATTAAAAACAGAGATAAAGAAAACTGTAAGGAAAATCCCCCAAAACATTAAGAGACTTTCAGTAAGCCTAAAAGAAAGTCTTTTAAGCAAAATAAGACGGTAATGGTTGAAGAGTTTTGCACAGTACTGCATGTTATCCAAGTGAATAAAATAAAAATGTGCCCTTGCTTTTATTTGAGCACATTCAAAGAAGCATCAAACCTTCACAGATTCGTCAATAAATGCAAAAAGAAGCAGACTTTGTTTCTGCTTTGTTTGCAAAAGCGACTCAAAAAGTTTAATTTTGCACAGAGAAAAACTTTTGCAGCTGAAAATGTAGCAATCAGAAAAGTGAGGAAGTTTTCCTTTTCATTCAGACGAGTTTCTGTTGTTGTCGTTGTTCAAACATGGCAACCTTTCAAAGCAGAGATCAGGAGCTCAAGCTTTTATTGTCCTGGAAGTACAAACTCATGAAGCAGCTGTTTGCTCCCTGAGTTTCAACATGACAGCTTCTTATTTTCACACCAATAAATCACAGAGAGACTCTCCCCCAGTCTGCGCTCTGATATTACTCATAAATTATTAAAGCAGCAAAGCTACAGACAGAAAACCTCCTTCGACGTCCGTCTGACAAAACACAATGAAAGCAGTTGTCCTGTATTAGAAAATGACCAGCATTAATGCATGGGAGGATAAATCGTTGAGACTCTGATCCTCTTTAATGTGCACCGATCAGGCTTCTTATGCAAATATCAACACAATTTAATCACTGTCAGAATCACAGCTACCGTTATCCAGCTTTCTGCATAATTATTCAGATGATTAAGCTGCAAATTCACCTGTTCACTCTCACTGTTCCCAGAAGAGCAACTAACACAGTTTCTAACACCTGCAAGAAAATGCATATTTACAGATTTAATGAAGAATTTCTTTCAGTTCTAGTGTTCAACATACCAGTATATAAAATAAATAACAATCTGGCTTTAAAGGGTTTTAAATTAATTTACATTTTTCATTTAGATGTTTAAAAATAATGTTTTTATGGTCTTGCTGAAACAACACAATGCTATGACATCAGTAGGTTCAATGCAAATATGCACAAAAACTTTTTTGATATTCTGCTAATGTTGGAAAAAAGAAAAACAATTTCAAAATTGTAATGTTGCCATTAAACAAATGTAATTTAAATCACACGTGAATACGTTCGTCCATGAAGTAATTAATTAAAAATCAACCTTAGAGTGACAAACTCAATTTTTGATGAACTGTGCGATGGTTTGCGACCCCTAGTGGAGGAGGCCGGTTACTACAAATTAACGTTTTGCTGTTGATGCAAAAGTAAAGTTTTCTGTTGGACTTTGGTGAAATACACAAAATCATTCTGGCACAAAAACTTCTTATCAAAATGTGATTTCTTTTCCCCTGTAATTGGCATGTGGCCATTACATTTTCAGTATGTAGCTCTTAAAAGTATACTTCATTTTTATTTGTTAAAATCATCATTATTTAGCATCATATTTAACAGCAGATACTAAAGGATGATTGACAACGCTAAGACACTCCTCCTTGCTCTGATTGGTTGTTTTTGATGCTTTTGCAGACGGCAATAGCAGCTCAGGGAAAAGAAGGAGACACATTTTTTCACAGATTATGTGTCTCATATTATTGTAAAAGTTAAAGTTAAAGATTGTAAAAGTTAAAGACTTTTACAAGAGAATCTTTCTTATAATTCCAATTGGCACAATTTTATAGTCAATGGAGACACAGCTAGACAAATTTAATTACACATAAGTGGTTTGAATGGCTGCAAATAAACCAACCTTTCAATTTTTAAAGGGAAAGTTTTATGTTTTATGTATTTTTGTTATCTTTACATCATGTATTTTCCTCATCAAAAACATAGCAGGAGTTTTGTCTTGATTCTTTCATGCATGTTTTAGGAATCTTTTAATCTTTTGTGGCAACCATTCAATATGACCAAACATTTATTTCCACAAAGAATGAAGAAACAATGTTGTGAAGAGTAAAAGCTTCTTAAAGAGACAGATACCCAATTTCTAGGTGCTAAATTGCAAAGTCAAATTTCTTTTAAATTATGTTTTGTATGTATTTCTACAACAACTGAAGATAATATTGCTACAAAATGGCACTTAGTGGTTGGAAAATATGTAATAGCGTCCCTTTATGCCTCATAGCCTCCTGACTACCAGGAAAAAAAATATTGTCCAATCACCATTTTTTTTAATCCCACAGTCTTTGTAAGGTAATTAGAATATTTATGCACTTATTTTGTCTCTTCCCATAAAATGTTTTATTACTGTTGAATGCCATTTTTATGAATTAGAAAAAGGTACGTGCAAAAGTCCCACCCCTTCACATGTGGTATCATTGAAAAGCCCTAAATGTCCTCTCCAGATACCAAAAGGAATTAATTCAGTAGAATGCAGGGGGTGGGAGATATTCAAGTTTAGAAATGTCCTCTACAGAGGACAAAAATGAACTACTGGTAGTCATATATGTTTTACCTAATGTAGAAATTAAAATGGAAGATTTAATAAACAAGTCCTCTGATATACATTACTATATGTATAGATCTGTACATATAGTAATGTATATCACATTACTATATGTATATATCTATACATATAGTAATGTGATATACATTACTATATGACTTTTTCAGCTTTTTGGACCATAAAACATCAACCTGAGGCTCATTTATTTGCATATACAGGTGGATTTCTACATTAAGATGACGTTTCTGGTGCATCAGTAGGAAAAGTGGGGGAATGACAGAAATCTTTATGCTATTTTAGATATTTTTTCTGTGAAAATTAAAGGATAGCACATGGCTGGCTAACTGCCTTGGAGTGTCTTTTACATTAAAATGGTTTATTTTGGATTTCATCAAGAAAAACTGAGATATAAAAAATCATTGAAAATCAACCCTGAGGCTGAACATATCAGATGTCTGCAGATGATTGTAGTTAGCATCAGATCACAGCCGCAGCAGCGTTTTTGTTGAACGTGTGCAATTTCATCAATAACCGCATACCTTTTAATGCAGCTGCTCGTATTTCATACAACAATCCACTCGAGGAAACTGCAGGGCTTTGAAGCCTCAGAAACTCTTCCCTTGACCTTGTTATGTTGTTCAAGAACCAAGAAATATCTCATCTCATTTTCTGTCGGTAAGAAACCTTTTAGCAGAGCCGAGAGGATAAACGTGTGATTAAATGTAGCGCCAACGATTTCAGTCAGTCTGCACACATTAGCGGACGATCAAACCAAATATCTGTTAGTAAAATTTAAATGACAGCGACAATAGTGAATATGCAGCTGAAAGAAGGAGTTTAAGGCCAAGAAGCATTGTGGGAATAAAGCAAAGCAGAGAGAGGAGTGAAGGAAATACAGATAAAACGTCTGTGAGTGATCAAAGCTGCAGTTCTCGACAGACAGAGATAACCGCGTCTGCAGTGGGAGCACATTTGTTATTATGAAGGATGAAATTAAAGTTGGTAGATATAAATAACCAGCTGATTAATAACACTGTGCACCAATCTGAGGGCTGAATAACATAAATAAAAGATTAAAAACAATAGTTATCTTTGAAAATGTTGCTTATTTTTATGCAGTTTTTGATTAAAATGTGATTCATTGCATTTTAATTAATTACAGACTCTGAAAATGACTTGATTGAAAATTTTAATCAAGTCCCACCATAAAAACCTAGTTTGTAGAAATATTTTACACAGAACTCATCAAGTGGAACAAATTTAGCTTAAGCTGGTCCAAAATCTGTAAAAACAAAATCTTTTATTAAGCACCTTTACCTGTAAATTTAATAATCAGTTAATGCAAAACTTTGTCAAATAATCTACAAGTGACGAAGCGTTCTCAAAAAGAATGCTAAGTTACTGCATTTTAGCCAATAATTATTAGTTTATTTGCATTTTTAATATACTTCTAATTTTGTATAAAAAATGCTTAAGTGATTAAATAAAAATCCTGCAAATTGTGCCAATTTTTTATTTGATTAACTAGCATGTTAAGCTTAAGATTCCCAGAATTTGATGTGTTTAGTCTTTTTTAAAAAACATAAACTCTATAAAACATTTAAAACACCAAATCAAAGCTGGAGGATTGCTTGGAAAGCTTTACAGTGGAAACAACGCTGAGCTCATTTCTTATTGCGGCAGATTTTAGCACCAATCAGAAGCAGCGGTGGGACGTTGGTTATGAATCCATGCAAGGCAATAACACGGCTTATTAATCAAAACAATAGACTACAGCGCCATGTAAAGCAGAGGAGGATTATGGCCTATAAATACAGCTGATGAATAAACACAAGAAGACACAGCATCTTATAACTCAAACAATGGAACAGTTTGCAGTCTTGTAAATACAACTCATGTACTGAAATATCTTTAAATGACAGCATTAAGGAGGCCGAACTTAAATAACCTAGCATTTAGTTTTACATAATTCATGTCAGTGGGGAGGAACAGCCTGCAGATTAATTAGCTGCACAGAGAGAAATGCCTGTTCTCCCAGGAACGGCTTGTTTAGCAGGACAGTTAATTCAATGTGAGTCTTTTTTTGGTAAAACAGAAACTAAGTTGTTTTAGAAAAGAAGGAGATTTTGGAGATTTTGCAGTTCGTGTCTTTGGAAACATTTAGTGAAGCCGTACAACGTGCAACTTATGTTTAACTTTTTTGGGGTGGATTTGCTCAGAACAGGAAAAGTTCAGTGCTCTTCATTTAATGAAAACAATAAAAGTACTTAAGAGAACCAACCCTTACAATATGGACTGAAATTTGTAGTTGCAAAATGACAAAATGAGAAAAAAAAAATCAAGGGGAGAGAATATTTTAGCAAAGCTCTCCATATCCAGGGCCTCCATATGTCTTCATGTTCATCTGGACTCAACTTCCCAGCATTCCCAGCCTGGTCTTAACCACTGCTAATGGAGGAACTGTAAAACTTTATGCAATGTTCTTCTCACATGCAAAACAGAAGGGATTTTCAGGCACTTAACCAAATTTTAGGAACTGAATTAAGAGTTTGGCTTTCAGTAAAGTTCAAACCATTTTACTAAACTTTATTAGCCTGTACTAATTTTAAATAATCTTGTTTCCACAGATGAGAATTCAATCAACTCAAATGTTTATAAGTGGAGGATTGAACAACTTTTGGTGAAGTAGGAATGTAATAAAATGAAACCCAAACAGTCTCATGTTAGCCCAGCTATGGTACTTAGAATAACATAAGGAGGAGTGATTAGGGGTAACTTCAGTGTGGTAGCCTCCAGCAGTAAGTTAATAATTTAATTGCACCGTCTGCTTATTTACAACACTGATGCTAATTTCTTCTGGTTTCAGTAAATTGTTTTCAGGTTCCATCTGTTCGTAAGTGTGTGCAGGGTTAACGGATCTGCGGACCCTTGCATCTGATAACCCAGCAAAAGAAAAACAGAAAGACTAAGAATAAAATCAAAATATACATATTTAAAATGCACATATTTTTACTTTTTTATAATATACTATATGGTAAAAACCAAATATTGTCATCAGAAGTACTTTTTCTTTCCACCAACTGTAAGTATTGATGTTAAATTAAAAAAAAAAAATATTTTAAAAAGCACAGCATAGAGCAGCAAAACCAGCTGATCAAAGGTGCTGGAGTTCCACTTGGGTTGCTAGGTAACGGACAAAACTCTGCTGGGGTTGCTAGGGAACGGGTCGAACTTCGCTGGGGTGAAGGGCAGTTTCTGCTGATTTGTGACTTAATGTTAACTTATCATTTAATGTTTTTGGCAACAGTAACTTATTGCCCAAAACTGGCTGGGTGTTTTCTTACGAAGCTTAGGCTGGTTTTAGAAGCAGTAGAGACTCAAATGGAAGTACAAAACATGGAAAACAACATGGAACTCCTTTAAAATAAAGCCAGTGATTAACTACAAAAAATGTAACTTTCTGCATCTGAGTAACCAAAGTGACCTTATATTTACAACAAACATTTGAAAATGTGGCAAAACCAGTGGGGATGCTTTGGATGAACTGCCATGAAGGTGATCTGTTCTACAATGGATTTTTTCATAAAGTGACTCCTGCTGTTAACATGTATGTGAAATTAGAGAGATTTACTGTTGGGAAAAACAGGCTAAACGCTTTCAGCAGATGTAGTGAACCTCAAATTTTCTGGAGACCACAGAAGATATTGTGTGAGAAAATAAACAGTAGATTGGATTTATATCCAGGAAGCGTTCAGTGGAGAGATATGAGACGGTGAAAAGCTCGAGAGAATTAAAGGATAAAGAGATAAAAGCCACAAACGCTGCAGCTGAGGAAGAGAAATGAGGGGAAAAAACGAGCCGTCCTCACCTATAAAGAGCTGGCTGTTGAGCTGCAGGTGGATGTGTCCGTCAGCTGGAGCCTCCTGGGTGGCGACTGGAAGGTCGTCCAGACGGAGCGACGCCTCCTTCACGTTCCGCTCGGCTCGGACGCGATGCCACCGGTCGTCGTTGAGCGGGTAACTCGACTCAACGCTAACCTCCAGTGGGCCGTTTCCAACATCGAAGGAGAAGACAACCTGAGTGGAGGCTGAAATGATAAGGAAAAAAGAAATGTTAAAGCTGAAGAAGCAAAGAAGCAGAGGCTCAAGAACTGAACCCTGTGGAATCCCGCATTAAAGCTGCAGTACGTAACTTTTATAAGGAATATGTGTTTTACAGTGACACTAAAAGTTTAAATTTAACAAATCTAGGAAATTCAGATCTAATTCCTTCAGATTTATCAGCAGCAGAGACATAAAATACATTTATTCTAATATTCTTTGCTGTAATAGAACTGAATGATTGAAATCAGGTAATTTTGTTATATAAATGTATTCCAGTACGTTCTACTGTCATCCTGACCTCCAAAAGTAAAACTATTAGATGGAATCCAACAATACATGAAACAGAACAGAAAGTGAAGTGAGAGTAACAGAAGGAACTAGCAGAGACTGAATGAACCAGAGGGCAATTTATCCTGAGGAGAGATGATTAATGGACCGAGATAGAGTGAGAGCAGCTGAGTGATTAACTGAGAACAGAGACAGGGAATCTAAAAGGAAAGAAAGGCAGAAGACTAGCAGGGACAAATAATACGGCTGGTCAGGAGGTGCCGCCAAAAGCAACAGATAAAAAAGTTCACATAATGAGCTAAAAAAGAAAAACAATAATGAAACATGGCCCAATGTTTTCCTCTTGTGAATCATTTCTAAGAGCTGAACAGTTGGCAGTACTGCTGCCTGGCAGTAAGAAAGTCCTGGGACTGAATCTTTCTGCATGGAGTTTGAATGTTTCATGGTTGTGGTTATCTCTGTTCTCTTGCATATTTTCCTACCAGAGTTTCTTCTTCCACTCAACTTTCTATGAATTCTATACAACTTTTTCACATAGAGACACTAAATTTTAAGCGACAATCATCAAAATTACAAGAAATAACGGCTTGGATTATTTAGTCTATGTGAAAAGAAAGGTATCCATCTTCCACTTCAGCTGAGATCTACAGAAAGAGTATTTGACCACATGGGATTTATTTAGGGCGTTTTCTGAAGTGGACTACAGAATAGGGAATTCTGGGTAAATACAACCAAAAAAACACGGAAATCTAATGCTAGCGGCAGAAAAGGTTCATTGTCTTTTAGCAAAGACAAAATCTGACGTTTCAGATTTTTGTTTGCATTTTGAGAAGGAGGAAGTTCAGCGCTCAGTGTCTTCTACAGAGGTTTTTGTGTTGCTTCCTTCAGCGCCCCTATAGGCGAGGAGGGGAACAGCTTTTTCAATGCAGTCCTGTGAGAAAGAGAACAGCAGCAGCTGAAAATGTAACAAATGTTGCAAATTTTGTCTCCAAATCTACTGGACTATCTATCAGGTATGAGAACAGCCTAGAACAACCTCAATAAAAAGAGCCCAAATAAAGTCCAGGTCTCTTAATTCGTCTCATTCAGGGAATTTCAGATCAAAAAACATTTCCTTCCCTGCAGGATTTTTCCAACCACACTGCATTCTCTGGGTGTGAGCAGATTAAAGCTTCCAGGTTTTACTGGCACATCATCCTAATCTGCATCAAATCCCCGCCCTCGGGCTCCCGCCGCACTCACAGCTCAGCTCGATGCGGATGAAGTCTTTGATGCCCAGGTTTTCCAGGAACACCCCGAAGGAAGCAGTGGTCTTAAAGAAGAAGGAGACGTCTGCGCTCAGCTCTCCGTGGAAGGTGGGGAAGTGGAGGTACGACGTCTCCTGGTCGAAAAACGCCGCGTTCCAGAAGTTTTCTGTGAAACAGGAATTTGACTGTCACACAACAACCAACAGAGCAGCCGTATCTGACAAAATGGTTCAGGGTTACTTTGATAATTATTCAGATTTTATTACAGCTGGAAACATGAAGGTTCATGTTCTGGCCTGAACCTTCAGAGCCACATAAAGGCAGTTACAAAGTCGGCTTTCTATCACCTGAAGAACATCTCCAGGATTAAAGGACTTATGTCTCAGTGAGATCTAGAGAAACTCATCCATGTGTTCATCTTTAGTCGCATTGATTACTGCCACAGCGTCTTCACAGGTCTGACTAAAAAACCAATCAGATCCAGACGCTGCTGCTGAGTTCTGACTAAAACCAGGAAGTTAGAGCACATCACCCAGTTCTACAGTCCTTCACTGGCTCCATGTAGCTCAGAGAATAGACTTTAAAATGCTGTTGTTAGTCTATAAATCACTGAACGGTTTAGCACCACATTGTTGTATCAACTTTCCAGACCCCTCAGGTTCTGGTTCTGGTCTGCATCCCCAGAACCAGACCCAAACAAGGAGAAGCAGCATTCAGCTTCTATGCACCACAAATCTGGAAAAAACCTTCCAGAAAACAGGAAAACAGCTGACAGTTTAGACAGTTGACAGTTTCCTTTAGACAGTTTAGAGTTGACCTAAACAGGTCAACTCTAAACTGTCCTGTTTAGAGTTGCTTTTGATTAATAATAAAAGAAACATATTTTAAGACTTTGATGATGGCACTTATCAAACTGTAATGTTTTTCTAAATTGTTGGTTTTATGGTGTTTTATATGACTCTGTATCTTTGTCCTGACAATTAATTACTCCCCCAGTAAATTTATCAGAAGGAACATTAAACTTAAATGGGATGCCAAAAAGTTATAATACCTTTATAGATGAATGAAACCAGTGATGGACTTACTGTCGCCATGGCACTGCAGCGATCCCACCCTGTAAGCAGCTTCTGAACCGGGCCTCTGAACGTCACCGAGCACCAGCGATCGGACCGGCAGGCTCTCCTTATGGGAAATAAAACCCGCATCTTCGCTCCTTTGAGAGGAAGAGGAGAAAAAGATCCGATAGGAGGAGATAAACTGACACGGTACAGATGAAAGGAAACACTGTAAGCAGAGTTTTTGTATTTTTTTGTTCCACAGTAAAATTAAAGCAGTCTTCTTGCTTTTTTTAGGTAAGTTTTCCAGCAATACTTTGGAGATAAAAACAATACAAACGAACTAAAAAAGGGGTTTCAAATCATGATTATATGATATTATTTATTAATTGCTGTTATTAATAATGTCTCATCATAGTATTCTACATTGTATAGCAGGCACAAATAAACTAAAATAGACCAAAATTTAATGTTTTGAAATCTCTTTCACTTTATGCACCTTGTCTGGTTGAAGAACAAAACAGTTACTTAACGAAAAAGCTCCAATTTAAATAGCCTTGTTCAATGTAAAAAATAGATGCCAATAAGTCACTGATCCATTAGAAATAATAAATATTACATTGAAACCATCCAAACTAATCACGCTATGGTAAATTGTCTTCCCTCTCAAATTAAGTACTTAAACCACAGTATACAAAGAAAGCTAGAAGGAAATCTCTAAAAAAATTTTTTGCTTCGTTTTCTGGCTTCTAGCAAATAAAAATTATTTTGGTGATTCTAACCGACAAAAACAAAACAAAAAAAGTTTAGTCTGATTTAACTTTAGAGAGAGAGAGAGAAAATGGAACTAACTCTAAATAAAGTTTTCCAAATTCAGGCTTTTGATAAAACATTAGACTGTACTTTGAATATCAAGCACTTTCAATGAAAACACATGATTGAAATTCAGGCATTTTCAAGGGATTTCAAGCACCTGTGTGGAATAGAAACCACAAGAACAGATGGAAGTAAGAGGGAGAAATGCTAAATTAGGCAAAAAGAGATGAAGGCATGAAAACATGATGACAAAGGGAGATGTTGGAGAAGTAAAAGATTAAAGAAAAATGAGTCAAACATGGAGTAACAAAAGAGGAGATGAGAAGCAGGAAGGTAGGAGGAAAATGAAATGAAGCTGCAGGATAAATTACTGTCTCATGCTTTCACATGTTTCCTAATTAGACTAATTAGTTTGAACAAAACCACAGCAGCAACAGCTTGATTTGGCTTTTTATCCAGCTTTTTCTCCTGAGGATGACATTCTTACTAGACAGCCAGATTGAGTCGGATCTGACAGTTAACTCTCCGTCTTGTTGCAAATTTTGCAAACTATAAAAGTGTTAATTTTTTTAATTAAAAAAAAAATTAAATTTTTAAAAGTTTGTTACATAAATTTCTACAAAATGTGCCATTTTTTTGTGTTAAAGGTTTTAGTACCACTCCATCCGGTCGGCGTCACAGTTGCAGTAAAGCTGTGGATCCACGCAGTCGCCCTGCAGGCCGCAGGCGCACTGCTGGCTGCCTGGCTGAGCTCCTCCCCAGTACGTCTGGACCAGTCCGGTTCCGGGCCCGCCGAGCCACCAGCTGAACGGAGACCCCTCTGGAACACAAACAGCACCTTTCACCTCCTTATTCATCAACCAGAGGCTTTTTAACTCAAACTTTGGCTTTAAACTCTGCTTATGTTTGCTTTCTACAATGATTTAAACCTAACAGCAGGAATACTGAAGAACCATTTGGAGGGATCTGGACTGGACCAGGCAGCCGTCCTCATCTCTAAGTCTCCATGAAGTTGAAACAGAGGGATGTTTGCCAGCTCCTGAAAATAATGCTGTGATACAGCAGATGATGACAGTATACACACACTGTGAAGGCGCTGAGTCGGCGCTTCTTTTGTTTTCCAGCAAGCAGCGAGGAGGTTATACTGAAACTTCGATTCCTCGTCTCTTTCTTCCTCATATATCACTGTCTGCTAAGCTTTCAACCAACGTTTCTATTACATGACAGAGAAAACGTTGCTTCACCTCACATATTTCTGTAACGTTCTCTCTTATATGTGGTCAGTTGCTGTGATGCATAATAACCGTGGCAACAAGCTGTTGTTTTTTTTACAGCTGGGAGGAACTGATTAGTATCTAAAGAGCTCAAATAAAGCTTGAACTATGACCCCAAATCTCAGAGGAGTAAATAAGAGCAGAAACAAAGAGCAGAGAGAGGAGGAGGAAGTTCAAACCATCACTTCTGACGATCATAACAGGAGCTTGTTTTAAGTCTATAATCCATTAATATTGATGAAAAAGTTTGATTACTTAACTTATAAAATGAGAAAAATATCTCGTAAAGTGAAATAATCTGCCAGTTAAGGAATTAATTACTTAAAACAAGCTCCTATAGCTTGATGAAAAGTTAGTTTCATTTTATTTCTAGAAACTAGACCAAAAATACTCCCCCGCTCAGCTCCTTCAGACTAGCCAGCAGCAATTAGCAAACACCTGGTGGAACCGAACATCAGCTCAGCTCATTATACAAGCTACTTCTCAGTGAAACTCTGGTAAAAACAGTTCTTAAAGAGACAGAGTCGTCAAATTGCAAAGTCAAATTTCTATTTTTAAAATGCTGTACACATTCAGCATTTTCACAACAACTGAAGGTAACATAGTTACTTGATTGTGCTGTAAATGTGCCTAGAAAAAGTAAATTCTGCCCTTCTTGTCATGATATGCTTTTTAATTCTGGATCCATATGCAGAAAGTCTTTGTGTAAATGATGGACAAATGTCTAAAAGTCACAGGGAGCACAGGGAGCCAGAGCAGAACAAAAATCCAAGCAAAAAGACAGCAGGGAACCCAGGGTGGAACCGGGGCAAATGGCAGGGTGAAACGGGAGGAACCAGCAGGGAATTACTGAGAATAAGTTGTACGTATACTGGGGAAAATGATTACTGAACAAGGATCAGATGGCTGATTAGAAACAGTTTGCAGGTGTGGGGAAAGAGGGAAATAAATCTAACACTAACGATTAACTAGACCTAAGAAACTTAACTGACAAAGAATAAAATTAAGACAATAAATAAACATAATAAACTGGAATCTCTGAGAAAGGACTGAACCAAAGTGAAACAGAAACATGACTGATTGAATCAAAGAAAAGGAAATAAGGAACACAGAAATAAACAAACAAACCCCAAAACCAACTCAAACAACCTGAGATCCTGACACTTTTAAGTTTAGCTGTATCATCTTTAGAAAAGACGTGGCATTTTTCATTCAATTAAACCTTTAGAATAAAAAACAAGATGCTAAAGTACCAAACAAGACACTGGTAAAGGAGTAAATTCTGTCTGTTTGAACAAAATCTGTGTTTTAGCGATCTGTGTTGTTAATTCAGGAATCTGAAGCTACCTGATGATCAAAGAGATTTTATTTCTGTTTCAAACGTGACCATCGTTTGGGCAAACTGAAGGAAAAGCTGTGAAATAAGATTCTTTATCGCCCCCAGATAAGATTAGGAGATTAAAGGGATTAGGATTAGATGGTTGAGTAGTGAGATCAACCTTTGAATAATTAGAATATGATGACCTCAAATACAGACTGAAATAAAAACAAATAAAAGCACCTGAAGGGAACCTGAATCATTCAAAGACAATATTCAGCGACTGGTCGACTGATTTACAAACATAATCAAAACTGTATAATAAATAACTGTGAAGTTGCTCAATAGTAATTAAAATAATCAACTAATTTTACAAAAAAAGCCTAAATGTAGTTAATAATTACACCTTTAATCACACAACAGCACGGACATCACAGCTGGACTCTCCCAGATGGATGAGAAGAAACTTTGTTATTGCTGATGCTTTTCTTAGCTAACATTGTGTTAGCATGTCTGTGTGACCCAAATTAGTAAACTGCAAAAACTCTGACTTTTACTGAGGTGGCGACACCATTAATCCATTAATCATGACTTAATGAAGAGTATTTGCATCTGATTAGTAGCTACTATCCCTCTTTAATTTTTTCTAGTTAGCAAAGATCAGTTTATTCTGATCATCCTGATTTGTAATAATTATTTCTTTTAACATGGTCATAACAATCACTTTTACTTTTATTTGTTGTGTTACAGTTGTTGCTCTTTTAAGTGTCTGTTTTAAAGGCTTTACCAATTTAAGTCTTAGAAAAAGTTCAATTAATCTAGATAACCAACATGGAGTGGTGGGCAAACTACCAGTATTCTGATAATGCGCTAATTTTGGTGCTAATTTTCTTTAAAATTGTTAACTGCACTTAGTTCCCCCTCATATATTTTTTAGGAAAAACTCTTAAGCACTAACTTACTCGTCTGTTTTCTAAGCTTCCACCTGAATAAAGTTTGTCATCTGTGTTGAAGTTTTGGTTACCAGCTGTTAAGAATTCATCAAGTAGCTAGCTGTTTAGACTCATGAACAACATACAAATATAAACATAAATACAATATTTAAGGGTTTTATAAAACATGTAAATTGTAATGTCAGAGTTAAATTGTGCTTGAGAATTGTAGTCTTTCCTGGGCCGGTATAAGCTAAATCGAAGTTAGCGCTTTAGCATTAGCTTCTGCTAAATACAGTGTTAGCATAACCAACCTTTTAGTTTGCGGTGCCAATCACTGCTAACATGCATAATTAATTACATCAAATCAGACGTTCTTTTCTACCTTGAGTGTTGAGTAGGCGGGACTTCCTGCACTGATAGGACAGTTCCTGTTGGCAATGCTCTGATTGGTGGATGATGGCAGCTAGTTGCTCCTCTTCAGACATGTAGTCAAACTGAACCAAATGCTGGATTTCCCCTGGAGAGGGTCGAACTTTGGTCAGCTCTGTGTTGTTGTGCTGGAGCACCATCCAGGTGTTCTCATCTGGTGACGACAAGGTGATAAATATTAATGATTATCACTGAAAGAAACAGCATAAAACTTTTGTCCAACAGAAGTAGGAGAAGACAGAAATATATAAACAATGAAGTGACCTCGTCATAGACAAATGTGGAGGGAGAAGAACTTCCTGCTTTGAAAGTCATTTTTCTTTTTGTCTCAGAACATTAACTCGTGCTTCTGAAGAGTTGAAATAAAAGTAGTTTTATAACTTTGTCCATCAAACATGTATGAAATAACTATTTACCTAAAAGAGTGTTATATAAATGTTGACTCTGTTAAACATGTCAGTGGTCTGACATCATATTAAACATGTTCTGGGACAAATCGAAGACAATCAAAGCAATTAAAAATGTATGAGGAGAAGACAAATATCAAACACCAATCTGTTTATTCAACCACTAAACAAACAGGACAGACGTGGTCATGTAGAATAAAAGAAGAGGAAGATCAGCTGTAATTATGCAACCCTGTAAAACATTAATGAGGAATGATGGGCTGAGTGTGTGTGTGTGTGTGTGTGTGTGTGTGTGTGTGCGATACCTGTCATGTTGCAGTAGACCAGCTGTGGCTTGATGGGTCCGCTGCCGTCCACGTCGATGTAAAAATATCCTGATGTGTTGCCGCTGTGTTTGTACGCTTCACAGGACTGCTCATACGCCGCTGCGAGGAAAAATAATGAGAACATCGTCAGGACGCTGGGAAAGGAGGAGGAAAACCGCTCAACATGGGGGCTACTTCACAGATCACTGCAAGAAAAATAACCCAAGGTTTTACGTCTGAGGAACATCAGTAAACCAAATCTGTTTATAAAATACTTTTATTCAACTCGTACAATGAAGAGTTAGAAAATGTTTTTCATTGAAAAGCAATCAATTCCAGCCGGAACCTTTGAATTTGTGTGTTTCTGGTACGCCCATTAATATGACGCACGAGTTACATTCGGCAATGAGAAGCAGCTTCTCTCGGCCATTTCTGTTTAAAAAATTAATCTGATTGGACGCTGGAAAAGTCTATAGTTGTGTTCAAGTTGTGTTAAATGGAGTTAGCCTGCAAGTGAAGCTATTCAAGGCTAAAGTAGCATCTCAATGCTAATCATGTAGCAGCAGCACAGACACTAATATCAGCGTCTGCAGCTACAGAAGCTCCAGCGTGGCACTTTCCACCAATCTGGTGAAATAACATAAATAACAGATAAAAATGATAAATAACAATAAATACTTTTTGTCATTGGGAGCCTGTGTCTTATGGGTCACATGATGATATTTGGGCGTCATGTGACTCACAGCTGTGGCAGGTGGCGCCGCTGTAGCCGCTGTCGGAGCAGTTACAGTGGAAGACGGTCCAGGTCTGACTGCAGAGGCCGCCATGTTCACAGTGACTGGGAGAGCACCTAAAACACGTAAACAGAAGAAGATTATCTTTTTACCGACCCTGTTCAGACATTCTCATTCACTCTAAAATGGAGCAAAGCGCATTAAAATAATCCAAAAGTGATGAACAGATAGAATTATGAAAGCACAAATACAAGAAGACGCAGAAAAGATGCTATAAAGCAACTTAAACATATAAGATTATAGTTTCAAAGTCTCATTCTCTCTCAGATAAAACCTGCAGTCATAAGCAAAAAAACATAAAGGCTCAATTTCAGCTTCCTAAAAACGGAGGTAAAGGGAAGAAGACAAAATGAAAAAAAGTAGAGGCTCCAGAAGTGAGCCCTGCGGGACGCCGCATGGAAGAGAAACAGAGGAAGATGAACTTGGTGTCAAACAGACGGTATCTCAAATATGTATAAAACGTGATTCACAGTATCAGTGGTGGGCACACTTCTCCTAATCCACTAATCCACTGATAGCAGAGCTGCTTTTTTTGTTTAGCGCTTTTGCTAAGTTTGAAAATGCTTAGCGCACTTAGCTTCCCCTAAAATATTTTCTCTAAATACATTTTAAAGGGCTAATTTACTTGGCTGTTTTGTAAACTTTTAGTTGAATAAAGTTCGACATCAGTTGATGAAGACAGTTTATGCATCATTCATATCCAAAGAATTAGTAAAATATCACATTTAAAGTTCAGCTACAGCTATAAAATAATTAGAAGTTCCTCTGTTTCATGTGCAAATGTGACTCTGATTAGAGTAAATTGTCTCAGAGAGCTAAAGAAAGTCTCAAGAAACTCAAAAAGCTTCTGAGAGTAAAAGACAGTTAATACAAGTCAATGGAAACTTCTAGCGTTCAAATGTTTGATCAAACGTCTGACAAGCTTTCAACATCAGAGACAGAAAATCACAGTAAAGAACAGAGGCATTTTGCTGCTTTGTACCTAAAGAAACTACCTTCAAACTGAGTCCATCATCACTGAAAACACAACGCTCCACATGCACTGAAAGTTTAGCAATGACGCAAGGAAAAAGGTTCTAATGATGAAAGCCGTAGTTTTATGTTTTGAGGTGAGTAAAGAAGATAAAAAGGGCACAAATGGGTGTAGAAAACAGTTTGTTTTTCCTCTATAACCGTGCTGTTTGAAAGCAGATACATTTGCTTGTTTGACTGCATGCTGGTGCTTTACGTGCAATTTAAAGGAAGTTTTCACACCTGATAGTCGGGTAGACTCGGTTCAACTGAGGTCCAAAAATCCAATATTTGCTATATTTTCAGATGCTATGGTTCTTTTTTCACACTGCAACCAAACCTGACATGCATATTAATCAGCAAAATAGTTTCATCTACTAAAATTACTCTGTTGAATGAACTATGAATGAATTGAAGGTCTTTAAAATATCAAAACAGAACACTCAAAGGCCTGATAATCAACATGACCTTTGACCTTCTGTAACCAGGATGACCAAGTGGTTAAGGCGATGGACTTAAGATCCAATGGACGGCTGTCCTCCTGGGTTTGAAGCCCACTCCTGGTAGAGCAGCTAGAAGTTTATTTTATCAGTAGCTGCAACTTCTGAGCCAATAATTCTGATGGTATCAGCTGAAAAACTAAAGCTGAGACTTTAAAGACAGAAAAAATTAGAAGTGAGACCAGCTGGTACCATCAGGGTGACTGACTGCCACTAGACTCAACTCCAGGTGTTATACACATTGTGACAAGTTTGTGTAGAAGCTGTGATTTCGTTAAAGAAAGTAGATGTAGCAGATGTTGTATCTCTTTAGATAAGAGACTCACCTTCCTAACAGGAAGCTGCAAGGCTTATTTTTCATAAAGATACACTAAAGCGAGTGCAGCAGGTACTACAGTTAAACTACAGTAAAGTTACTTTCTAATAATTCAGACCAAGCTCTTTAGAATGAAACAAAAATGTAAAGTTTTCAGGTTTCCCAAAGAATTCATCAAAGAAGCTAATCGAAGCATTTCTGTCAGAAGTTTTGCAATAAGAGCAGAGCTGCTGATTCAGTTCCTGTCATCAGACTGATCGCTCTGACCAATTAAACGCGTGGCTGCTCCTGGGTGTTGCTTATTGTGGGGGTTGCTTTGCCCTTTACACTGAACACAGACACGCAAACACAGATGTAATAGTTTGATCTGAGGTCAGACAAGCGTATGGGAGGTGGGTCCACAACTCAATTTTCCTCATAACTTCATATCTCATGGACCCTGAATTTAATCAGAGTGGGAGTGTGGAGAGCTGTGATTTTATTTCTCTTTTTCTGTTTCAGTGAGCAATCAGATCTGTGTGTGGGAGCTGAACATCACAGCGGTGACATTCTTGTAGTTTTGTTTCTTAACTTTTTGGCCTTCAAGGCTCCAGAAAAAAAGATTTAAGGTCAAAGCAATAATCCAGAGCAAGAAAGGTACTCAGCCATTATATCTGACATGCTTAGGGTTAGGACATAACCAAAAGAGTCTGGGTGAAAGTTGACAGACAATAAAAATGCACAAGTTTTTTCTTATCATCATTTAGCGATTAAAAATATTTTTGTTAATATTTTTCCATTCCAAGGATCTTATTTTAAGGTGTGCAAAATTATTTTTCTCCCACTATAAGGGAGTTTTGCGATAATGTGTGACGGCAAATGTGACTTTTTGTTCCTTGCTGCAGTGAGAAGTGTAGCAGAAGAAATACTGCCACCTGCAGGTGGGAGTTGGCATCACTTAAGTCCAACGTTTTGTGCTGAATTTGGAATAAATTCACAATTAAGCATTAGCACAAAAAAACACTGGAGGGACTGGCTAATGTAGAGTGGTAATATCTATGACTAAACGTGAACAAAACTTCAAGAGATAAAAATAATTTTGGGTTTTAATTGTTTAAAACTGACAAAAGTTTAAACTAACATGGATAGTTAGAACTTAACATCAAGAGGGATTCCACTGGAAACAGTAAAAGAGATCAAGATGGCTGCTAAAGAAAGGCATTGAAACAGACATTGCTGCTTTGTTGCATGTGATTCTGAGCTGATGGAGATCCAGGTCTTCCTCCTGGTCAATGTCTATGTGTGAATGGTTTGAGAGTGAGTCCTCACAGCCACCAGGATGGCCGAGAGGTTAAGGCGTTGGACTTAAGATCCAATGGACAGATGTCCTCGTGGGTTCGAACCCCACTCCTGGTAAGCTCCTGCTGTAAATCCTCACCAGTTATCTCATGAAAGGTGCTGGGGTCAATGCTGTGCTAGAAGGATATGGGGTCTTATAATAATCTGTCAGTGGAAATAGCACATCTTCATTGTTAGTAAGGAGTTATTGACTTTAAAATACCTTGCTGGAAATGTACTTGTTATTTCAACCGTTCTAAAATACTTTTATTAGAAACTAGACCAAACATACTTGGTAAGACTTTGTGTTTTTGCAATGAACACACATCAGGACCAGGATGGCCGAGAGGTTAAGGCGTTGGACTTAAGATCCAATGGACAGATGTCCTCGTGGGTTCAAACCCCACTCCTGGTATCTTCTTTAAAGGATAAACTATGTTCCAGTCTTCCTAGCAGAGGTAGCTGAAACAAGACTTAATTTGAGTTATGATAATTCTTGGACAGCTATGATGATTCACCTTCTTAAATTACGTTAGAATTAGAGTTGGACAATATGGTGGGAAAACTTAACGTGATCTAAGTGTTTCATATGAGTCGATATAGATAATTATTGATTAGTTTTATGTTTTAAAATGGTGGCGAGACCTTCCCTGTTTTTTCCAGTTTTCTCTCCTCGCCTTTGTTTTATATTTTTAAGCAGTTCGGAGGCACGGTGGGAAACCTGAAACTGCTGCTGCGCCAGTTACTCAGCAGGTTGTTGCTAGGCAACCGCAGTTGGGGGGTGGGAGGGCTTGAAACTGCTTCTTACCCAGCAGGTTGCTAGGCAACCAAAGAGTGAGTGGGTTAGTTGATGCCACAAACACAGCTTAGTTAAAAGTCTTTCCTCTGCCTAGATCTCCCAGAATGCTCTGTGGTTCTGGATCAGAGTCCAGTGAATATTTTATATATTAAACATCCTATCAAATTATTGATTTTGATCACATGTTTGATCATGATATGAATTATTATTTATTGATTGTACATCCATAATTAGAAAGGATTTATAATTTTTCAGATAACATCAAAAATGAAGGCGAATACAGTCCTGTTAATTGATTTTGTGAATCGTAACCAGGAGGAAATGCATCTCTAAGGTTTTCTGCAAAACCTTCCACTCTTCTGTAGGGCAGTAAATAATTTTCCAGCAGAAATAGTACATTAACTCTGGACCAAATATAAACACTCCCAGAATCCATAACCATATTTCCCAGAAAATCATTGCTGCTAACACGATTTGTGTTTACTGAAACCATCTGGAAAATGCTGTTGTAACTGCGAACCGACAGGAAGCATTTTGGAGGCTCTGACCTGTCGATGATGCCGCACATGTCGATCTGGAGTTGGCTGTAGTTTCCCAGAAGCCTTTGCTGCACCATGATGAGGTCGACTGGCTGGTTGTCCAAAGCGAGGAGACGCATGCAGCCCTGGAAAGTGCCGTGAGGTTTTTTACATTCCTGGTTATAATCTTCAGCAGGACATCCTTGAAAAAGCAGCAGAGAGGAGATTAAAATGCAGCAGCAAAGATTGTATCAATTAAACTTAGAGAGAATAAATACCAAGTAAAATTATATACAAAACTAACATGAAATTAAATTGATGAATATCCTCTAAATTAGAGTAAACCTCTGATTTGTGGTGAGTTGGTTCTTATCATGTTGAAGTCGATACCGCTCCAACAGGAGGAACTATTTTTTCCTTCTGTAGTCCATTAAATATGGAGAAGAACATAGTGTTTAAACCTGTGAATCTGCATGTGTGAGATGATAAAGAGCCGTAAGGCAGATATAAGAATATGTTTGGACTAGAATCTTGCTTGGCGGGCAAAATCAGGACAGGCGTTTAGGCGGTGAAAAATGAAACAATGAGCGAACAAAAAATGAGAGCGAACAAAAAGGGTGGGACAGGATAACAGGGAGGAAAGGAGAAAGAAAATTGCCTTAAAATTAAGAAAAGGAAGATTAAAAGGGAGAAAAATTAGGTAAGCCTTTAACTTTAATAACTGTAAAAAGGCTACCAGTGGAAGCGTATCAGATATTCATGTTATGGGAAATGAGCAATCAGTTCTCGAGCCCAAACTTTGGGGCCAAAGACACCAAGTCAAAAGCACTGATATCAAAACCTAACCTGACTTAAAGTCACAAAAACGATTATTTTTTTCTACAAAATATTAGTATTTTAAAGGTGACCTATTATGTTTCCTTGAACAGGTTGGAATAAGTTTATGAACTAACTTGTTTGCATATAATCATTCTGAGATAAAGAGATTTAGTCTGGTCAGTTCTGCCTATTTTGAGATGTTTCAGGGCCTCTTGTCACTTTAAATGTAACTAAGCTGCTGCTGACCATGCGCCCCAACTTAACGTTTACAATCAGAAGTGCAATTATGCAACTGTACATCTTTGAAAAGCATTAGTAGAGCTTCCTGCATCACCAACAATAATGCAGCAAGTGGTAAGGCAACAACAAAACACTTGTCATTTCCAGCAGCCATTGTACAGCACATACTGCGTTACAACCAGCTGACCAAATGTGCTGGGGCTCAGCTTCTGTTGCTAAGTAACAGGGCTGAGGTTGCTGAGCCACGGGGCAGTGCCCACAGATTGTTAAACAATCAGGAGGTTTTTGAAATGGCTTGTTTTTCACACACCAAAAACCATTAACTTATTGCCAAAAAAACATTTGGGTGTCACTGGATGGATGTGGTTGTATTTACTCTACATGATTATTAAATGACAAATACGGTACCTAAAATAAAATGTCTAAATATGCATCAACCGCCTGAGCAAACAGGCTAAATTCGTCATCAGTTGGATTTGAGAGCCAAATAAAATCTACCTGAGAGGCAGAAGCTAAAGCCACCAGGATTGCCGAGAGGTTAAGGCATTGGACTTAAGATCCAATGGACAGATGTCCTCGTGGGTTCGAACCCCACTCCTGGTAAACATCATGAGGAATAATGAAGTTCAACTCAAACTCTAATTGCTCCCTGACTTACAAGAGAGGAAAGTCTCCCTTAGTTTGGGGTAGGATAAGTGCTTTATGTCAATTTAGTGATGTATTTTATTTTAAAGGTCTGTTTGGGCATGTAGCAGGAAGTCAGCCATCTTGTTTAACTCTCAGTATCAAGCTCATCCATCCATCTGCATCTGTAAGTTCTGACTAATATTCAGGAGTAAAAGTTTAATTCAGACTTTTGTGAGAATGTTTATTGTAAATGTTTGTTTTGATGAAGCCTGTGGGTTCATGTTGGTTTACTGAGATACAGACGAGCCTTTGCTAATGATGCTAAGCTAGTACTAGCTATATTTTACAGATTTACTCCTGGAGCACTGTGTTAAACAATGAACAATTTGTTCAATTTAAAAGCAACAAATCATTTTGAAAAATAGTAAAGTATTGTTTGTGATTGAGTCATCAGTTTTTAAAGTGTTTCCATGCATTTCTTTACAGCATATTACTAAATGTTTGAAGTTCATTGGCTGCAGCTAAATGTGTTTCTTCTCAAGTGAAATATTAACAACTTCAAGCTGTATGAAAGACAAACAGGACAAAAGTCTGATCACATCTTGGCAAACACAAGAATATATTAATACTCAACATATTAGGTCAGATGTAAAAATCTTTTTTCAAAAGCTTAATAAAAAATATATCAGAGAGGATAAATGAAAACAGTACAAATTGGTAATTCTGTTTGCTTTATTTAACATAAAAGCAGTGTTTCACATCTACCTCCAAAGAAGATCTGGTTTGACACCAAGACAGGAAACGAGGGAGACGCGTGAGCGACGCCAGTTTCCTGTTTGTCCACAGAGACGGTGAGGCGGCCGTGCCTGGAGGTCAGATCCACCGAATGCCACTGACCATCATTCAATCCAGATCCTAGGGAAAATACACAAGGGCAAATATCGATTGTACGGATTTTAAATGCAAAAACACAAAACCATACCCAGTTTTTTTGTCTAGTTTCTACTGCAACTTTCAAACAGCAAGAAAATGAGCTTGTTTTAAGTAAATAATTCCTTAATATTGATGAAAATGTACTTTATTCATTTTCAGATTATCTTAGTGAAAGAATCTGCCAGCGAAACTAGAACTCTTGATTCACTTTTTGAAAGGAAAGCGAGTTCTGACTTTAGAGTATCTTCCTGACAGCTGCCTGAATTTTTTAAAACTTAGATATTAAGAGATATTTTGTGTTTTTACAGTGCAGTCCAACGGCCTCAGAGGAGGAAATACATGGAAGTTTGTGGTTGTAAAGTGACAAAATGTGAAAAGTTGATGCATCCTGCAGACTGACCGGCGCTGAGCTCCAGCAGCGCTCTGCCTCCTCTCTGGATCCGCAGGCGGAGTCTCGCTTCCGCCAGGTACAGCCACACCTCGCCTCCTTGCCTTGGGAGGTCAAAGGTGAGCAAAAGCCCGGCCTCGTTCCACGTCCTGAACTGAAACCCTACGGACATCCCCGATGACGCGGATGGCATCGTCCACGGCAACCGGAGGAAGCTGTGGGGTCCCGGGAACGTCACGGCAACGTGAACCGGCTCGGCGCAGGAAAAGGTCACGTTGCCCTGAAAGTAAAGAATAAAAACTGATTACTGAAGGGATAAAACAACAGAAAACATGAATATTAATCAGCTGCAGGGGGCGTGTCTCATCAGCGAGTCTCCTTGAGAACAGCAGCACAAACTGAAACGTCTCATCGGCGGCGGGGCGGAGTGTGTGGACTCGGCCGTCACTTCATTGCAGTCCATTGTTCTGAGGCGTAATGACACAGCAGCCGCCGCTAAAGCTGCAGCGGTAATATATTACTGCGCCGGCTCTCTGCTGGGAATATCACCCGGCTATCTTTATAATGCTCTGGAAACAGAGATGACATCTAAAAGCCCTTTGTAGAGCTGTTAAAGTGATATATGGACGCGTGTGCTGCAGAATGCATCATCACGGCAAAATATAAAGTAAAAATTGGACGATAAAAACCCGGCGAAGCTACTCACCCCACATTAAACCTGCAGAACGGCCTGCACCTCTGCATGCTAGCACCTATGAGGGTTCTGCATTAGAGGCGTGTTTTAAATTAGGCAGTAACTGAGTTAACACGCCATCACTGGGAGAGCAACAGCTTCTGTCAGGAATAATGCTGCTCTGCACTTTGAAAGGAAAAGCAGCTCACACTGCTGCTGCTGCTCCCCGTTTCTCTGCATCAACACAGAAACAGAGAGTTTGAATCAGCAACAGCTGCACTGTAAAACATTTGAAGGTGGTTTAACTTGAATGCCTTGGAAATGCACATAAAGTCCACAGGAAAATTTTGGATTTAACTCAGAATTGAGATAATAAAGTTGATTTAACTACAAGCCAAGTTGTGTAAACATTGTTTTTTTTAGTTCTGGTAACTCATGTCCACTGGAATGGACATGGGACATTTCTGGGTTTAAACTAATACATTTGAATGATTCTTGATAGTAGCTGCGTTTCCATTACAAATGAGTGCAAAACTTTGTCTATATTCCACTAATGTTGAAAAAACACAATCTCGCAATTGTAATGTTTCCATAAAATAAGAAATTAGACGTTAATAAATTTGTTCAAGTCACTAAAAATCATGTCGTTCCGTCATCCTCCTACCACTTCCTGTTTCTTCTTCGTCTTTTCGGCCAGTAGTAATCATGAGACTTGTGTGATTTGGAGAAAGTGCTTCCACTGCTGTTTTGCAAAACTTGCTAATTTTGCTACAGACGAGAAACTACCTCATCCTAGCGCTAACTTAAACACCTTCATCTGTTCAACTCTTGGAGATTTGAAAAAGTTAACACAACTCACTGCTGTGAGCGTATCTTTCGAAAAGACAAACATTTAAGTTAAACAGAAGTTATATGCAGCTCAGATGTTTGACAGAGTGCAGTCGTTCCTGAAAGTATCTGGAAATCCGCTGATGTTGAGTGTTCTTTAGCTGAAAACAACTGAAGGAACAGGGGGCACCTCGTTTCATGTGCTGCCTGCGTCTCTGTGAAGAGTCATTTTCAGCCTGTATTATTTATTTTCAGAAGGTTCGGCTGCTGCGATTGATTCTTTCTTCCTTCACTGTCTGATATGAAAGCTCAGCGCTCAGGGAGTTGAGGAGATGAATATCAAAGCTGCCTCTGCAGATGGTTTATATGTGATGCGTCCGCCTCACAATAGAGAAATAAAACTTCATCTGCTTCTAAAAGATGGTCTGGATTAATCACTGCAAAAACACAAAATCTTACCAAGTCATTTTTGGACTAAAATCAAGTGCAAATATCTTAGCACACTTGAAATGAGACAAAACTAACTAACAAGTAGGGCTGTTGTAAATTATTATTTTAGGACTGAATGTAAAAATTGTACAGTACATTATGCTGGTAGTACTTAGCTTTCGCCAACAGCTCATAGGCGCTGCCTATTTGTGTCAAAATACGGTGTGCTAAATATTAAAACATGATTTAACAAAGCTTCAAGGCAGGTAATTTTCCTAGAGGATTTTTAATAATCGAAGTACTTGAATCATTCGAGGAATCGTTGCAGCTCTACTTGCAAGAAATAAGAGCTTGTTTTAAGTCAATATTTCCTTAATATTAATAAAAAAGTTCACTTACAATGACACATTTTTCCCTTAAGTGGGATAATCTGCCAGTGGAACAAGTACTTTTTAAAATGATATTAAATAAGTTATTGATTATTGCTGAGAAGTTACTTATCAGTTAGTTTTACCTTATTTTAAGTATAAAAATAAGAACTTAAACCAAAAATTCTTGGTATTAAGGGTTAGTAAATTTCAAGATGTTTCATATCAATATTCCAAACTTTTCCACAATTCTAGAATCCTTAATACAAAATTACAACATCAATATATAAACTCATTTTCTTCAACATCTGTAAGAGTCCAGTTTTTAGTTATTATTTTTTTTATTTGTTTTTGGCAATTTAAGCGAAAAGGAAAAATAAGAACAGAACACACTTGAAAAAGATCCACTGCAGCAGCGAATGGACTCGATACATAGTAACCTTTGGATTTAGAAAAATATGTCACTGACAGCTCTGCAGGAGGACAAACAAAAACCAGTTGGTTCTAAATAAAGAGATACTGAAGACAGAAAAATCACTGGATTTAAACCTTAATCACATAATAAGATGATAAAAAAATAAGATCCGATTATCAGAAGAAAATGTCTTAGTCTGAAAGAAAAAGATAAGAATCAGAAGATAAAGACTGGAAAACGACCTTTCTCTACTGAACTGGATGGAGGATTTATATAAAAGCAGAAACAAGAGCTGAGAGTCAAAAGATTTATATAAAAATGATTTAACAAGCAGCAACACTTCAAAACTGAAACAGTGACTAGAAGAACTAAATGAAAGTCAGTCTGATGGAAACATTGATGTGTGGAGGGTTAAAATAAAATAAAATAGGAGATGTTTTAAATAAAGTGTACTTTATAATCAACACTTTACATGTTGTACTGTTTTTTAATACATTAATTATTGTGTGGAGATCTGGGAAAATTTTTATAAAACCAACACAAAACCTTACGCTTATAACTGAGATTATTTTGACACAACTTTTTATGATGTAGAGCCCAGAACAGCACTGACTGTGTAGAAAACCCTTAATAAAACCTTCCAATGTCTATAAAAGTGGTTTAAGCAAACTATGAATTAGGAGAGAAGGATTCATTTAAAACAAATAAACAAAAACAATGTCAGGACAAATACTGAAAAAAATGCACTTCAGTTAGAGGGACTCGGGTGTAGAATGATGGTGAGGAGTTAAAACTGTTTTTCACTCTTAAAGTTAACAATAAGTTATAGGAATAACTTGCTGAACAAACACAATAAGGTTTGATGGTTTTCTTTCAGGAGTTTGTCTGCAGATCCAGCTGGAATTCCTTGGAGATGTTTTAGAAAATATACAGTAGAGATTCTGCTGCTTTATGTAAAACAAAGTGAAATAATAAGTTCGTGTCCATCTTCATTTTTTGTCACTGGCAGGAATTTAAGTATTTTTTATCTGTTTCTATGCTGCTTTCGCCTTGTATTTTTTTAGCACTGTTTTTATTTTTGAAAAATAAATAAACTTAAACTTTACTTACCTTTATGCTAACCTGCTGGTCGTTGTTCTTAGCTAGTTCTGTTACGTTAACACCGTTGTACATCAGGTTTTCCAGGCAGCCCTGGAAGTTTTTCCTGGCTGCGTCTGGATTCTGCGACACTCCTACAATCAGCTGAACATAATGTGGATTTAGTGAGTTTAAATCAGGTTTATGTGGACGTTTCCTGGTTCCTACGCACCAGTTTGACGTCCCAGAGGCTGAACTCTTCATCGGTTTGGACCGTCTCTGTGTGTCTGTCCACAGTGAGGTTGAGTTGGGAGTTTCTCTGTCTCAGGACGACGAGGTGCCAGTGCTGGTCGTCCAGCAGGCTGCCGACGGACGTCAGCCGACGGGGCTCAGAGGACGAAGAGGTGCCTGGAAAAACGGAGGTGTTACATAATAAATAATACTATTTTTACTCGAGCGTGTGAAACCAAACTCAAATTCTGACTTATTTTTATGTTTTGATCCACTTTCTCCTTGTAACTCATGTTATTTTGTCGTCTTAAGCATAACAGTAAAAATGATAACTTTACATGTTTTTAGGTTTTCATCCAGGTTTTGTTGTTTGGATGTGCAGTTTTTTATCCTCTGTAGTTTTTATGTAACGTGTTTTCTGTCTGTCTCTGATCTGACAGCCGGCTGCTCCGTTACCTGACCTCCATGTTTGTTTTCATCCTCGTTATTTGACCTGTTCATCTGCTGCTTTCTGACAGTCTGACCTGAAGTCAGAGCAGCAGAAAAATCCCTTAAGATAAATAAAGAAAACTCTTCTTTTCTCCGCTTCACGCAGGGAGGGTCACTGCAAGGCCATCTCATTAGAAACACATCAGTACATCTGCATACTTGTCTGGAAGCCGAAGCCAAATATGTGAATACAAAGGAACATGGTGAGACATCATTAATGATGAATGAGCAGCAGCCGGTCCTAATAAGTGGATCTCCACTTGGGATGTGAGAGAAAACTTTGCGGTTCTGCTGAGAGAAGAAACCAGGAGAAGGCGCATTAAAAATGCATCGCGTATTCTTCGGAGGGGTGGTGGGAGGCAATCCCAACGTCAGAGACAGAGAAGAAAGAGAGAGAAAGAGGCGAGCCGGCAGCTGGAAGGATGACGGACAAATGTACCTTTGATATTTGAGCTCATTCCAGGAGAGGATAGATTTTCCTCAGAAAAACAACTTCATCCAGACAGAGAAAGTTATGATTTTCACCTCATGATAGAGAGGAACGTCTGTGCTGTCAGCGCAGCTATTGTGATGATTTATTTGATTTCAGTGTGGATGAGCAGAAAGACACAAAAGCAATCAATATGAGAGGAAAGACAAAACAAATTAGATATCTTCTCTGGCATTGATTAATAGGACAATTAATATGCTGCAGGTTGTAAAGAGGGAGACCTCACTGGATGGATGTTTCATCAAATGGATGATGTGATTACTTCATAAGTGAAGGGAAAGACAGAGACCGAGCTCACATATTACATTTTCAAACGGAGAAATTTCCCTAATGATAACACTGAATATGAATGCTGGAAGCTTTTTCAGACGTCAGAATTCAGCAACTCGTTTTGAGAAATCCTGATTGGTCAAGCAGAAAATCAACCAAACTATTATAATCTTAATCTCAAATGAGCCGTGTGTAAACAGGATTATAACACTTACATGCAGAGTTATGCAAGAATGAGTAAAAATGAATTTAATCTGTTTTTAATGCTTCTGAAAACAGGTTATGTTCTCTTCAGTGCATATCGTAGTTTTAGGTCTGGTCCGTTTGTTCGTTTTAATCGGATGCAAAATCTGTGGGTGAAGCTAAAAATTAGGGTGATGGCAAAGAGGCGTTCAGAAAACAAGGATTTAGAGTTTATCATCAAAGATAAAGTATATAAATAAATACTTTATAATCACACAATGTACAAAATATACATATTTTTTAATTTGACAGTCTGTTTATATTAATTTTTAACTCAGTTATATGTTTTTGCTTCAACTTTTTCACTATATTTAGCAGTAAAAATCACTGGTTTTGGCCAAAATTGGAATCTATACCTATACTTTGAGCGGACTGTCATTAACACAACGAAACATACATTTAACATTTATTGAAGAAATACTTTAATATGTTCTGAGCTTGTCTACATATTTGACAGAACCAGGGTTTCTGCAGATTTTACAAGATCAAGTTTAAAATTTTTTATGGAAATTATAAATGAAATTAGACCTGCATCACGACAAAAACTCACAAAAGAAAATCTCAACTAAATAAACAGAAACGGACAATTTTTATTTTTTTTTGTGTGTGTTAAGAAACACCTTGTGTTTTTTGTTAGGAATGTTTGTAAAGGATTCTTATAGTAATGTCTGGTGTGGACGTCAATGGGGATCCTTAAATAACCAAAAACACAAGTAATGAGGCTTTTTGGTGAAAACGAACAATAAAATCATTTTAATAAAGATATGCTGCTTGTTGAAACTCCCTGATTTACTGACAAAGTCCTTCAGAAAGCATCAAGATCATTCCTGTCTGCCTTTGAAAACTGGATGTTTACTTTTAAAATCTGAATCCATTTCCATGAATCTGAAAAGTAAATTTGGATTAAGTGAAAGTATAAGTGCTTTTCAGGTTGAATGCTGTTCTGAAGGACATTAGGATTGACTGCGCTGTCTCATCGTTACAGTCGATGCCGTTTGTTTTATCATTCTGCGCCTGACCTCAGGGGAAAATCGCTTCATCGTATCTCTTCTGCCTTCCTATTAAAACGCCTCTAAATCTGATCACTCTTATCGGGAAAACCGCTTGGTGTTACATCGTTTCGCCGGCTGACTCTCGTAAAGCTCAACCTCCGTCAAAGACGGCCTGTAACAATTCAATGCAGATCACATAACGGGAGGCTTCCAGCTGGATCCGTTGCTTTTTATTCCCCGATAGAAAGGATTCACTTCGTTTTTTTAAAAGAAGGATCAGATTCGGCTTGACAAGGTTGAGTAATAATAATTATAACACATGTCCTAAAGCTGAAAACTAACAAATGAACCAAAAATAACGGGGTGGGAACTGAGCTTACGAGGCAGATAACTTCAGATGACAGAAAAGCTCTGCCAGATATTTGCTTCTGCTCCAAATGAATCAGCTCTGAAGTTTCTAATTGGAGCTCTTGGTGCTGCCGTTATTCAAGATCATGTTGCAGTTTCCGGGCTGTTGCTCAGTGTTGCCTCATAAAGAGAGGAGCGGGATCTGAAGTGAACGGTGGGAGGAGAAAAGAGGCCTGGATGTGCTGGCGCTTCGGAGAACAGCAGGCATGAACTCTGGGTCGGCAGATGACCTGAATTATGAGCAAAACAGTAAGACGGGCGATAAATAAAGCAGGTAATGTGAAGCAGGGAGCTGAAAGATGTATAAAAAGCTTAAAACTGCTTCTGAGAAGCAATGAGAGAAGAAGAAAACCCAAGAAATGAGGAGCGGATAAGGGTCTAAATGGGCTGTGAGTCTTATGATGGAGCATCAGAAAATAAAGTCACAGTGTTACAAGAATAAAGTCGTACAATAATGAATCAAAATAATATGAAAATAAATCTGAAATTGTAAAAGAATTAGGTGAAATATTACAGCTGCATGACATTAGGTCAAAAATTATGAAAAAAAGTATTTATATTGTGAGCAAATCATACAAGACTTAAGTCAAAATATTACAAAAATAAATGTTACAAGAAAAAAGTGATTATGAGAAATAAAATCATAATATCGTCAGTAAAAATAATAGAATAAGAATAAAGGTGGACTATTATAAGTTGAAATATTACAAAAAAGTCAAAATTTTGTGAAGATTTATAAGAGAATTAAGTCCAAATATTAAAAGAATAAAGTCACAATATTACATGAATAAAGTCGCATGATAGTAAGAAGAAATGTTATGAGATTTATGTCACAATATTATAAGAAAAAACTCATTATATTGTGAGAAAGTAGTACGAGAATTAAGTCAAAATTTGATTTGAATTTAAAAATATTTCATTGATCCCAAAGGGAAATTAAATGAAATAATACAAGAAAAATGTCATAAAATTAGGAGAATAATGTTGTACAAGAATAAATATATATATAATTAAGTTTATTTTTGATATAAAGTTAAAAAAAAAAAAAAAAAAACGCAGCTAGAAATGAATCGGAGGAAAATCTTTCCTCCATCCTGAACCATCTGTGTTAGATATTTAGAAACTTTAGATATGTGAAAAGAAACAATAAGTTTAAAATGTAACAGCATTTAAAAGAAGAAACACTCCAGAGTTTGATGTTTAATATGAGATTAATGTTTTGTCATTTTTGAAGGACGTAAAAAAGAGCCGACGACTAAATAAAAACCCACAAAAGACAAAATCTTTTTTTTTTTGTTCGTTGGATGGACCAAAAACTGAACTTTTATTTTTCTGGTAATTATTTTCTAACTCTAATGTAGAATGTAGAAAAATCTATTTTTCATCCCAAGGCTATGCAGTTCATCTTCCTAATTGGACAGTTTTCCAAGGTGATCTACTCGTTACAGAAACAGAGACTTTCCAAAAAAGTACCTGGGTCATTTTTTTAAAGGTGACACAGATGCAGGGGATAAAGGTCCTACAGAGAGCGCTCAAGGTGACATAAATTAGTTATTTCCACAATGTCAGAACCTTTGTTTAGAAACTTTTATCTCTTTTCAGATGCTCCACAGCTCTTGAAAATGTAAAAAAAAATATATAAAAAATTAAAAAACTGAGCAAAAACAATCCTTGGAAGATGAAAATGAATGTTAATGCCAGTTGGAAACTGGTTTAAACTCAAAATGTCCGCCGCTCACATAAACAAACAGTTTTGTACGGACTGCAAGCAGAGCAGAAAGTCTTGGTGAGTCCAGACGTAACACATGGTGCCACGAACCAGAACCATCCATCATGGCAGTAACGAGACGGCGATGCAGCCGCCAAGAGAGAGCCGGGGATTAACCAATCAGAGGCCAGCATGTGAGCTGGCAGCCAGTAACTCTCAATAAAACATCACAGGATCTCATTCTGCGTTTTTCATGGACCTCTGTGACGATGAATCAAACAATTGATCTGCCTTTCATGGATAAACTGTTTTTTCCTCATGATTCAAAATAGCCCAAGTTAGTTTCTTCTTATTTTTACAGTTTTATTTTTGAAGTTCCCTTCTTTTATAGACTTATATTTTAAAAGTTTTCTGTGTATTTTTATAACAAATGCCTGAATCTATTTGTATCAGATCTTAATCTGGACCTGAAGTCCAGTTTCTTAATAGATCAGGTAAATATTTATTTACCTTTAGCAATATTTTTCAGCATCTTGCTAAAGGTAAGATGGTTTGAGCAGCTAAATTTGAGATTAGCTGCTTTAGAGTGGAATATTGGGGTTTTATCTGGTTGCCCAACATAAAATAGTGCAAAAATGTTTTTTTTTTATAGTAAAACTATGCAAATAAAATCTGAAAAGTGTGGCTTGTAAGTATTTTAGGGTGTATATCCACAAGCTTTACAGATGAGTTTTTTCTTATTTCAAGAGAACCAACCATCTCTCCATAACATAAAGTGTTTAATTTTTCTGAATTTGCTGAATTAGAAAGAAAAATCAATAAATTTTAACATTATTTTGTGTTATTCTGTAGTATTACCATTGAAAAGAATAAAAATAGGTGAAATACTTAATTTCTCATTAACAGAGAGATGTTCATACAGAAGTACTGTCTGCAGTTGCTCTTAAATTAATGTTAAAACTTCACTTCAGGAAGTGTTTTAACTAACCACATCCCTCAAAACCAACCTTGCCTATTGGCATGGTTTTTTTTTCTTCTAATTTTGCTCCATTATTTTCCACTTTTCTGTCATCATCACATCTTTGTTTTCATAGAAAATCAGTAATGTTTGGTTGAGAAGTTGACGCTGCTCAGTCATGCAGCTATTAACAGAACCACCTAAAGTGTATTTTTCATTCCACATCAGAATCTGTTTCGACCGTTTCTCTTTCTTGTTCTGGTATGGTCCCGCCACATTTATTTCTGTATGAACTGGATCCACTTAAGGATGACCAGCGATGCCCTCTACTGGATGGAACCAAAACTACAACATTAAAAGAAGTTCTTAAGTGGATTTTACTAGTTAATCAAATTGAGCTCATTTTAATCGAACTATTAATCAACAATCACAAGTGGATTAACTGTTTTCATCCCCAGTTCTAAGCCATCTCACTGTAGTCCTGGCTGTTCAAATACTTTATATGGACCATTATGTATTTTTGTTAAAGGTGTTGTTGGCTCTAGTAGCCTTTATTTGAAAGTAGTTTGACAAGAAAAAGGGGGAAGATGTGCGGCAAATGTCACCAGGCCGGGACTCAAACCTGCGACCACCGGCATGAGGACTAAGGCCTCAATACATGGGTTGCACTGCGCCCCTGCGCCACCACAGCACAACCATTATGTTTTAATTCTTACTTATAGAATGTCTAATATTTTGGCATGATAGAAAAAATGCTGAGGTACTCCTTTTAGCTCACCAACTTTGACAGCATGATGACCCAGATTGCTGATTCTGTCTTTGTTTCTGTATGGGCGAACCCAACAACACACAGAGGAAATCTTTTTCTGGAGGAAAACCGCTTCATGTTCTCTGCCTTTATTCCCTCCTCTCTGTTTCTCTGGTTTCCTTTCAGGTGTTAACAACCTGATTACTTTCTGCTCAGATGGTCTGGCTGCTAATTGGATTCCTGTGGTTTCAAACCGACCAATCACCACAGAGAGCCGTCAGTCAAACGAGAACACCTGAGGAGCTCTGGCCGTCTCACTGCGTCCTGTTTGTGTGAGCAGTTGATGCGTTGGCCGCTAATTAGCCACCAAGAATGTTAAAGTATGCTCTGTTCCGACTTGGCTGAATGCATTTTCAGCTTATATTTGTTAGAAATAGTAACGTATTTTCTGGACCCCAGAATTAGTTGCACATGTCAAAAAATGATTATGAAGAGGAAAAAACATGTATAACTTGCAGGAAAATACTGTAAAAATATTTACAACTTTCTTTAAATAATCATTTTTTATACCGTATTTTTCCTTCATAAAATCTTCCTTGTTTTTCAATTATTATTATAAAATGTAACTTAAAGATGTTATTTGCCAGGCTCCTTTTTCTGATTACCTGCCAGTCAAGCTAGCATAGCTAGCATAGCCAGCAAGTATGAAATTAAAAAGTTTCTCAGAAGAAAAAGAGAAGACTCTAAAACTGGAAAGTAAGAGGCAGCACTTATGCTAAAATAATGTAGAAATTATTAAATAATGGTTAAAAACACTCTAAAAATTGATATTTTTTACATATTTTGTAGCATTATCTTTGGGTTTTTGTAAACGGAGATCCCGGTCAGAAGGTAATGCCATTTGGGGGTTCATGGCATGGAAAAGTTTGGGAACCGCTGTCCTAAATAACAGATTAAAAACAATAAATATTTTACCTGTTAAGCTTATATGCTAATTTATTCAATAATTTAGCCGCAAAAACAAATAAACTTTAGACTCCGAGCACTAATATTAAGTGTTTTACCTTGTCTGAGCAGCAGCTGTAGCTTCCCCCTCTCCAGCTGCAGGCTGAGGACTGACCCTTCCCGCCCTTCGGCGTGCAGCAGTGTCCCGGAGTTCCTCAGGGTTTTGAACTTCAGGGAGATGACCTGCTTCGACCCCTGCCTCGGCACTGGACCCGGTCGGTACGTCAGGCTGCTGCCGCCGTCGAAGCTCATCACATCTGAGGCTGAAAATAAAAATAAGACAGAAGCATCTTCAGCTGTGATCCTCAGCCTTTACACTCGCAGTGAGTTCAGCTTGTTACTGGGTTACAAATCTGTTTTCTGTTTATCAAGCACTTTCTCTGCCGGTGTCCTCTGCTGGCTGGGGATTTAGACTGAGGCGAGACGAACGGTGTAGATGGGAAAGAATGGACTGCTGTTAAAAAGAGCAGCTGCTGAGCTCAGCATCAGTTTCCTCTTCAGTTGTACAACTAATTTCCCTTTCTCTTTTTAATGAAGTTGGCAAGTCTTTGACCTCACTTAGCTTGCAGTAATGTGCTTATTGCACTGTACAGTACATTTCCTGCTGATTACAGAGCAGCTCCGATCGCCCGACTCATCCTTTGTGTGGAGCTGAAAACGCTGTTTCCAGCTTCCTTTATGTACAACTGAACATGTTCATCTAGCTCCTAGATAAGATTTATATGTTTTATTCAACTGCAGTAAGGCCCAACCCTGTAATTATTCAAAACAACAGAATTTTTCTAGCTGAATCTCAGTCTGTGCACTGTAAAAACACAAAATCTTACCAAGTATTTTTGGTCTTGTTTTTAGTGCACTTGAAATAAGACAAAACTTACAAGCAACGTTTCAGACAAATATGGGTGCTTGTTTGAAGTCAATAATTAATTAATATTGATGAAAAAGTCCCTGTTATTTCACTTGTAACATAGAAAAATGTCTTGTTATATGTGAAATAATCTGCCAGTGGAGTTAATAATTTTTCTTTAATTAATGTTAAGGAATTATTGACCTACCCCCAAATCTGACCAACTATTTTTGATCTAGTTTCTTGTCCAAACATCTCAGTACATTTGAATAAGACAAGCGTACCTGTCTTATTCAAGTAACTTCAAGTAACTCAGGAGCTTGTTTAAAGTCAATAATTCCTTAATATTGATGAAAAAGTTTTAGTTCCACTTATTTCACAATCAAAGGTCACTGAGCCGTTACCTAGCAACGCCAGCCCAGCCCAACCCGTTACCTAGCAACGCCAGCCCAGCCCGTTACCTAGCAACCCAGTTCTAGTTCCATTGGAAGTTTATTTCACGTATAACATGGAAAAATGTCTTGTAATAACTGACATAATCTGTTAGTGGAACTGGTAAATCTTTTTAAATTAATCGTAAGGAATTATTTACTTAAACTGCAAGAACAAAGAATGTGTGTGTAATTTCTCGTACAAAGACCTTACTACATTTGAAATAAGACAAAAGTAACTGTCAAGCAAAATTACAACATAATATGGGAGCTTGTTTTAAGTGAAATATTCCTTAATATTAATGAAAAAGTACTAGTTCATTATTTCTCTGATGTTAAGACATTTTCTGTTTTGTGGTTGTAAACTGTTCACACAGAAGTCTCATTGAGGTCGCATTTAATTATGCAAAAACGCAAAAAGAAAAAACTGAACTTAGCACAAATCTGATTTATATTGGGTACAAAGGGGGAGAACAATATGAATATTTTTATCAAATATATTCATCAAAAAGATTAAAAGACTGCTTCAGCATTGTACTACCTGCATACAAACATTAGAAACATTCCAAAATTTTATATAAATGACACTGTCTCCAAATGTAATTACTTTTAGCCCTTTTTAATACTTTCTAGGAAAAACAAAGCATGCATCTGCAGATAAATGCTGCAGCTTTCCAGTGAAATTAAGCAGGCAGCGCTACAGTGTCAGCATGAGGTCTCACTCTCCCCCCTGAAGGTGCAATTCTCTCCGCCGTTCAGCGGGTGACAGAGAGGAACATCACCTCAAGTTGAGTGCTTGGCAGCAGACATAAACCTGGGGCTTTTACTACAAAGCAGGATTAAAGGCTCAGTGAAGTAACTTCATGTTCAGCGTTGGGTTGTAGTGTCATAAAAGCTGGTTTACCTCATACTTCTGTTCAAATCGAACCTTAGGGGGGTAAACTGCTCCTGTTTGACTCATATATTTTGTACAAAACGGTGAAAACCTTCAGAAATACTCATTTAACATGCATAAGAATAACAATAAAACTTGATATGTCCCATGTTTTAAATACATTTATTTGCACGAGTATGCAGTGAACCGTTTCTTGCAGAAAGTTGCTGTCAATAGGAATAGATTGACCAAAAACAGATCCCAATTCTGATCACTGAGTTGCTGAATATTGTAGTAGCTGAAGTCGAGATGGTTTGAGACTCACTGTACGGACATCCGTAGGCCTCCAGGCGCAGTCCGATCCGCCCAGCGGGATTCCAGTCCAGAGGAATGAGGCGCAGGAAGCGAGCGACTGCAGGCTGCTGCAGCTTGTACTGAACCACACTGTCTGCGTTAGAGTTACCTGGAAAAGACTGGAAACACACACACATGTACAGACACATTAAATATTTCTATAATAAAAACTACATCATTAAATAAGTTATTGTGCAAAATTTACATTTGGGATGTTTTTGTACTTCCATTTGGGTTTCTATTGATTCTAAAAACAGCACAAACACTTAAAAAAGCTGGGGAGTTTTTTTGGCAATAAGTTCATGTTTTTGGGTGTCTGGAAAGTGAGTCATTTCAAAAACCTATTGACTGTTAAGTCACAACTGAGGGCACTACCCGTTGCCTAGCAACCTCAGCGGAGTTCTGACCAATCTTGCTGAGCTTCAGCAAGATTGGTCAGTTGGTTTTACTGCTGCATAACGGCTGCTGGAAAATTCATGTGTTTTGTTGCAGAAACCACTTGTTGCATGTTTGTTGGTTGTGAAGGAGCCTCTACTTCTGCTTTTCAAATTTGCATGGTTATATAATTGTCCTTCTGTTTGCAATTATTTTCATGAATGAATGTAAACGTTGATTTGTGGGGGCATGGCCAGCAGCAGCTTATTTGAATTTAAAGTGACAAGACGCCCTAAATCAGCTCAAAGTAGTCAGAACTGATCAGCGTAAAATCTTAGTATCTAAGAATGATTTTGTGCAAAAAATTTACTGAAAATGTTGTGTAAAAATCTATTGACCTAACATATTCAACAATGCATAATATTTCACTTTTCACATTGCTTAACTACTAACATAATGCTTGTAAATATTTCAAAAGAATTATGAGCACAAGTTAGAAACTGATCTGTGAAATGACGAGCTGAATGTCTGACGGATTGCTTTCTGTCCCTTTCTTTGCTCATTCAGTTTCCTCCATCTGGCAATCTGTCCTAATTGCTCGCCTCCCTTGAGGTTGACATGCAGGTTAACTATCTCCCCCACTGCTGAATACAAGCCTAAATACATAATTAACTCATTTATTCCCCTCATAATAATGACAGCAGAGTTGATTCGTCTGATAATGAAGAGAATTTTACTGCGATAGCAAATTAGTTTTTAGTTACTTCAAATCAGTTTGAGACTCAATCGACTGTTTTTTAAATTACCAAAGAAATTAATTTGACCCAAACAAATCAAACTAATTTATCGTTTTACGTCGACTGTGATTTAGAAAGTTTGGAAAGTGGGACTGAAACGCCACTTTTTTAAAGGTGAAATGTTTTATTTCTCCACTTTCTTGTGTTTAATCAACTCTTGCACAATATACCGACTGACAGAAAATATCAACGAGTGCAATGTCATAACTGTAACCTTGGTGCAACATCAAGTAGGTTAGTTTGTTTCAATATATATGTATATGACCAGATAAATGGACTTTCACAAGCCTTAATACACAAAGTTGATACAGATTTCAGTGGATAAAATGGTTCCTTAGACAGAAACTGCATTGTTTTATAATTGGAATAAATATGATCTGATTGAATTGGCTGCATATTTTTGTAAATTGCATGAGTGTAAAATGCTTCGAGACATTATTTGTTGTCCACTGACATTATATAAATATAGGCTGAAATGACTCATTAAATAATTTAACATTCCTCAAAGCAAATTATCTGCCTCGATGCTTCGTTAAATTTATGCTTTACTATATAGCGTACTGTGTTCGGGTCAGATGATTATTTGTGTTGGACAATGCTCTCACTTCTGGCATTGCTAATTGCTATTAGCCTTTATGGAGGGAAATGAGGAGGAACAGAAAGAAACGCCGCCAAGAAATAGACAAAAAGTTTCAAAACTGATTGATCACTTTAAACTACAACAAAAAGATGACAATCCTTTCCAGAACAGAACGGAATCAGAACAGAATCTGACATGTTGTACATGTACAATGAAATACATTTTAGCTAACATTATATGCAGTAGCTGGTCAAGAACAGTAATAACATGAAATATATATTTCATTAAAGTTTTTTTATATTTCAAATTTGGGACTGAAAGTAGGCATAATGTTTACTAAAATCTCAATTTAAATTTTCTTTTAAAAAGTTATATTTCTCATCTTTTTTAAACTTAAAACAAATTTTTAGTACTTTAAACTTGAGAGTAAAAGTGATGTTTGAAGCAGTAAAAAATGTTTGCTACCCTTTTCTTCATGTCGTTCACATCCAACATTCCCCTTCTTCCTCGTTCTGATTCACTCTTTCACATAAATAGTCCTCCTGATTCGCTTTATGTGTTCTTAGAAAACAACTGAAACAACAAATTATCTCTAATTTGCTCTGCAGCTGTGAATCGATGAGTAAATTAATAAAAATATTAGTTTTCATGAGGTTGCAGCTATTTATATAAAGACTACATTTTATGTACAAGAAAAAAACATATACTTGTTACTTTCTTACATTTTCATAAAAGAAAAGCATCAGATTTCTTTTTTTAATGCTTGAAACCATTAAGTCTTTTTTTTAAGTCACGTTGCAAAAAAAGTTTTAATTTTTAGTGCAAATATCTAAAACTAATTTATACAAACATGTCACATAAAGTTAGCACCATAGAGACCCAATTAGAGCTGATTCAGAGATTAGTTACTTTCGCAATGCAAAAACAAGTATTTTTATCTAGATTTAGTGAAATACACTGGAAATAAGATAAAACTGTCCATTTTCTTTACACCCTTATCCCTGGTGGGGTCAGGAGGGCTGCTGGTGCCTCTCCAGCTAATGTTCCAGGTGAGAGGCAGGTTCACCCTGGACAGGTTGTCAGTCTGTTGCAGGGCAACACAGAGACAAACAACCATGCACAGCTAGGGACAATTTAGACAGACCAGTTAACCTGACAGTCATGTTTTTGGACTGTGGGAAGAAACCAGAGTACCCAGAGAAAATCCACACATGCAAAGGGAGAACATGCTCCATGCAGAAAGACCAGGGCCAGGAATTGAACCCAGAACCTTCTTACTGCAAGGCAACAGCTCTACCAACTGAGCCACTGTGCAGCCCTACACTGGAAATAAGATAAAACTGACTTACAAATAATTAATCAGAAAAGTACTTGTTTAAATAATTCCTTAATATTGATAAAAAGGCTGTAAGTGAAACAATCTGCCAAAGGAACCAGATTTTTTCTACAATATTAAGGAATTATTGACTTAAAACAACCTTCTATACTGTGCTGAAAAGTTACTTTAAGTTAGTCTTATCTTATTTTAAGTGTACTATGATATTTGCACTAGAAACTGGACCAAAATATTTGTGTTTTTGCAGTGCAGATGGTGACTGGACATGAGCCAACCAGCAGGTTGCAGAAACGGATTGCTGAAAAGATGTCACAAAATAAACTAAAACAGAACATCACATGTTAAGAAAATAGATGGAAATGAACTGTTGAGAAATTCAATTTTCAAAGGAAGTGATGAAGGAAATTTGAGAAAGAGGGGAGAAGTAAAACAATCAGGACTCCGCTCTCACATCCTGAGCCCTCCAGGAGGAAAGAAACAAACAGATAAAGAGGAGCAACAATAAAGGAAAGATGGATTGCAGCATTTCCAAACACCAACAGGCTTCCAAGGCAGGAAGAGGAGGGAGGAAGACATCCTCTAACACAGAGAGGAAAACAACATATTGCCTCCTCTGGTCCACATCCCACTATTCTGAGATCTGAAGCCCAGTAGGTAATGTGTTGTGCTTGATCCAGCGGCTCTGAAATGATTTTTCCCCCTCTGACAGACTCCCTAAGCTGACTCCTTCAGAGAAGTTCAGAGACACTTTGAAATGCGGCTGGGCTGCTGCAGAATATATGTATAGTGCCAGATCAACATGTTTAAAGCTGGATCCCCAGCGCTGAGATTAGCCGGATTCCCTCCACACGGGAAATTGCCTTGGCTGGGCTTCTAATCAGAAAACTCCTCCGTGCAGCAGCGTGACAAATGTGGCTTCAACCTGGGTAAATGTTCATGCTCAGAGTGGGGGGGGGGGTTAAAAATGTAAGTTTGTTGCATTATTTGGAGTTTCTGCAGAAAACGAGACGCAGAACTCAACAAATCTGAGGCGGGCTCACTGGGCTGATGGAGGCACCGCTGTGTTTTGCTACGACATCAAAGCTCGTTGGTATTCCTGGACGATAAACTGCAGCTACGCTACAGCAGAGGACAAGCATGACAGACACCCACAAAACACAAAGAAGGCAGAAACTTCACAGCCTGTGACAGGACGGAAACGATTAATCGGATTAATTGTGATTAATCAGTTATTTAAATGATCATTAATTGTTAACTGGAGTACACAAACTCAAAAAAGGCCATTTACTGAAAGAACTACATACAGAGCAGTAATTAAGCCAAAACTGTACAAAATATTTTTATATATTACATCTAAAATAAAAAACCCTGTTTGTAAATCTGTTCTACCCAGAACTCCTTAAGTGGAAGAGCTTTATGTTCACCTGGTGCAAAGTCTGTAAAAGAAATCTTCTATTAAACACCTTTAGCTATCCAATTAGCAATCCAAAAATATTAGCACTGAAACGATTAGTCAGATTAATTGCGATGAATCGATTACTGAAGTAATCATCAAATTATTTAATAATCATTAACTGGTTAAGATTTTTTTAAGATATTGTTTATTTTTATGCAAAAAAATTTCCTATTTAAAAAAGGAACTGAATTATTTGTTTATTTGCATCTTTTAATGTATTTCTAATACTATATAAAAAACGATTAAACAATGAAATGAAAAATCTGCAGGACTGATATTTCATCAGATCACTCGATTAATAATTAGAATAACTGATATTATTCTAAGGAATAATACCAATTACAGATGTAAAGATGTGCAAGAACAGCTCCAAAACTCAGAATACCCTGGAGGATGATGATTCCTGTTTGTTTATGCATGCCTGGGTAGTTTCCACCGAGCCATTCCACTTGATTTATTGTGCATATGAACTTCTCTCTGTGTCTGCATTTGGGTCCTCAAATCACGTCCATATAACAATAGGAACATTTGCATGTAATTAAGCTTAGTAAGGATTAGTACGGAGCGCAACCTGAACTTGAGGAACAGAAAAAGAATTTGAATTGCTATTGGAAAAGCTTTAATAAGCTCTTTGTACATCAGCAGCATCCTGTCACTGGACTGACCTTTTAAGAAATTAAAAGGCCAAAGGGATACAACGCTGCTAATACACGTTTTGACTTAAAACCAACTAATAAGATCTAAAAGATCCATTCTATAATGATAACAACCAGTGCAAATAAGCGAAGATGTCACAAAAACATGGGCTGGCTTAACTATTACAGTCATCAAGTCTGGATTAAATAGTTATTTTTAAAGGAACTAGTTTTGACCATTGAGATTATCTGAATGCCAAAATAATTTGAACATTCAAAAGTGACTCCAAAAGATAATTTCTGAACATTTCCAAATGGCCAAGTTCACCACAAAGAAAAGAGGGAAAGTCATAAAGCTTTAAAGTACGTCTCCTTCACTGTTCTTTGACTTTAAGAAAGCTTTTAGACATTAATGCCTTTAAATACCACAGCATAGCAAAGGCCTTTCAGACTGTGGTGTAGAGATGCACTGATTGCAGGTTTCTGGTAGATCAATAATTTTTAAAACAGCCTAACCTGCTGATTCAGATTTTGGCCGACACAAAACTTTTTCTTGTCTGAAAAGTCACTAAATATAGCAATAAAGTCACCAAGTTGGCAACAGGTGGGAGACTATTGTTATGTGATGGATAAGAGTGATTTCTCATGTAAATACTTTTTGACAGGAGGATAGATTTAGGCACCAGGAATTGAAAGATTATGCTTGTGAAGTGCAAGATCCAACTAGGACAATAAAAGTGCAAGACCAAGAATTGACCCTTGCGGGACTCCACTTGTTACAGAAACAGGAAAAGGACGTCACAGTCAAGGGACTACAATATCATTTAGCCATGTATTAGATATTTTAAAATAGTTTAAAAAGCAAGATGCACACTGGACAGGTTGCCAGATCAGTGCATGGCAACACACAACAACACACATATTCACATCAATTTAGAGACCAAACTATTAACTAAACAGTTGTGCTTTTTCACAAGAGGAACAACACAAAAAGTCCATGCACAGACCCTAGGCTGGGATTTGAACGTACAACCTTCTTGTTGCAAGGCAACACTGCTACCAACTGCTCCACTGTGCAGCCCTGGTTTTAATAAGCATGTTGATGATAAATAGCTATACTCGTATATGTAACAGCTTGTCTATTAACTGCGTATGGAGCATCATCTTTTTTCAGTTCATGTCTTATCTGTTTACCTCTGAGTCTGTTTCTCTTCATTCTGTCTTCACAAAATCAAAAGGGAAAATGTGAAGCTGTGATCTGATACTTTGGCAAAATCGTCTCTTGAACTTAAGACGCGGCTAAGCCCTCGACAAAAATGACAGAGAGCAACAAGCAAGACGTAAAAAAGGAACAAATTGTCCCACTTGACTGCGTCTGAGTTTGTGGTGTTCAGCCAAATGTTTTGTCAGCAGAGCTCCAACACCCGCTGACACATTGCAAATGAAAAGATAAACTCCTGATGACTGAGTTTATCTTCATGCATAGCACAGCACATGCCAGAAAGGAAATGGAGTCTATACGAATGCAAACCTATGAAAATAAAATCATGTCTGATGATTACATTCATAGTTTTTAATTAATAAAAAATAAACCAACCCCTATGCTGTCCTCCTGTCTGTACTGCTTCCAGTTGTGTCCCGTGTCGCTGAACATCAGTTGGTAAGACGTCAGCCAATCAGAGCTGCCGTAGCGGCCCTGAGTGGCGACAGCTGTGATCTTGGTTCGCTCACCCAAGTCGACCTCCAGCCACTGATACCTGTCCGAACTAAGAGGAGACCAGCCTCCAGCGCCTGCAGAGAGGGGGAGAAAATAGCAAGAGACGTGTGATTTATTAGGTTTATCTGCGCAGGAGGACATGAAATATGTTCGTGTAAAAACTAAAATAATAAATCATCTGGCTCAACCTCTCAGCTAAATTCAAACTCCTACCCTACAACCAGAACGATGAAAATCGATAAAAACTTCAGCGAAGACCTTAAAATTAATTTTGTGTCTACAACAACCAATAAGTTGTGCTTTAAAACCACAACACCAACTGGAATTTGTTCCATTTTGGTCACTGCAGGTATGCTAACACGCTAAGTATGTGACTAGTTAGCATGTTAGCAGGAGGAAAAAACAGTATAACATTGTACAAAAGTTGAAAGAAAATATGTTTTTAGATTTTTTTTTCATTTGAGTAAAACTTCTGGTGTCATGCTAACATACTAGTTAGCATACCCTTAGTTAACACAAAATATGTTTGCGTAAAAAATAATAAAATAATAAATCATGAAACTCAGCCTCTCAGCTAAGTTCAAACTCCTACATTGCGACCAAAACAATGAAAATTGATAAAAAGGTCAGTGATAAAAATTTGTTAAATGTCTGTAACAAGTAATAAGTAGCGCTTTAAAAGACAACACCAACTGGAATTTGTTCCTTTTGATTGCTGCAGTTATGCTAACAGGCTAATTATGTGACTAGTTAGCAAGTTAGCAGGACACCACAACTAAAATAAAACAAAGACCATATTAAAAAACCCCACAGTACTGGTGTGACATTTTATGAGAGATGAAAGAAAGTCATACTATTTTAGGTTCTTGTTTTATTTGATTAAATCTGCTGATGTCATGCTAACATGCTGGTTAGCATATTCCTAGTTATCCATCCATTGGTTTGACTCCCAACCTTGTGATCTTTTCTCTCTTCCCCATTTTATTTCTGCCCATTTCCTTACTAATTACAAGCAGCAAAGCAAAAGAAAGTAAAACACAACAGAAAGGTAAATATCTTTAGTTTTATTGAACATAGTTTCTTTCATGCTGATGTGATTATTAGCATATCACTAACTGTTGACTTGTTCCCTTGTTTATATTTTTTACAAGAAACAAAAGTTTTAACCCACTGATAATTTTTTTTTCAGTGGTTCTAATTCTCTTCTCAGAGAAAGCTTGGAGAACTATTAATCAAAACCAATTTTAAAAATTAAAAGAAACAAAACAATGTATAACTTAAGCCATTTGTATAAACATCTACATGAAAAATGTAATTTTTAAGAACGTATGTCAACGTATTTTTCTTGCTGAGTGTCAAGAAATCTTTTGTTTTGCTGTTTTGTGAACTCAAATAATAAATTAGTTCTTCATTCAGTACCATATAAAAGTAATTAACATTTTAAAGCAGCACAGATGTCTGAATTTTCCCTCCCTTGTCTAATAATTTTTTAAAAAGTATTTTTTTAGATAAATTTGTTTCCAATCCTCTTCAGTCTGGAAGGAGTGAACAAGAACAATCAGGTTGTATGAAGATTAATAGCTAAGCAAAACATTTTGTTAACTTATAAACTGAGTTGAAATGTACAAGAAGCATCAAGTTAAAGGTACTGATGCAGATCAATTTCACCAACGAACTGACAGTGACCTGAAAACCTCACAGCTTGCAGCAGCTAGGTGATTTAATTTCTCATGAAAATCAATGAGGAGCATTGATTAGTTTTACAGTACCTCCTAACGTGAGTATCCTTCCTCATGTTGAATGTCATCAATAAAGAAGCTGTGCTGCGATTCATGCTGACTGCTTCCATGCTGGATTTCCCAGGATGAGAAGTTTTCCCACACAAATACAAACCGAGATAAGAGTGTGAATTATTGAGACGTGAGAAACAGATTTGCAGGAGTTTTGAAAAAAAAATTCTCCCAGCAAGCTGCTGAAAAAGCAGCAATAAAACCAGATAAGCATGAATAAAACAGGATGCAGGCTGGTTCAGTTCAAGTTAGCTGAGCGTGTTTGCTGCAGGACAGTAAAATGTAAAAAATAAAAACTGTTGGTTTGTTGTCATTTGTTATTATTATTTATTAGAAGATTATTATTGCTGCTTTATTAACATTATTATCATTAGTTTTTTTCTGTCATTTTATTATTGCTATTGTATTTGTTGTCATATAACACACATTATGAAAATTTACAGGGTGCACTTTGGCAAGGAGTTGTTATTTATAACTGCTATAATTATAATTATAATTATAATTATTATTATCATGGGTCAGTAGATTTAGAGTTAGTTTGCAATAATTATGTTTATGTAATCTCATTTATTTGTTTGTTCTTTAGGATAGTATATTACACAGGCATATCAATACCATAGCATGGTTTTAATTACAAGTTTCTGATAATTACTGAGTGATATATCTTATTAAATTGAAATAGGATTAAATAAGTGTTCACTTCTTAGCTTCATTGTCTTTTTCAAACGGAAAAGCTAATTATTTTGTTCTTGGTTTATGTATTCACGTTTTCTCTTATCCTAATGATTACTTGTTTTCTTGTTTTTAAAAACCTGTTGGAAATAAATAAATCTAAATGCAAAATGTGTGCGCGTGCGTGGAAAATATTTATTCGGGCCAAAACGACGACACACAGAGCTTAAACACCAGATGGACGGATTCTGCAGACCAGAAACCCACTGAGCCCACACACACACACACACGGACACGGACACACACGCAGGCTCATAAAACGAGCGGCAGAAAGCTGTACAGAGCACAAACACACTCAGAGGGACTTCTTTTGCTTTTTGCACCTTGGAGCCAGTTCTCTCACAACCTGCTGCTCTTTACCTGAAAGAACATGATAAAAAAAAAAAATCCCTAAAAAAGTGATAAAATGGATGAAAAACTATATGTATATATTTTCTTTTATTTGTATTTAAACAATATTTGGCAACTTGGTAGGAATATCTAGACCAACATAGACCAACATGAGTCCACATTTATGTACCCAGATGGCCACAAACCAACTGCTGCGCCTGAAATTATCTTTAACTCTTCTGAGGACTGGAGGCAATCTGCTGGCTATGAACCTGTTTTAGTGACAACCTGTTTTTAGATCATTTAATACATCATCTCAAGTGGTTTTCAAGTTTGTTTTTGATATATCACTCATAAGAAACATCCTAAGCTCTAAACAGCCAAAGATTATATATTTTAAATAGATTTTTATGATCTGCACGATCTCGATAAATAAGGTGTGTCCCGCCACACCCCCAGTACTGAATCTTTAAACTCATCTGTCTGAAGAGAAAGCGCTCATTGTAAGGAAGCCTGACTTGCAAACCTAATGAAAAAAGAAATATATTGTGAAAATATATTTTGTCTTAGAATAACAATATTACCTCTTTGGTTGTACACTGAAGATCTATATTGTATCTGGTTTCTATCTCTGGAAGGGGAAACTTCCAGAGATAGAAACCATAGACATAATTTTTTTCTTTTTAAAGGTGATCTATTATCTATCATAATTTACATTTGTATTTCCATTTGGGTCTCTACTGCATCTAAAAACAGCACAAATGCTTAAAAAAACTCCACCCAGCTCTTTATTTGGCAATAAGTTATTGTTTTTGTGTGTCTGGAAAATGAGCCATTTCAAAAACCTTCCAAATGTAACACCACCAGTCAGCAGGCACTGCCTGTTACCTAGCAACCCAGTGAAGTTCCACCCATTACCTAGAAACCCAAACTGAACTCCAACACGTTTGGTCAGCTGGTTTTACTGCTGTCTGTGCTGTACAATGGCTGCTGGAAAAGACAAGTGCTTTGTTGCTGACTTGCCATCCAGAAACCACTTGCCGGTTGTGCAAAAGTCTCTACTAATGCTTTTCAAAGCTGTAAAGTTGTAGCTCTGTGGCTCTGTGGGTAGAGTAGTCGTCTTGCGATCGGAAGGTTGTAGGTTCAATTCCAGCTTCCTCCTGCCATGTGTTGACGTGCCCCTGGGCAAGGCACTTAACCTCAAATTGCCTACCAATCTGTGTACTGGTGTATAAATGTGGTGCGAATGGGTGAATGTGACTCCAGTGTAAAGTTCTTTGAGTGGTCAAAATGATTGGATAAAGTGCTATATAAGTTCAGTCCATTTACCATCTGTTTGTGCAGTTAGTGTAACTGTTGAGTTAAGGGGGGTGTGGCCAGGAGCAGTTTATTGGGATTTAAAGGGACAAGACACCCTGAAACACCTCAAAACAGACATACAGTAACTGACCAGAGTAAAACTGTATATCTAAGAATAATTTTGTGCAAAAAAAATCATAATTAACATGTTTTGCACTGTTAACCTAGCTGTTCAAGAAAGCATAACAGGTCTTTAACAGACAGGACACAGTGAGTAACGTATACTGGTTGTTTTTGTTTATCTGTTACTAAATCTGTATTTGCTGATGTGTTTGCTGATGCAGGGACTCTCAGCTTGTGTGTCATGTAAAGCTGAAGGCAGCAACAGGTTGAACTACTGATGTTTCTGCCAGTGAGACGTAGCTGTGATCGCTGTGTGACAGGCAGAGAACAAAAAGCAGTGAAAATGAATCAGCGTCGGTCAGGTAGCCGATCTCTAAAGAGCTAAAGGCCAGCGCTAATAACCACTTGACTAAAAGACGTGTTCGGTGGCAGCAGAGAAGAAAAGGGCAGACACTCTGACCTTTCCACATGGCGATTAGACTGTAGAGGAAAGGAGAAGGAGATTAAAGAAAAACAACTTGGGGAATGAGAGGCGTATAGAGACTCTATGTCCTCTACGTCAGAATAACTGCGACTAATCTAATGGAGGTGAACCTCCGGTGGACGGTCTGAACACTTCAAGTCACGGCTGTCGCTTTAAATCAGAGAGATATCTTTGGCTCCTTTCTCCCATGTGTCTGTCAAGGTGGCAGATGCAACCACCCACAGCTGAAAGTGAAGATTAATGGAGGTCAGGACTGTGACATCACTACTCTGAGGGCCGAACTGCAGCCTGAAAAATCCTGCCACCTCAAACTCAATCGTTTCAATTCACCGGATAATTCAGTATTAAGAGTATCAAACCGGTTCAGACCGATTTTTTTCTTCAGGATGTTTCACTGACAGCCTGTGAGAAGAATGTTAATCTTTAAACTGGTTTTAGGATTTAAAACTACATTCTGCATTATTGTAGTGTAGAGCATTGAGCTACAATGTTGCTATGGCAACGTCAAGAGAGCTGGTGATACGTGAAATTTGGAAAGTCCATCCATCCATCCATCCATCCATCCATTGTTTCATCATCCATCCATCCATCCATCCATCCATCCATCCATCCATCCATCCATCCATTGTTTCATCATCCATCCATCCATCCATCCATCCATCCATCCATCCATTGTTTCATCATCCATCCATCCATCCATCCATCCATCCATCCATCCATCCATCCATCCATCCATCCATCCATCGTTTCATCATCCATCCATCCATCCATCCATCCATCCATCCATTGTTTCATCATCCATCCATCCATCCATCCATCCATCCATCCATCCATTGTTTCATCATCCATCCATCCATCCATTGTTTCATCATCCATCCATCCATCCATCCATCCATCCATCCATCCATCCATCCATCCATCCATCGTTTCATCATCCATCCATCCCTCCATCCATCCATCCATCCACCCGTCCATCCATCCGTCCGTCCATCCATCATTTCATCATCCATCCATCCATCCATCCATCCATCCATCCATCCATCATCCGTCCGTCCGTTCATCCATCCATCCATCCATCCATCGTCCGTCCGTCCGTCCGTTCGTCCATCCATCCATCCATCCATCCATCCATCCATCCATTGTTTCATCATCCATCCATCCATCCATCCATCCATCCATCCATCCATCCATCCATTGTTTCATCATCCATCCATCCATCCATCCATCCATCCATCCATCCATCCATCCATCCATCCATCGTTTCATCATCCATCCATCCCTCCATCCATCCATCCATCCATCCATCCACCCATCCATCCATCCGTCCGTCCATCCATCATTTCATCATCCATCCATCCATCCATCCATCCATCCATCCATCCATCCATCCATCCATCCATCCATCATCCGTCCGTCCGTTCATCCATCCATCCATCCATCCGTCCATCCATCTGTCATCCATCCATCCATAATTACTCCACCAAATAACAAAAAGTCCCCATGACACAAAACTAAATAAATATTTTACTAAATATTTTTTTAACGTTGAGGTTATTTTGTCATAGTTTTATTTATTTATTTTGTGGTTTATTTCTTAATTAATTTCATAATGGTGTTTTATTTTGTATACATTAATGACAGCATTTATTTTATTTTGAATTAAACAGCTATCAATTCAGTAACTATGATAAACTGCAAACATTAGATGAACTGAAACTATTTATTCTGCTTCTTGTTATTGTAAACATGTGAAATAGATGCAGATATGTTTTACAGATATGAAATGTTAATCATGCTGCACAATGAGCCGTCGTGGAGGTCAGAAAGGATAACTGAATATGAACGTCAACAACCGATTCGTCGGCTGTTCTTACACAGCCCCAATACACAGGCTTCAATTAAACTTTAATTCAGCCTTCAAATCTCTGAGGGAAAAAAGATTACTCTGGCGCAGCAATTCTTTTCAAGTCATATTTCGGCATAATTGTAGCAGAGTCACTGATAACTGTCAGCTTTGCCTACAGAAGAAAGAAAATGTTTAAACATGAAGAGTGCTATTAACATTTGGCAAGAGGACGGCGCCGGCTAAATTAGTTCCTGCTAAAGAAAATGAAACTTAGCGTAGAAGGAGCAGAAGATTGACACATACACTTTGGGCCCAACAAAAGGAGAAGGAGAGGCGAATTAGGGGGATAAAAATAAAAAAATAAAAACAGGAGGTGAGGTAAAGCTGTGCGATCATGTTTTACGGGTCCAAAGCAGTTTGGTTTAAAAGGGAAAATCATTTAGAGATATCATGTTCAGGTATCAAGCGTGGATTACATAACACAGAGTTTGTACACTTTTCTCACAGTAAATTCAAACACTTTTCAAGCATTTTCAAAGTAAGTTTTCAAACTTTTCCAGCACCACACTGTAAAAAACTGAAAAGAAAACAATGTCTCTAATTTACGGTAAAATACCAGTAGCTGTGGTTGTCTTTATTTTTTTTTACAGTGCACACTTTGGAGTTAAAAGCAATATAAATGAATTAAGAAAACAGCTTTAATTCACTATTATGTGATAACATTTATTACTGTTATTAATAACAGGTATATAACTGTATTCTACATATAAGAGACAGAATAAACTAAAATATAACAATATGTCTTGAAATGTCTAACAAACACGCCTTGTGTGATCCAAGAACAAAACATTATTCAAGCATTAGTTTGCACTTTATTACAAAACTGTTTGAAGATCAAGAACTTTCAGGGACTTTATGTAGACATCAAGCACTTTCCAAACCTTGAAAACACCTGATTGAAACTCAAGCATTTTCAAGGATTTCAACACCCGCACTAACACTGATAACAAAACTCTTCTCATGTTTGTAGCCTTAGTGAACTCAGAGGGCATTCCTCAGAGAACAACTGGTGAAATCTGAGCTTTGACAGAAACAGCAGCAGCAGCAGGAGGAGGAAATGGAAATAAGAAGAGAGAAATCCATCTATTCATCAGCTTCCTCAACAAACAGCAGGGTTTGCTCCCTGGGATCCTGCATCAGTAACTTCTTTATCTGCTGACTTCAAATCAGAAGAGCCAGATTCAGATCCAGCTAGACGTCCTGGAGATTCTCCGTCTGTCGGATTTTACAGCTTACAGACACATTTCAGGTACAATTCACATGTTTTCCATGTGAATTGAAAACATGTGAATGTTCCAGGTATTACCTGATTTGGGTAAGAACAACCTCTAAAGATTACTGTTTTATACTCTGCTGTTTGTTGTAATTCTTAAAATTTTGAAGAACTTTGTATTTTCTGTAAAATGACTGAGAAAATGTAATTGAAATAAAAATTAAGTGGGTAAAAATAAACCCTTAAATAATCTAAAAATGTAAAGATAGATAAATACACAGATCTATAGACAGACATATATACAGATGGACAGACAGACAGACGCCATTGATGATGTCAGCTCCATGTGGCTGGCAAAGAGCAATCCAATCCGTGGCCTTCGATCAGATCTTATTGGAATTGGTTGAATGGATCTAAACTGTAATGTAATTGTACATCTATTGTGCTTGAGATGACATTTGCTGTCAATTAAAGCTGAACTGAATTGAATTGAACTGAACTTTAGCGACCCAGTCAGTGGATGTATGAATCTTTTCAGATATAGAGCATTTTTGACCAGTCTTGGTTAATCAAAGAAGAGAAAATGTCAGCTTCATTATAGAAGAAGGCTTTAAAGCAGCAAGTGTCAAGAAAGGGCAACTATAAAAATGAGGTTTTCAGGCTAAGAAAGTACAGGAAGGACTGCTGTGACCTCATTTAATGTACTGCTAACAGAAGCACCGGAGATTTAAACTGAAATTGAATGTTATTTAAGGCTCAGTGAAATGAAAAAGTATTCAAAGTTAAATGGTTCAAAGATATCAGGTTGATGCTTTCTGCCACTTAGAGGCCAGACTTTTAAAAAAGCTTGAAATGGTGTCAGTCTTCTTCGTGTTCACCAGGTTTCTGTGTCCCATGCGGTGGGAATGGTTCCGATCCAGGATAAACCTGTCTTTCCTTCCCAGCTGGCTCTGGATTTTGATGTCAGGATGAAGCAGTGACACAACAATCTTTATTTTGTCAAAGCCGCATTCCCGCTCCCAGTCGGGATTTCATGCTGGACGGGCAAATACTATCCACATTTATCCTCCGTATATAAGCCTTCAGTACAGACAGCAGTAATACAGTGTTGGGTTTTCTTTCATGTTATTTTAAAAGTCACCTTTCAACTTTTATAAACTCAAGAAGAATCTCCTTGATTATGATTAATTGGAGAGGTTTTCTTATGATCCTCTGGTGTTATTTTTATCTTTTGATCATTTCTCTGTTGTTTTATATCTTGACATATTTAACGATTTATTTTGTTAGAATTGTATTTATTTCAGGGTGTCTTTCCCCTTTTATTCTCTTGTTTGCTTATTTTTTCACCTCACCATCCCAACTGTTAATTATTTCTTCATTTGCACCAACCTGCTCTTTCACACATAGCCGGATATCTGAGAAACCAATACATGTTTATGTGTTTTGGGTTTTCGTCCACATGAAAACTCTGTATAATATCACTAAAAAAGACTATTTATTAAAACCAAAATTTAGGGTCCTGCGTACTAGTCTGCGACAAATAATGTGCCAATATATCCACATGCTTTCTTTGACATTATTCCCAATCAACCCTAACTCTTTGAGGCCATTTTCACGTATATTAGGTTTAATGATGCAATTCTAAAAGATCAAAAAACTTTAAATATTAATAAATATTTAACACTGTAATATTCACTACATATCCACAATAAATGAACAAAACAACCAAAACAACAAAATAAATGAATTATAGAGCACCAGACTGAAAATTTTGTTATACAGTGTTTGGTAGAAAGAGATAGAAACTCAAGAAAACAATTATGGAAGTACAAATGATTGAGCACATTTTAATTTATCATGCAATTAATTGATTTATTGCTTGCTGCGATAGGCTTAGTAAAAGCTTTTCTGAAACAAATCCCTTGTGCACAATATTAATATTTATCCAGTGTTGTGGAGAAACTGGTTTTCATAAAGTTCTCCACTGGCCATTACGACCTGCCACTGATCTCTGCTGGGATTTTTATGTGAGTTTTTTGTTGGTTTTAATAAACTCTCATGATGTTCATTAACAGCTCCAGTCTACATTTTGGTCCAACCACAAACCCAAACTTCATGACAGGTTTCCATTTAGAAAGAGCAGACCGACAGATCGGTTCTAATACCTCCACAGTGTTGTCTCTATTAGTTACATGTTCTCCACTTCCACACATTTCCTCTCAGAAACACAACAATGCGTCAGGCTCTAGTACTCAAAGCAATTACAGTGCTTTCAGCTTTCAGCCCACTTAGAAACACACACCAGACAAACACAGGCAGACATGCATCATCAAGCGACTGCTGGTGCTCACCGTCTCTCCGGTTGAGCTTGGCGAAACCCGGTGCATGGCTGCTGGACAGCTGGGAGGAGCTCCTGAAGGATGACGGCGGTAGATTGGAAACCAGAGCGCTGTCACACACCTCTGCAAAACAAGAAGGATGAAGCAGAGACTGTTACAAAAATAACTGCAGGTGTTTCTGATGTAATCCTTATACAGAAAGCTTGTTTAAAGTTTTCACGGATTCCATACAGGTGTTGTCAAAAGATAGTTCCTTTGTTCATTAAACAAGGAGTTTTGCAGAGGAATTTTCAAACTGGTTAAATCATGCTTGAAGTTGAAGAGTAGAAATCATGAAAAACTTTTTTCCAGACATCAACACTTCAAAATACCTTCTAACTAGAAAGTTTTTTTTAAAAATTGTTCTTTAAATATCAATACAAGTTCTTTCCTGGAGGAAACAACAGAGCTGCCTGTGTTACTTCAGGTGTAAACATAAACCAACGTTCCAACAACGGATTAAAGTTAGCGACGAATGAGTTAATCTAAAGTTGACTGATCTTATAAATCGAGTAGCGATTAATTGATAAGTGGAGATCTTCTTAAAAGTCTGAGCTTAGCCAAATGAGCGCTATCAAGAGGAAACTTAAAGTGTTAGCTGAGTGTTTATATTTCAAAACAGAACTGCATAAAGTGCATTCTGCATCCCACACCGGACTTTGTTTGGACCGTTTCTCTTTCCTGTTCTGTTATTGCCCCACCATTATTATTTCTGTATTAGCTGGCTCTGCTTAAAGATAACCAGTGTCATCCTCTGCTGGATGGAGGCCAGACTACAACACTACAATAAGGTCTAAGCAAAGGTTATTAGTTAACTGAACTGACATAAGTTAATCTAATAAACCATTAATCATCAATTAATTGTTTGCATCCCATTTCACTGTAATCCTGGCCAGATTGGGACTAATTTCAATATAATAAACCATAGATTCATAGTTAATCTTAAGTAATTTAACTGCTTGCATCCCTAGATCTAACATCACTGCACTGGTTGAATCAGCACTGTAATATGCATCCCTGCCATTCAAACCTCCATCTGATAATCTGATAAAGAGGGATTCTTTGGTATTCTGAGGGCGCTTTGATTGCATTTTTCCGGCCAATTTTTAAAAACCCTGACCTGCCGATTCTGATTTCGGTCAATACCAATCTTCTGAATAATTAACACGGTCAGGTGTTGTTGCCAAAGTCCCCAATAGCACAGAAAAAAGTCACTACATGCATTTTTGAATAAAAAAAGTAGCTAAAAACAGCAACAAACTTGCTTAGTTAGCAACAATGAGGTGACTATCGTGAACCGTATATGCAGATGTGACTTGGTGGCAAAAAATCAGGGGAAAGTGTCTGATTTTCAGACTTTTCCAGAGTTGGATAAGATCAGTTGACCGCCAACCACCAAAAATTGAGGAAATCTGTGCTCCTGTTTGACATACTGAAGCCAGCCATGAGTTAAAATCTCTCCAGCACTCCTGGGTCAGCCTCCTCAGGCTTCCTCTTAATGGGAAATGTCTAAGACAGGCATCCTTATCAAATGCCTGAACTTCCCCAGAGCTTCCCCTGAATAGCAAAACTCCCTACACCCAAAGGTGAGTTCAAATGCATCAACATTTCCATCCAAGTCAGAAATCAATGACATTTTCAGCTTCCAGAAGCCCTTTTCAACAACCCAGAAACTGAGTTTTGGTTAATGCCAGCTAAGTGAAAACAATCCCTGTTGTTTCTCTTAGCAGGAATATAAACAGTCCCATTGTTCAAAGTCATGAAAGTGGAGACGTCGCAAAATGTGACACAGCTGGAGATGGATTACGGTCTTTCTCCCAGCCGAGGAGAAAGACAGTTAAGTTGTTAAACGCAGCATGATGGGAGCTCACTGGTGCTGAGAAGTCAGACACGTTTATCTCCAAACCATCAGCTTTTTAAATGAAAATAGTTTTATTCAAATTGGTTTAGGTTTAGTCTGTTTCTCAAGCTTTACTCCCTGAAGATAAGAGAACATAAAGGGGGAAAAGAGAGAGGATTTTCAGGAGAGTCCAGTTATAAAAACATAAAGGAATATATGGAAAACCAGGACTGCCAAAGTTGGAAGTAAATGTTGAAATACAGAAATGGCTAAATACAAAAATCACTTTGCTAACAAATGCAATAAACATTGACTCATTAAATCTTTCTGAATATAAAACTTAAAATATAAGCATGTTATTCCTTCACTCTTGTATTTGTTTTGATAATGAATTATTGCATTCACTGTTTTCTTTTCAAAGGAGAAAATGCATCATTAAATGATAAAAAACAGTAAAAATAAAGGCTAGATTTAAAAATATGGAGAATGACACTGATGTAAATTATAACAGTTTATAATTAAATTAGATGCTGCACATTTTAAAAATAAAAAAAATTGCCAAACTTATTTTCGCCATCTTGTTTCACTTACTGCCACAGAACATGTTTCATTGAGTCGTTTAAACATTTTTCTAGATTTTGTCAGCAGAAAAGATCTGTTCTGTTGGATCATACTTTGTCTGTTTTCATGTTTAATTGGATCAAAGATAGAGTGTGTGAAAGGCGACCTTCAGCACCATGAATATTTGTTTTTGCTCTCTCGTTGCTAACCTTAAGCTACGTTCAAAAGAACAATGCCTCCCACTGCTGATACAACAGCTAATTACCATGATTCACCCTGCAGAGCGATTTGGGTTCACAACTCTGACAACAAAGCTTCAGGGTTTGATAACTCTGTCAACATCAAGGCACTTACAAGCATTAAGACATCTTTTTGATAATCCCTGCTGCCTGATAATTTGGAAAACTAAAGCATAATATCACACCAGCTTAAGAAACTGTTTTAAGACTTTACAACAGCCAGAAGTTGTTTCCAGATTTCCTTAAGCCTCAAAGCATCAAATATGTGCACTCAGATTTGAAAGGACCAAAATTAACATGATATCAAAGCAGCACAATTTACTTAAGGGTTTATGTTGTAAAACAGAGCAGGACTTCCACATTTCCAGTCAAAACTCCATAGTTTTCCGTTTGATTTATTTAATTAGATCACCAGTCATGACTTACATCAGTCAAAATGTACAGATCGGAAAAATCTGTGCACCATTGTCCTGAACTGACTGTAGATGCTTGAAATCAGTGTTTGTGACCAGCAACACAGAAATTGCTGGTCACAAAGTAGGAAATCAAATGCTCTGTTTGGATTGGAAAATCCAGAATAAGATCCTTAGGTTTGCCTTTAAACACACAAGTTTTTCTCCTGAGCTGGGAATGATCGCTTCTTAGGCAAGTGTTATTAAAAAAACTTACAATTCAGGGAGCTGAATACAGGTGAGTACTTTTCATTAGGAGGTTCTGTTAAGTCGAGGACAACTTTGTGGCGTTAAGTTAAAGCAGATGCAAGCCTCACCTTTTAATCTACCCTGCAAAAACACAAAATCTAGCTAAAATAATCTGCCAGTTGAATTAGTACTTCACCAGTATTAAGGAATTTTCACTTTAAGCAAACTCTTAGATCTTGTAAGTTAGTTTTGTCTTATTTCAAAACTAATAACATACTTACACTGGAAACCAGATCAAAAATACACAGTAAGATTTTGTGTTTTTGCAGTGTATGTGGGTTTAACTGCACTATAGTAATGCATCTGTCAAAATGTTGTCACCACACTCAAACTCTCCAAGTCCATTTGGAAACGTTTCATTTTACCATAAAACATCACTCCAAACTGGTGCCACATGTACAAATGTTGATAGAGCTGAAGAGAAGTGTTCTCTGTCATTTGGCTCAGACATGGAGAAAAAAAAGTCCCTGCAGCAATAGTTGAAGGAAAATATTTGCAGAATGCAGATTCCTACAAAATGGTTAAACCTAAAGTCTCCAGTTTCCAGAATGTGTAACCACATATTTCCTTATGGTTAAACTGACAATAAACTGTCAAAATACTAGGTTGAAGATTATTTTCACTCAACTATGTGGTCCTCAATGCTCCTTTTTATAGTTTCTATCCCTGGAGCTATTGACCTGACAGATACTTGTTAAAGCAGGCGGTGGGGAGCTCTTATTGTGAAAAGCAGGTGAATTACAGTGACCTAAAGAGGAAAAATAAGAGGTTGGCTCTCCAGCCAGGAGAGCTGTAATCCCTGAGGAGATAACATGGGGTAAGCCTTGACGAGGAAACTCAGAGAGAGAGAGAGAGAGAGAGGGGGCAGTGGAGTTAAAAAGCACAGAGATGTTTTTTTCTTTTGGCATTTAGGAGCTGATGGCCCTGACGGTGTGACCAGTGGAGCACAAACACAGACAGCTCAGAGGAAAATGGAGGTAAATGTTGAATACCTGCTGGCCTCTGCAGCCAACCAACCTCAACACCGACCCTGGCGATGCTGTATCAAGAGCGTCCCTGAATATTAAGCCTTGCGACTCAAACAAAAACAGGTTCTTTGAGCTGTTCATGTGATGTTGAGGAGAATAACGCGTCCTCCGTGGCATTTACAACCTGCATCTCCAGCTAAAACCATAGTTACACAACACGATTTGCTGCCATTGATAAGTCAACTCATCATTTATAAACTCAAGTTGTGCTTATGTAGTAATAAAACTTTTAGATGATCTGACAAAAAGGAAAAATGGAAGAGGGTAAATACTGCTTGCACTTGCACACTACTTGATTTGGGATATTTAAGTTACATTAAAATTTAAGTGGTTTGTGTGAACTTTTGCAGGGTTTTTTTTACTTTTTAGTAAGAAAACAAAAAAAATGTTCTCAGTTTTGAAAAATGACTGAAAAAATATTATTTTTCTTACAGAAATAAAAAAAAATTCTGCCAGTAAAACAAGAAGTTATTCAGCAGCCAAACAGAGTTGCAGTGACATTTGATTGATGGGGAATATTTTTTCTGTACATTCAAATTTCCGCCTGGACATCCATCACTCAGCCTCTTGACATTTCGTCGGCTGGCACAATGTCAAGTTTATCTTTTTGCTGAGGTGACAAATGGTAAGTTCGACTGCATTAAGGAGTCCAGAAGAAGATTTGAAACAATATTTGGAGAGAAGAAGTCAAGTCCATTTAATTCGACCTGAAAAGCAGGCTACCCTTACAGATAAGGAGGAAGATCTGGCCTTATTCATGAGCTTTTCCCACATTTTCTCACTGAATAACAAAGTGTCCACAGAGTCCGTGACAGATTGGGAAGCCCTGAATACTGATGAGCGTCATCCATCACCCAGCAAACAGCAGAGAACATGAAGTCATGCATTTGGGAACCTGTAAGCCCCACAAACACAGATTTCTGAGCTTCTCCGTATGAACGTTGGCCGGCTTATTTATCGGCTCAGAGCTCATCATGGTAAACAATAATGAGACCCAGAAATGGCTGTTTTCTCTCTGGGGCCAATAAGATTTCTTCAAGCAGAAAACATCCAAGTGCGTTTAACTAATCTGGACAAATTTAAATCCAGTTTGACCTGCGAGGGTCCAAGTCTCCTCCTTACTGGGATAATAGACAAAAAGCCAATTAAACTACATTATTATAAAACACTGCAGGTCTCATAAGATTCAAATTAAACAAAAGAACGATGTATAGTTTTAAAAATCTGTTAAGTTTAGCAGGTGCTAAAGCATCCCTGCATGACTGAAAGGGAGATTAAAGGATTTCTCAAACAAGCATGAAAGAATCAAAGCAACTCTCCAGGTATGTGTTTGATGAGGGAATATCATTACAACATGACATAAAGCTCAAAAAAGAGGGTTTCACATAATGATCCCCCTTTAAAGAGTATCTCTGGTAAAGCTGAAAGCATAATGGCGACATATTATGGTCTGTACATGAACAAAAAGAAACTCTGGGGTCTTTTTAATCACCAGGACTCTGTACTGCCTCTCTCTATCAGTCTGGATAGAGATACATGATAGATACATCTGGACTGATAGAGAGAGGCATGTGGACTGCCTTTAATAAATTAAAGGCAGTCCATTACTATTAATAAATTAATAATTTATTAAATTGTTAATTTAATAAATTATTAATTAATTTATTAATTATTTAATAAATTAATAATTTATTAATTATTTAATAAATTAATAATTTATTAATTATTTAATAAATTAATAATTTATTAATTATTTAATAAATTAATAATTTATTAATTATTTAATAAATTAAATAAATGCATTGAATAAATGTATTTAAATTTATTCAATTTAAAATTAAAATTTCTTTTTCAGGGCTCTTTGAAAAACCTGTTCCCCTCCTCGCCTGTGGTGGTGCTATACCAAGAACTACAGAAGGAAACGACACAAAAACCTCAGAAGAAGACACAGAGCGTAACTTCTTCACAAAATGTAAACAAAAATGGAGTAGCATCAAATTTTAGCAGATGTAGGGTTTCTCCTTTTTTCTTTGGCTGAAGACCATGAGCCATTTTTATTGTGTGAGTCTATCCCACTAGTGACAGACTCACATGTTTGTTTTGGTTGTATTTACCCAGAATGCCTTGCAGTGTAGTCCTTTTCCCGCTTTTGGAATGGTTTCTTATCTTCTTGGCGTTCAAATTATGCATTTGAGTTTCCTTCAACTGAACAGAGACCGAGGTTTGTAGGCAGACCAGAGTTTGCTTTTTTGGAGTTTGGTCATGCGTTCACACCTTTACAAACGAACCGAACTTTCTCCACAATCTAACTAGAGTGAACTAAGCAGGGTTGGTATAAATGTAGCCTTACTATTGTCAATAATATTTAGCTGTACTTTAACATTTCCAGTCATCATTTAACACTTTTTAACATAAGAATATTGTGGTAGACTGTGCTGTAGCGGCTCAATCAATGAGTTTAGCTAGTTTTCTGGGGGAAACCCAGTTACCAATACTCTCATCTGAGCTGTAGATCTCTGCAGCTCTTCCAGTCACTAGACGGCGCTTTGCTACTTATTTGAAGGCATTGGTTATTTACCGTACCACAGTTCTTACAATGTAGAAACCAAAAAGTGGGAACGTCCTCTGAAGTGAAAATAAAAAGGCTTTTTCACCTCCAAAGCCCTCTGTCTGTTGTTTCAGATGATTCCGTTCTCTTACACACACTCAGATTTAAAAACATTGTTCAGTGTTTGCTGCTGCTCCGAGGCACTCGCTCGGTTGTGAAACCTCAATACTTCAGCCCTGACCTTCTCCTCCTCTCTGACAGTCTTTTCCTCAGGAGAGCTGACACCACTGGCCAGATAACAGTCTGCCTGTCTGACAGCTACTAAACTGAGTGGCTCAGCACTTTGTCTTTCAGACTCACAGTAACAAAAAGAACTGTTCGGCTCTGCATCCTTAAGTCAAACACACTGCTAAATCACCCTGATTTCTTCTTCTGGCAGTCAATAACAAGCCCATTGTGCTCATCAGCATCTGCAGATACGAGAATGTTCAGTAATCCACCCATTCACCAATATGTCACTGCCCCTGGAAGCAGAAATAAAATCCTCCTTCTTATTGAAAATAATCACACTGATCAGCAGCGTGGGCGTCTGTGTGGGAGACAGACATCAGCTAAATGATATGATCAAAACAACAACAAGCCGCGTTTCTGTGGTTATCTTAAATCACTTCATCCTTAAACTGCCAGGCGTGACTGACGGAGGAGCGGAGAAGCCGGGAGACACGACAAAACGCTCGCTTTCACTGCAGAGACGCAAAACAATCCAAGAACCGTGGAGCCAGAAATATGCAGATGTGGAGGGAACGCTGTGCGCTGCAGCATCCATACCAATGAACCCACCAGGAGTTATGAACGATAAAATATCTGCTAATTCACAAGCTCCAGGAAGTAAATGCTGCTAACATAGTTGACATAAATTTCTCTTAATGGAGGGCAGCAGGCCAACAAGGTTCAGTGGGAAAAAGAAAACTGTTTTCTTTTTCCTTATTCATGTGAAAATACAGGCACACATCACCCAAGCACCTCTGCAAATGTAATTTATTTCGGAAAGGAAACACGAAATTGGATGCTGGGGATTCATAAAATGGAAAACTCTGCATTGCAGCAGCAGAAAAGCTTATACTACAAACTATTTTTATGCAAATGAGCTCTAGGGGCAGCATGGCGTGTTTGTAAAGGGTCTGCAGCCATCAATGTAATGCTTATGTTGCAATGTGAGACCAGATCCTGTGCTGTTTTGTATCTGAGCTGCATCATTTACGAAGTGCAGATTCAGCATTTTATCTTTTTTTTTTGTTCTTGGTTTTAACTTACTGTAAACATCTGTGAACTAATTAAACAGCAACGCTTCAAAGATTTTTAATTTAAAGGGGATATTCCAAATAAAGTGAAACAGTATTTTAATGCAGAGACAAGGATGCGATGGAAATAAAACCTGATGCTATTCCCAAGGTTTTAAATATTGACATTTTGTATAAAATTTCAACAAAGTGTTCATCTGCCTGTTAATCTGAAGGAAACAAAAAAAAAGTGAAAAGAGCAGGACAAGATGATCTGTTTGCTGCCTGCAGGACTTCTAAGTTACATGTCCTTCCCTCACACAAAACCAAGGTTTCCTTTTTGGAAACATTTCCATAATCTGTTTTACCTTTAAAAAAGTCTTTGGTTTGCAATAATAATTTTTTTTAATTATTATTTTTTAAACCTTAGATGGATGGATGGAGGATGGATGGATGGATGGATGGGTGGATGGATGGATGGGTGGATGGATGGATGGAAAGATGGTTGGATGGATGGATGGATAGATGGATGGATGGAAAGATGGATGGATGGATGTATGGATGGACAAACATTGATGGATAAATGGATGGATGGACGGACGGACAACGATGGATGGATGGACAATGATGGATGGACAACAATTGATTGATGGATGGATAAATGGATGGATGGACGGACAAACATTGTTGGGATTGATGGATGGATGGATGGAGAAACATTGATGGGATGGATGGAATGATGAATGGCTGGATGGGTGGATGATAGATGGATGGATGGACAAACATTGTTGGGATTGATGGAAGGATGAATGGACACAGCTGGATGGCTGTCGGAGCTGAGTGAATCTTCATCGGCGCAGACAGAGCATCTGCATGGTGCAGCATGAGATAAAGCAACATCTTCACTGAGCCACTCCTGCTAACTCCATAACATTCATATGAGTGCTGCCTATCTGCATTCTGCAGGGCTTCTTCATCACGACACGAATCGCTTTGACGTATAAAAAAATCCTCCACCATCTGGTCTTAGCTGGGGATCAAACGATGTACGAGATGTGATGTAAAAGCAAACCTGGAGGGTTTCGTACTTGAAGCTGCATTACTCATTAGACGTGTTGCAGTGTGGGAGGGATAGTAGGTTAATTGGCAACTCTAACTTGCACAGCAGAGATTTTCCATAGTACAACACTCGTCGTGATTCCTTTTATGCATATTCCTCAACATTTGTATAATGAGCCCATTTTGCTAATTAGTTTGCAAAGTCATGCATAAAGATCCAGCAGACTGTTTCATCAGCCGTCTGAACTGCTCTAAGTTATTTCATTTCTTTTTTCAAACCTTCAGTTTGTGCGTGTTTGATAGGGAAACCGTAAACCTCGTTGTAGGAGTTATTATAGCGATTGCATCTGCAGCGTCAATATATGTAAGAGAACGTCACGTTTGGTCAATTACTTATGTGAAACACAGATTTCTGACATGCTTGATTTTATTTCTCTCCTTTTTTGTAATGCTTGAATTTTACCTCTGTAGTTTTAATTTGTTTTCAGTCTTTAATGTAATTCTGTTTCCAGTTAAGCACTTTGAATTTACCAACTTGCCTTGCCTAACAGGATTAACCTAAATCCTAACTTAAAATATTAATAATTGTTTCAGAAATGTTCTCCTCATCTTCTTCACTTGTTAATATTTAGATGCAGATAATCTGTTTGGGTGGACAGAAGCATCTTTGTTTGCTTTAAAGGAACTTTTTTTTATATAAAGATGCTAAAAACGATGCTTAATGAGCTGCAGCTTGACGCAAAGCAATCCTGACAACATGATGGTGGCTTGTTGGAAGTGAATTTGGACTTAGAGTTGAAATTAGCACATTAAATGTAAAACCTTTGACCCAGATTATGCATTTTATTCTGCAGGAAAGGACCCTGTCACTGCAATAATGTCCTTGAAATTTGGTACGACAGCATGTGCATTAATGTTGAAAATATCGTCACGGTTAAGTGAGCAGCAAAGAACAATTAGCCAGACAAAGTTAGTCCAACTTTCTTCCTTCAGTGAATTTGAACAGGGTGAAGCTAAAAGTTTACTTCTTGAGGAACTTTGGCTAAAACATATTTACAGACAAAGATATTTTTTATCTTCAATGTATATAGTTTGTACAGTTTGGCTTAATTACTGCTTTAAATTTGTTTTATTTTTTTTTTACCAAATTGTCTTTTGTAGAGTCAAGTTAACGATTAATCGATTACTAAATTTGTTGGCAATTATTCCAATAATCAATTCATCACAATTAATCATTTCAGCTCTAAACACCTTAATGAAGTTCAAGCATTTTCAAGGATTTCAAGCACTACAAGCCTATTTTTGGATTTATCAGGAGCAACACACATCCATTAACAGGAGCTGTTTGGAGACTTGGGAAATGGCCTGCATGGAAACTCTTGTTAAGATAAGGAGCAGTTTGTAGATCAGTCTGCTCCACAGAGACCAGAAGCCCCAACAGCACTGAGACTCTTATAAAAAATAGCTGTGCAGAAGAAAAATGGGATGTTGTGACTGACTGAGGGTGTGCATGATTCACAGTTTGTGCCCTCGTGTTTGTGTGCACGGCTTCCAGACCTCTGCTGAACCACAACGACAGCCGCCGCGGCATCAGCTGAATTCATCTGCAGCCGTCCTCCCTCAGGAAACATTAAAAGATAAGTGCTCCTTAAAAAAACTTCTCTGCAGATAATTTGATGCTCTCCGCCTTCCTCCGCCTCTCCAACAATCCCAGCTCAGCTCGCCTGGAGGCTGAAGTAAAATCCGCGGATTTCTTTGATTCACAGAGGAATACTTGGGATTTTCAAAAACTAATGGTGACGAGAACCGAAGCAGAACTTATGGCCTAACATGTCAGCCTTCGCAGGAAGCAATAATTGGGTAGGATATAGGGTTAAAATCCTGTCTCTGTTCAGGAAACCTCTAAGAAAAAGAGGAGATGTGCTGTCATAGCATGCCGGTTAAATTCTCTTTTATAGATTTTCTGTCAGAAGGACAGGGTGAGTATGAGTCTCCTAGAAAAACGCAGGTTAACTGCTGGATTTATCCAGAAGAAGAAAACGGACGTTTATAAAATTGTTAAAAGTGAGTCACAGATTTTGTGTTTGGATATGGTCTCCTTTGTGGTCCCAACGTACATTCTTTGTTCAGGTGATTGATCTGGGATTCCTCTGTCCAAACAGATCCAGGAGAGGAACCCAGACATCTCTGTAAACAACTCTTTAGATCTTATTACAGATGATGCTAGAAGGAACATGTAGTCCTTTCAGAGAGTTATGGGTCTGATAAGTTAACAGTTGGATGTGCCTGGAAAGCACTGAGCCAAACTATTGACCCTTTGCAACTACGTCACTTAATTATTCTAGGCGCCATGATGGACGTCTGAAATGAGGGACGGGAGTATTGAACAGAGCAACTGAAATTGTTTTCCCAAGTTGTTTTTGCCATTCATGGTTTCTACTTGTTCGAGTCGAGCTAATTTGTCTGTGAACATAAAGGTTTGAAATAGCTAGCTTAGAAACCGACCCAAACCTCTTCCCTTCTGATACCAATTTTGCCTTTCACACCACCAAATCATGTGGTGTGAATCCACACCACATGATTTATATCACTGTCATAAACGTCGTTTCCCCTTACATCGAAGCAGCCTTAAAAACATGGAAAAAAAACGAGATGCTAACCAGTTTATTTTATATATGCTATTCTACATGACGTTGTGGCCTTGTCTCCATGGTTACTAATGGTTAGACGCATACCTTCTCCATAATGCAATACTTGATGTCTCTCTAATTATAGTTACTTATATGAACCTTAATCTTCTTACCTTGTAAAAGTGTTAACTGCAAATTCGCTATTACACTGAGGGCTGCCAGTCGTTATGATTAATGGCTGCTATCGCCGCGTATTAAACGGAAAACAAGAATACAAGTTTGGTGTCTATCCTTGTCTGTTGGTGCAGCTGACCACACAGCACATTATGACCATTTCTAACGTGAAATCAACTAAATAGAAGCGATATTAGGCTACCAGGTATCTGTGTTTGACAGGCTTCACAGGAGCGCATTGGTCGTTTTGACGTCCATCATGGCGGCGCGAGCCGAGTTCTGAAGAGCGTGACGTCACATGAAAAGGGTCGATAGGCAAACAAACCAGCTAGGGCTGGATGATATGGCTGAAGACGTATATAAGTGTTTCATATTAGTTGATATCAATAATTATTGATTTTGTTTGTTTATATAAAACACTGCCAAACTGGTGACGTGACCTTTTGTGATAACTTCTTTTGGTGCGGTGCTTTCTCCTTGTAAAAATCTGAATTTTTCTCAGTAGCAGTGAAAATAAATTGTCAGTCTGTTAGATGGCAGTCGATTTGACAGGGATGATTTTAATTGTATGTAATAAGGGAGAAAGCTCAGTAAGGACGACCTGTTCTTCCTCATTTTGTCTACAAACTTTTAATTAACAGTCCGGTGGATTTGTCTCTTCAGATTTCTATCAAAGAAATTAGATCCCTTCTAGCTGCTCTCATCTAGCATTTTTTCTATCTTTCTTGAACAAATTTAAGCTTTTTGAATTTTTTTTAATTAACTGACACTTTTAAGTAAATCTTGTCTGCTAAATCCTTCTTATTACCCTTCTTATTATTTGATTTTTCTGTCTAAGTTGTGTTTTTCCCCAAGAACTTTGATACTAAAACTGCTTTTCATCAAAGTTAATATAAAATTACAGATTTTTATTTTGTAAAATATGCTTTAACAAGAATTGATCTAAAGCAATACACATTTTAAGAACATTTTACATCCGGTTGAACCATAAGCTGATAAACGGGAGTCTTTGCACCAAAGTTTCACTCCAGTTCCTCTCCAGGACAATCCTGCTGATGGTGTTGCTGGAGGTTATGGGGCAGAGGATTGGAGATGGCATCGCTCCAGACCAGTATTACACGCATTTGTTCTCTGCCTCGCTAAAATTTAATCTCCTGCTGGGACTCAAAGTGTTTTATCTTCAAGTTGATAATAAGGTTCCATACAGGAATTCAATTTTTTGCTGTTTGGTTGCAGGGGGGGAGAATTTATCACGCTGTTGCAATATAACTGATCGGGGCCTGGACCTCCTGCAGCTAAATGGCGTTGTCCACGAGGATAATCGTTTTTGGAATATGGTGGGAAAAAGTACAGCAAGTTATGAAATTAGGGACAATAAAATATTCCAGCAGCTGCCACGGAAAATTTCAGATGGTAAAAAAAATCTCCAGCTCAATAAAACCAGGACGGAAATATTATGCTTTTTTTTCCTCATTGAATTTCACAAAGCATTACGATTGCACTGGATTCATGCAGATGTGAACACACTCATCAAGCTCATCATATCTGAGCAATTTGCACTTATTTTGAATCATATCTAACTCAAGGCGGTCTAAGCAGCTGTTAATTTATCTGAATTTTGCTTATTAATCCCAGCAAGAATTAAGATGGGAAATATACAAATTATGCAGTTAGCAGCAACCACATTACAAATCTAGGCTTTACAGTTTATTTGATTAGAGAAATCAATTACAGCAATATCAGCAAAAGGATCAATTCTACCTTTTGTGGTTAAAAAAAGATAGATTTCAGAAAAACAGTGCGTTCATAACACAGTTTTTCTTCACACACTCAGCGTGACGTAACCAGCGCTAGACATTCAGAGACAATATGCTTCTAATTTACTAGAACATATAAATAGAGGGGGAGATTTTCCCCAAACTGCAAACATAAAATCTATGATTGATTGAGATTTTGTAGCTGCAGATCTTCCTTCATATGTGGTTTCTGCTTGAAAGTCACTAGATTTCCACTGTTGATCCGGAGCTTTTGTATATGTGAATACACTCAAGTGAACCCTGGTGTGGACCAAAACCACTTCTTGAGGTGATCTCTGTCCACTTCCAAACGAACTCTGGTCCGGTTTGCCTCTGGTGTGAATATAGACTGGCACCAGGAAACGTATGTCTTTTTATACTTCACGTTGCTGACAGTACTGCTGCATGTAGTGATTATACTGAAAACATACCTGATCTGCCTTTTTCTGCTTTCTGCAGCTTACAGAACACATTTGCTGACACCATTACAAAATTAGATTTATAACATTGCGAAACCTGCATTAAATGACTTTGTCATGACATTTAAAATAGTATTGTAGTTGTAACAGCAATGTGCGCAGCAGAAAGGCAGCAAGCAGGTCGGTCTCACCTCTGTCATTTCTGACTAAAGGGAGCAATGATGGTCACCCGCGTGACTCTGCTTACAAATTATAGCCCACTAGCAAAAAATAACAATTAAGCAAACAGCTTGAAACAAAAAAACAAATAAGCCAACAATCATTTCTGGTGTGAATACACCCTGAGACTGATGTGCAAACTCTGGTTTACACATTTGCCCTCTGTTACTTTCTGGATCAGTGAATTTGAGTCGTTTTGATAAACTTGTCAAGTAACATTTTATTTGAAAGGGTGCTTAAGACTTACAGGAGACTGTCAAACATCACAGAACACCTGTCATGAATATGAAGGAGTCTTCATGAATGTTTATGACTGTTGTCATAAAGTGTCATTCGGTAAGTAATGACACTTTTAATGCAAAAGTTGACATTTTTAATGGACTTTTAATGCAAGTTTTAATGGAACTGTGCATTAAAAGTGTCATTATTTACTGAATGACATTTTATGACAACAGTCAAACATTTATGAAGAGACATTCATGTTCATGACGTGTTATGTCATGTTTATGACAGTTTCATGTCAGTCTTATGCACACCCCTTCAAATAAAGTGTTACCACTTGTCTTTAAAGCAGCTGAAAACAACACTAAGCTCTCCTTTACCTGCATGACCCATGAGAATGTTGCAAATTTGGAAGAAAACCTCCTTCAGAGCAAAGAAATATTTTTAAGTACCGCATTTTGCTCCATTTGCAGGGCCTTTGGGCTATGTCTCTGCCAGCTTTGCACATCTTTGCAGAGTGCATGTTAACAACGATGTCAACACATTCCCACAGTCAATCAATTAGACCCAGGTCTAGACTTTGACTGGGCCATTCTAACATATCAAAAAGTCTTGGATCTAAATCCTTTGGTGATGGCTGAAGGCTAACTGTATTTCTCATGGCGTTCTTCAAACAATGACTTTCTTCCAGTGGTTCTTTCGTAAAGGTCAGGTTTGTAGGTTTCAAAGTATTTAATAATTAGATGATTTCTGAAGTAATTTAACTGGATTTCATGTAGAAAGCAAATATATGTGACTTTTTCTTTTTCTATTTTCATTTGCATTCACAATACTCCCCGAAAGCTCTCTCCATCACCCTGCAAAGATTCAATCTTAATCTTTTGTGAATGGGCCTGAATATTGATGCATGACTCATGTTCATGTCCTCAGAAACTATACAGTCTGGATTTAACTGAGGGAACAGAAAAAAATAGAGCCCTGACTTATTTTTCCATCAGAAAAAACTCCAAACTGAGTGGTGACAGTGACAGCACTATCAGAAATCAAACCACTTGGAGAAAACTATCACTTGTCTTTCCATACACTGATATTTTTAGCTTTGCAGAATTCCTGTTCCTCTTCTGCATCGAACGATGAACAGGGAAGAAGAAATTTACGCTCCCTTAAAAGCCAGCAGGGGTGAAATTGTAGAATGTCACAGGAGGGAAGAAAGACATGGGGAACTATTAGCGAGACACGCAGTCTTATCTTCCCATTTTCCTCTTCTTCCCTCGCCCTGCCTAATCCTCTTCCTCCACCTGGTTCCTCTTCACTTAGCCTCTTTCTGCTCGTCATCATCATACCTGCTATCCTCTGTCATCCTGCTCCTTCATCTCATTAAAGCGAATCATCTCGGGGATGTGAGGCAGTGCATCTTAAGAGCGGATGGTGGCTGCGACACAAACTTGGCAGAAGAAAATGTCACTGAGTCTGTGAGCAACACAGAGGGAGTAATACAACTAAAAAGCCCGGAGGTTTGAGCCTCAACACTCGATATTACTCTGCTTCCTGTCCATTTTTCTCTTTTGCCCACTTCCTCTGCTGGTTCTGCTCTGTTTCACTTCACTGCTCGGCTCAAAACTTTATGCCTCCTTGTTCTGTTAAAATTTTAATCCCTCTCCTCTGATTTTAATGACCACCGGCTCAGTTCTGTCCTTCTCCGCTACAGAAACTGACTCGTTTTGCTTCTCCTCATTAGCAGTCGCTGGGGAGCTGTGGTCACTCGGTTCATGAGAATTACACAACAGAAAATCATAGTGTGATCAGCGTCTATCTGCATGTGTAGGAGGAGGCACACCATAAAGCTTGGAGCAGCACATAAAGTGTTGAAGACACACCAGCTGCTCCAACGCTGCAACTGAGGCAGAATATATTACTGTTTTTATATCCTATGCTACACAAAGTTGATGAATAATTTACAGGCACTGAAATAGATTTTAGGATGTTTTAACACCTGATAGTCTGGTAGCCTCGGTTCAACTTGGGACCAAAAGTGAAACATTTGTTACATTTTCAGCTGCTGCGGTTCGCTTTCGCACTGCACTATCAAACGATCCAAACCAATTGAAAAACCTGTTCACCTCCTCACCTGTGGGGGCGCTGGACCAAAGACCACTGAAGGAAGCAACAGGAAAACAATTGAAGACGAAACTGAGTGCAACTTCCTTCTTCATGAAATGTAAACAAACATCGAGTAGCGTCAGAGTTTAGCGGTTGAAGAATTTCTCTTTTGTTTTTGGCAAAAGATCACAAGCCATTTCTTCTGGTAGCGCTAGACTATTGTGTTTGTTTGTTTTGTTTGAATTAACCCACAATTCCATGTGCTTCCTGCTTTTGTAGCAGTCTCCGGTCCGCTTGGTGTTCACATATGCATTCAAACCGCACCAGAATTCACTTCAAATGAACCAAAGTTCCCTTTATTGGTCTGCATCAGAGTTGACTGAGATATTTTGGGAGCAGATCCTCCATTTTGTTTAGTTTCAGATTTGGAAGCATGTGCAAACTTGGGTTTGTAAACAGTTAGCACTAAACATTAGCATTAAGATATTGGCTTGAAGCACTCTTCTGGGAGGTTCCCCACCATGAAATAATGAATTTTTAATTTGTTTGCATTGTTTTATTCAGCGTAATCATGTTTCATTCACCAGAATAACCTGTAATGCTTGAGTGTGTTACCATCCATCAAAGACTAATCTCTAATGTAATGGAGAATAAATATAGCAGCACGGTCACCTCAGTGACTAATGCCGATTCACTTGGTAAGTTTAACGTCCCCAAATTATTCCAGTCATAACTAACACATGAGCTGCTGCAAATAGAGCTGTGAGTGAAAAATCCATTTACGGTGTGAGACTCCCGTCACCCCCAGTGATGAAGTACGATGACCTGCACACATGAAAGCTCGACAGCAACTCATCTTCGAAGATGACGTTTGATAAATGGCTTTGTTGTTTTTCCAGGTGCCCATCGTTGTGGGGTTGGCCTTGAACAAACACACTGGTTCCTGATATTAAATGAATGGATGGAAGTCATGTAGATCCCTGGTTCAGTTCATGATGGGTGGTTTCTCATTTGGTCTGAAACCTTGACCTCCCCACATCCAGTTTGTGATTCCAGTTTTCCTCTGTTCATTTCCATAAATGACACTAAAAGAAAAATATAAAGGGGATTTATCCTCAGTTACTTTCCTTTCTCTGCCATGCAGTCCTTCCATGAATCATAAACAGCTCAGGGGTTCAAAAGGAAACTTCAACACATATTAACACGAAATAGCTGTGGTATTGTTCCTCTCGGCCAGAGTGCCGAAAAGCCATAAATTCCCACAAGACGGGACTCTGCAACACTCAAAAATGAGTTCAGATTTACACTTTCCACCCTCAGCGTTTACCAGATTAATCTCGGAGCAGATGAGGGATACTTCAGGAGCAGGGAGATTTAATCAAGCCGTCCTAATATTCCCCGGGAGCCTCCACAGCTTAAATAACCAACTCTTTCTAAAGGCACCCAATAGCCTTCAGTGGGTGAGTAATAACACCTCTGACTTTGCCATTCAGCCTCCAACATCTCAATAATTTACTGCAACTCATATTAGGTCCCTGCAGCCTGAAGCAGCAGAATAATAAAACTTTGTGCTGCCACACTGAGCATGTAGATGGCCAAACCATGCAGGTTTTACAGCATAATTAACTTAGACACTCTATCTATCATAACCACTAGTTTGGAGTTTAATTGTGGCACAGCTGAACGGAAACTAACTAAACTCGATTATCTTTACGGCTCCACACAAGGATTTTACTCTTTTCCCGCAGTAAAATTCAAGCACTTTCAAGGTAAGTTATCAAACTTTTCCAGCACCTCAACTTGGAGATAAAAACAATACAAATTAACTAAAAAAGATCGTTTCAGTTCATTGTTATATCAATTAGTAGAGTTATTAATCTTTTTTCTGTGATAGTATTCAACATACGGACAAGGCAGAATAAAATATAACATTTTATGATTTGAAATGTCTCTCTCACACACAACCTTTACTACTGACTGGTCCAAAAACAAACAAACACAAATTTAACAAAAAAAAAAAAAAAACATCTGCAGATTTCAATGATGTTGTTTAATGTATAAAATATAAATCAAAATCCTATTTATTGATAAAGAACATTTAAAAAACAGAAGTTTGCCCAAGTGCTGCACAAAAACAAGGCGAATTGAGGAATAAAAGTCAAGACATAAAACAACATTAAAACATTAAAAACATACACATAAAATCAAACAAAACAGTAAAAAGAGCTTATCAAGTCAGACTGGGCCAAAAGCTACTGAGTAATGATTGAAAATGAGATTAAAAACAGGAAGTGATGAAGATGCCTGCAACAAATTCAAAGATTTAGGAGCCACAACAGAGAAATATTGATCTTTCAGTTTCCGCCAAATGTTTGGGACCAAAGCAGCTGAACAACTGATGAAATAAGTCTGAAATATATGGAGGTGCAAGATAATTTAAGATCATTTAATTGTTCAAATTAAATCCTTACACACAATATAAAAAGAAAGATACAAAAATAATCTCTAAAAAATTTTCTTGCAATGTTATCTGGCATTTAGCAAATATAAATAATTTTGGTGATTCTAACTAACCTAAAACAAAAACATTTTAGTCTAATTTAACTTCAGATCGCGAGAAAAAAGTTGCACTTGTGTCTTTTGATTAGCTCTATAAAAATGTCTTGTTTCAACTCTAAATAATGTTTTCCAAATCAGACATTAGATTGCATTTTATTATTTGAATGTCAACACTTCCCAAACGTTGAAAAAACCTAATTAAAATTCAAGCATTTTCAAGGATTTCAAGCACCCGAACGAACCCTGCACCCAGTTCCAGACAGGACAGTGTGTGTCTGATCCATTCTGGGGGGAAAACGACTAAAAACTTGTCGTTTTATTACTCCAACTGTGAGCACAATGAATCACCTCGACCAGTGAGCCGTTACCGTTTAAACAGCCGGGGAAGAAAAGGGGTGAAAACGCAAATCAGCATGCAAAACACACATGCACCCACAGTTGGAGTGTGGTGGTATTATCTGTCATTAAAACAGGATTAAAGTCATTTAGTATTCGAGAGATAATCTGTCATTAGGCTATGATTACAGCACACACTCCAGTGGCTCTGAAGCTGCTAAGAGGGGAGATAAAAACCTCGAGGAAGACTGATGAATCTCTGAGAGTTTTAGTTAAGATGACGACAAGTAATGAAACCTTCACTTACAGCTGAATGATTCGGAAGTAATGCTTTCTTTTCTTTTGGCAGGTTATATATACTTTTAACAATCCTGCAGCAAAAATAGAAGTGGTAACAGATGTGTTGTCTTTCCCTGAACAGATGTGTGAAAATCCTTAGATTTATTCAGTGTGTAAATAAGTCCTGAATCTCTGTAGACTCTATAGCGTATGAAATACTTAGCGTTGTTTCTGGAATTAGATAGGTGTGATTTTCACCTGCACCAGGTGACACAAGTTTATTTTTTAGGAAAAAAAGTAGTGTGAATGTGTGCAACAACATGTGTACACCGCAGATTACAGCTATGACCTGATATTACTGTACTGCACAATCTGCAGACATTCTGTCTGCACCGATGAAGATTCCCTTAAGTCATGCTGAACAGCTGACAGTAATAGAATGAAATTTTCTTTCAAGTAAATCTAACATTTGTTTCGCCACTTGGGGGCAATCTTTAAATGTGTTTAAAACATTGAACTTTCAGCCCAAGATGATCAGGCAATTGTTCAAGGTGACCTATTGTTCTTCCTTGGACAGGTTAGGGTAGGTTTATGGGCTACACAAGACTCTATATTCTTTTTTGCAAAAATCATTCTAAGATGATGAGATTTTAATCTGGTCAGTTCTGCCTATTTTGAGCTTATGGCCTCTTGTCACGCCCCCCAACTCAACGTTTAAACTCGCACGTGAAAGTGAAAATGGCTGCAAACAGATGGGCAATTATGCAATCATACATCTTTGACAAGCATTAGTAGAGCCTCCTGCACAACCAACAAGAATGTAGCAAGTGGCTTCTGGACGGTAAGTCATCAATTAGACAATTGTCTTTTCCAGCAGCCATTGTACAGTGCATGCAGCGATAAACCAGCTGACCAAACGTCCTGGAGCTCAACTTGGGTTGCTAGATAACAGCGCAGTGCCTGTTAAATGTGACTTAACAATCAGGAGGTTTTTGAAATGGCTCATTTTCCAGACACCAAAAAGCATTAAAGTATTACCAAAAAATGGTTGGGAGTTTTTTCAAGGGTTTGGTTTGTTTATAGAAGAAGTATGGAAGTATAGAAATGTGCAAAAATAGTAGATTCAGTGAAGTTGTAGCAACATTTCACTTTGCATGCAATATGGTAGGGCAATATGGATAATCACAATATAAGGGTTTAATACCAGTCCATACTGACAATAATTAATTCGTTATTTGTTTTAAATATTCAAAATACTGCCAATCTAGTGACATGAAATTTTCACTTTTACCCACCACTCCCTCTTGACTTGCCATACTTATTTTCTCCTTTAACGCCACCCGATCTCTTTTAGTTTTAAGAAGTTATGGATCACTACTTAAAACTAAGTGGTGATCCAGTCACAGTTTCATGTCCACTGTGAGGGGACATGAAACTACTTATTGACTGCCTTTTGTTTTTGAAAGAACAATTTAACATATATAAAAGAAATACACATTTTTAAATAAATAGCTTTTTAAACAAAACAATAAACATACATACACAAAAACATACATGCTTTTGTACTGTGTGGGTAATATAATAACAAAATATAATTTTTTTTTACATCTGAAGTGACCATTTACTCATTCGTTTATCTCACCAAATACTCTAAAAATATAACTATTGGCAATTTACAAGTCATCAACAGCTTTCAGCATCTAAACCGGAGCCAATTTTCAGATTTAAATATCCTGTGTCAACACTCAATGGACTCCTACTTTATGTTAAACTGAACCCAACAGCTGTGTGCAATTTTCAGGGTTTCTGTGTCTCTCTGCATAAAAGCGCTTATCACTCACAAGGCTGCAATTTAAACTAGTTTGCTTAAATTACTGCATTTGAAGGGGGATATAACATTTTATGAACTGTAACAGGACAGAGGGCAATTTCAGCTTTCTAGAAAGTTCTTTGCACAGTAAACAAACTAAATCAATGGTCTCAAACCCAACAGCAGAGTGGGCTGGATATATAGTTTTGAAGTAGATTGAAAAGTGATCCAACTTAGAAGTAATTTTAGATACCGAGGTGCTGAACGATTGAGAGGAGAGGAACATGAACACCAAACCTCTCCGGACGTGTTTAAGACCCGTTCTGGTTCTCTGATAAACAGCAATAGTCAGACCTTGCCCCTGGCTCTGCTGGAGCGCTGAAACAAATGAAAAGTAGAGTGGAAAACTTGGCGAGGATGATTATTAAGTGAGCGATGTTCTATAGGTGGCCTCTCTGAGGAGCAAATAGCTGAAGGAAAGCTTATTGGTTTCAGGGACCCGAGGTTTGTGGATTTCGTTTTGGTCGTAGCTTTCAAATGGCAGAAACTCCTCTGGGTCTGAGAGCTTTTCGCCGCACGACAGAGAGGCTTTTGGTTTTCACATGACTCACTGCAGATTCAATCACAGCTTTTGCTACTCGTCCATTAAACTCAATCCTGCTCTGATATACGGCGCTGACTGAGCCAAGATAGAGCTACGTTTCATAGCATCATAACCCAGACTGTAATCAGGAAACTGAGTCAGAGTAACAACCTTAAAGCTTCATTAAAACAGTCTCCCTTTTCTTTTATTCGCCTTTTTAACAGGAAGGTAAACTAGACTCTTCTGTGAAAGCTGCTTTTTCCAGATATACTTAGAGTTTCATTCCTCTTCTTTAGCATTCCAGCACATCAACTCTTTTAGTGCTTAACCGCTTAAAAATGAACTGTTTTATATTTATAGAGTCTAAACTGTGGTGGTGTAAAGTGATAGTGTTTGCATTAAAATGAATTCAGTGACCTGGTGTTATTTATTTAGAGCGGACCGGCGGTATTCGCTGTGGTCAGGAACTGCAGCCGCTAGCAAATATCTGAAATTTGCTAACACTTTCAGGGTTTCTGCAGGTTTCACTAAACACCTTCCAGGTCCATTATGAATTACATTTAAGACCTGTATCAAGACAGAACTGCACAAAAGGAAATGACATGGGAATATAAATAACTTGTGAGATCATCCCATTCTTAGGGTGTTTTCACACCTGATTTTCTGGTAGACTCATTTGTTATAGTTTCAGCTGGGATGGCTTGTTTTCACACTTCAATGTGTCAAACAAACCAAACTCTTTGAGTAACCTGTTCCCCTCCTCGCCTGTGGGGGCGCTGAAGCAAGAACCACTGAAGGAAACAAAACAAAAACCTCTGAAGACACTGAGCGCAACTTCCTTCTTCACAAAATGTAAACAAAGCTGAGATTTTAGCGATTGGAGGATTTCTCTCTTTGCTTTGGTGAAATATACCGTAAGTCATTTTTCCCGCTATCACTAGACTCTCAAGTTTATTTTGGTTTGCGCCATAACACAAATAAGTTAGCTAGCTAGCAATGGTATATTAGCTGCAGCTGATCTTGCCTCCAGTCACGTTCAGTGAAGATGTGTGAGGGCGACATGAATTTTTACCTGACAAAAGAGTAAAAAAATAAAAAACATAAAAAATACGTAATTATATAGTCCTGTCATGACAAAACTGATTTAATTTTTGATACGTGGATTCAAGACTTTTTAAAGATGCAGGTAGTCCTGGCTACCCATTTATCAAATATACCTGAATATGTATTAAAATGCACAGTGGAAACCGTCTAAATGCTAAAACCGTGAAGCTAATGTTCACGGTTTAACCTGAGGTTTTAGTGAATGGAGAATTTCTCTCTTCTCTTTGCTAAAAGACAACAAACCATTTCCACTTGGCCTTCATATATGGATTTGAACCACTACTTATGGGAGCTCGGCCAATCAGGACCAAGGAAAATGTATGGCGCTCTTGGATTGGCAGCCAATAGTGTGCCAAGTAGAATTATAACGAGGTATTTCAGCTTCCCAAGCTGCATTTTCTTTTGAATATTTTAGAGAATAGGGAAAACAACATAAACAAGTTTTATTTTTTATGCCGTATACATAAACACAACTTTTCCAAAAATGTCCTGGACTGGGTAGAAACTCTGAAAAGCTCCTTTTCCAGTGAACAGATTTTGCACAGAAACCAGTCTTTTTAAAAGATACCTGTGAAGCATCAGATAAATGAAATTGATAAATACAAAAACTACAAAATCTGTCTTTTTTTAATCACTCTAACTGCATTTATTCAAGGTAGAGATTTTAAGCATTTTTAGGTTGAAGCACAGACAAAAAAAACAAAACCATCTTTGACAAAAGCATACTAGGAATGACAGAAGTTTTAAATTCCAGTGAAATGAAGAGTTCCACTCAGAAAAGCTAATTAAATTCACAAAATAATCCAAATTCTTCAACATGCAGACCACTGCAGGATGTGGACGGATATGAAGCCGACCAGAACAAAACGAGCCTTTGGAGGCCGTTGTTAGAGACCCGGGGAAAAGGAAGGTAGTCAAGGTGAAGAATAAAGACAGAAAACTTTAATGATGCTGTTATTATTATTCAGAGGAGAACTGCATACCTCTCTGGCTGCATTGCTTCATTTTGCATCATTTATACACTGTCAGCTTTGCAAAATAAAAAAAGAGAATCCTTTGATACTAAAGCAGCGGCTCAGTAGGGCGTCTTTTTTTAAGCTTAACTTCTGTTCCTTAAAGAGAAATTTGGCTTCTGGATTAGTTTATATCATTTTTTTGTCTTTATAAAGACGTTTGCTATGTTCTGAGTTTCTGGAGAGAAACTCGATTCGTGAATTAATTATTGACCACATCAGAAAAACTGACATATTAATATTGGAGTCCCACTGTGAAATAGTTACAAAGATTACTAAATATCTGGAGGCTACCAAGACAGATTATTATAATTTTTAATTTATTTATGGCCTTAACTGGTACTTTTGAAATATTATAGATATTTTTTCCCAATTAAACAACTTCCAAAATCTACATAGAGAAAAAAAAAAAGATGGCAAAAATAAGCAAAATCGAAATTGAATAGCAAAATTTTTGTTATTTACAGTCTATAACTTCAACTCTCTTAAGAAATACTGCCACCTGCAGGCGGGAATTACTCACTTAAGCCTGAAGTTTTTGACCATTTTGAGGAAAAATTGAACTAAACTGACAATTAAACATTAGCACAAAGAACTGCAGGGATGTGATGATTCTATGTGATTTTTTATGATTGCGAAATTGTGGAAAAATGGAGGGAGTGTTAAAAAAGTGAGTTTATATTTTATTTTTCGTTCATAATGAGACAAAGAACACATGGAGTTGTTTGTCTCGATGCAATTCAGGGAAAACTGAGTATTTTATATTTTCCTTCTTCTAAATTTTACATATTTTACAATTTTCATTGGTCTCTCCAACATTCTGTGTTTATTAAGATTTATTTGAATCAAGAACTGTTAAACTATGAGACACCAAATTATAATTTTCAGCAAACATGAAATATTTCTTGTTCCTTCAAACAGAAACAGATTAAAACTTAGCAACAAAACTTTTCTGCCAAAAAAAAAAAAAAAAGCAATGAACAATAAATCTCAGTTTTTGGCAGCTTAAAGCTTCACTTTGTTTCAGATGTTTTGCCATTTGGTCGCTGATCCAAGAGCGAATCTGAAACGCTGATTTACTGGAACGAGATTAAACACAGAGAGAAGGAAGGAAGGAAGGAAGGAAGGAAGGAAGGAAGGAAGGAAGGAAGGAAGGAAGGGAGGGAGGGAGGGAGGGAGGGAGGGAGGGAGGGAGGGAGGGAGGGAGGGAGGAAGGAAGGAAGGAAGGAAGGAAGGAAGGAAGGAAGGAAGGAAGGAAGGAAGGAAGGAAGGAAGGAAGGAAGGAAGGAAGGAAGGAAAGAAATATGTTTTTATATATAAAAAAGCAAAATGAGTAAAAACTAGAGGGAACTTTTTGAATTAGAGACAACAATGAAGAGAGGCTTGTGATGTACAGACCTGAAACAGAGAGAGACACAATGTCTCAGAGGTTAAAGGAGGAGAAAGATGGAGCTGGAGAAAAAACTGTTTGAAGGAAACGCAGCAGGAAGAGAATAAAAAAGTAAGAAAAAGCAGGAAGGGAGGAGAAATATCTGGTGGAAAAGGAGAGAGGAGGTGACATTTCAGCTGAAGCTGGAGATGTTTTATTCACGGAGGAAGAACAGAGAGATGAAGGATGAGGAAACAGACAGAAATCAACTCTGAGTCTCCAGACAGCTTTGACTACATTCACCAAGATCATCTATCAAGGTGAAGATGCTCCACTCTGAGGGAAAAGCAACAGAAAATCAAACACAGCAGTGACAGATGCTTTCTAATCCAATAAACCTGGACTTAACTCAAGTCCAGATTTTACTTCATGATCCTCTAAGTTTAGGGATTTAACACCGATAGTATCAGAAAGTAATCCCTTAAAAAGTCTGTAACTTATTTACTTTGCACAAACTTCAATGCTTATTGAAATATTGGGATTTTACATGATAGGACAACACAAAGTAGTGGATAAAATGAGGAGTGGGAGGGCAACACTATAAAAACACAAAATCTTACATTGTATTTTTGGTCTAGTTTCTAGCGGAAATATTTTATTACACTTGAAATACGACAAAAACTAACTCACAAGTAACTTTTCAGCAAGCTATGAAAGCTTGTTTTAAGTCAATAATTCCTGAATATTGATTGAAAAAGTACTTGTTCTTCTGGCAGATTATTTACCTTTAAGACATTCCTCCCATTTTATACGTGAAATAGTCTGCCAGTCGAACTTTTTGATATATTTAAGGAATTATTGACTTAAAACAAGACCTGAAAAGTTAATTATAAGTTAGTTTTGTATTATTTTAAGCCCACTAAGATATTTGAACTATAACTTACAGGTTAGGCAAGTCAGCCTATTCCTTTTTAAGTAAATTATGTGTTTGTAAAGCAGTATTTTGTTTTTGTTTAATTTGTGTAATGCTGTGTATATTTACCAAAATGAAGTTAAAGTGAATAAAACTAGAGCAAAAATACTACAGATGAACCGATTGCAGTTTTTGGCCTATTGCCAATTACCCATCTTTAAAAAGCCCGACCTCGCAATTCCGATTTTGGCCAATACCATTTTGGGTTTTTTTTGTCTGAAATGTCGCTTCTATTATTTCTATGTCATCTTTCTTCCTGTGTTTTGTTGTGTCTTATGATGATACTGTCGGCTTGCGTTGCTAAAAAACTTTAAAAATCGATCCAAAGATGGCAGGGTCCATTATTACTTTTGAAAACATTGCCCTGCTGTGTGACATTGACGTTCTTCTTCTGCATGCAGGTCGCCTTGGGTTTGCGCAGAAATTTGACTGCATTAGTAGTATTTCAGCAAAAAATCGTAATTGAGAATTAAGCTCTGCTGTGTGAACGCAGCATAAGTTGCTCTGCTTAGGTTGTGTTTTGTAGCCTTAACTCTGTAGCAGTATTGGCGTCCTTCAGCTTTTACTGTTCGTCCCCCTCATAGCTAACCTGACCACTGACTTCCTATGAGTGATCAATGTGAAAAGAAAAAGTTATTGAATGCAGCAACAGCTATTTATTAATATTTCATTAGCTTGTTGATGTTTTTATAAACGCATTCTGGCACAACCGGGCTTTTGGGAGTATTTGTGATCTTGATGTGGCCCAAAATGAAAATGAGTTTGACTCCCATGCTTTAGGTTGAGCAGGAAAAGGAGATGAAGAGCAGCTGCTGAGTGGTGGTGAGAATCATGACAGAGAAAGAAATGAGCTGCATGGGAGCAAAAACAGACGAGTCTGAACACAAACCCTTCTGATCATCATCATCACAAAAAATCTGTCTTTGTCCCAGAAATGATCAAGATAAAGGATAATATTAATGTTTTTGAGACCATTTTCAAACAATGATAATGCAAGAAGACATTCCCAAATTCTAATAAAAATGTAACACTGGAAAGGGAAGTTATTTTAAATATCCAAAATAAATAAACAAAAGAACAGAAACAAGAAATAAAATGAATTATGAAGTCTCTATAAACAAACTTGACCTTCAGAAAAAAGGGCTTGTTGAAACTAAAGCATCAGACTGAATGCTTTTATCATCCAGTTTTTTTTGTAGAAACAAAGATATAAAATACAAGAAAAAAAAACATAAATAATGCAGATGGAAATTATTGAGCTTGTTTTAATTTATCATACGTTCAATCAATTTATTACTTATACTGACAGGGTTAACAGCACCACTTCGCCTCAGATTCAGCAGCAGGTCAAACCGGACTGTGTCAAATTCACAGCCATTGCCTTAAGCCTCACCTCTCCAACCTGCTTTGTGGAGCAAAACCCAAGATGCTCCTCATGCTGCAGTGAGCACAAACTAACCAGAAAGCGAACACATTAAACTAATTTTACGCGCAGGAATTAGATCCTAGGAAGGGATTAGAGCACTCCTTTGCACCACAACTGCAACTCTGGTAATTGCAGGACACAAATGAGGATTAGTGGGATAATCAATGAGATTTGCCCTCGAAGTCAAAACTCCCAGTGCGCAAAATACGCTGCAATCTCCGCACTAAAAACTCTCCCTAAATAAATCTCTTTCAGTCCAGCTTGCGTCCATCCAGAAACAAAGTAAAGAAAAATAAATAAATAAAGACGTGCAGAGCTCGGACTCACCTTGCGCTGCTGTCCCGCTCACTCCGCACAGCAGCAGGGCGACCCGAGCGGTAATCCCAAACAACCTTATAGTCCGCAGATCCATGGTGAAGCGGCGGGGAGGCTGCAGAGATGCCGACAGACCGCCTCTCCTCTCTGGTTCCGACTGAGATCTCCTCTGATCCAGCTGGAGGAGGACAGCCAGGGAGGGAGGAGAGAGATGGACAGAGAGAGAGAGGAAAAGAGAGAGAGTGAAACGCCTCCTCCGCCGGAGAAAACACGGAGCTATGCAGGACTGCGCCCTTTTATTACAAAAAAATAATTAAAACTTTACTTCTCAGAAACAACAGTCTTAAAGTTGAAGAACTCGGTGACCAAACCTATAAACCAACTTATAAAAGCTGGGAAAATTAATTTTTTTTTTATATTTTAAATAATGTGGCTGTAAACGTGTTAAAACAGTTGGGGGCAACAAAAGCCTGGAAAGATGTGCTTACAGAAAAAATAACCCTCCTTGATGAATCTTTTCATAGCTAATCTGTATTAACAACTGAAAAACAGCCGAGTTAGTTATAAAAAAGACAGTAGAGGCTGCTTAGGACACATATTTGTAATTTTAACCTCTCCGGTTCGGGGTTCCGTTTGTAAAGTTAAAGTCAAAATTTAGCAGTGATAATTTGGGTTATTTAGGATTTCATAACAGAAAAAAACGGCGGCTTAATTCTTAAAGTTATATTTTCCCTATGTTGCTAATTCATTTATGAGTATGACAGTTTCCAAATAAACATTTAATTAGCAAGCTAAATATTTAGCTTCGAGCTATTTAGTTAGCAAGCTAAACATGTGACTTCAAAAAATATTTAGCTACCACAATAACATTTACCTTCAAACTAAATATATAATTTAGAGCTAAATATTGAGTTTGAAATGAACTATTTAGTTAGCTAATTTATTTAGCTTCAACCTAAGCTAATATGAAAATTGGCTTGTCGATAAGGGGAAATGGACAACCGAAATAAAGTTGCTAGCTAGTGTCACCTCTAAATAATTATTTCTTTTCCTCTCAACATGTAGAATATTTTAATTTAAAACAGATTAGGCATTTTAATGGAAATACAAAAGTTTACCCATGGATGTAAAGCGACAGTGACAGCGCCAGTTCACCAGCAACAGTTGACCCAGCTTTTATTTTGATAGTCCACTTCCGGTTAACAGCAAGTGAATTTGTGTGATAGCTAGTCTTTTGTTTTGCTCTGAGCTAAATAGTTGAAAGCTAAATACTTAGTTTCAAACGAAATATTACACTAAATAAATATTTAGTTTGTTAACAAAATAGTTTGAAGCTAAATACTTCGTTCGTAAACTAAATGTTTAGCTTGCTAGCTTATTTAGCTCGATAACTGTTCATCTTGAAGCTAAATATTTAGCTTGCTAACGAGGACTAAATAATGCAAATTATCAATGTTAATTTTTGATTGTGTAAGTTTACATACTCATATGCATCAAACTAATAAAGTAATACGGTTCACTAAGTTCAGTTAATTCTTAAAATGAATCTAATAGCTGATTCATATTAATTGAGCATGTTTTGATTTTCTTCAGCTTTCAGCCCTCTTGAGTTGACAAGGAAGAAATCTAGTTTTAGAAAGCATTGCTTCAACCTGAAGTTCCCCTTATGCTTTGCTAAGTGTGAGCCACATACATTACTTATTTATGCAATAAATAATATAATATTTAAGCAAGCCTGACCAAAACTATAAAAACCAACAAAAGGAGGAAAATATACACAGCACAGACACTGGTTTATTGCAAATTCAAACCACTTTACAGAAAATAAAGTGGTTTAATGTATTTATTAAATTTTACAAGCCAAAACAACTTCAGTTTCTCATCACATCCTTTTTCACCACTTAGTTTATTTTATGTGTCTATAATTTTTTACGTTTCCATACACAAGTCAAAAAAGAAAGAACACGCAATATTGAAAGAAACACAAGACAAAACTAGTACATAAATAAACAATATTTAGATTCCTGTCAATGGTAAGAACACAAAGTGTAGACCGAAAGAGGTTTTTATTACACTTTATGTATATTTTCTAAAACATATTTCCAGGGAAATTCCAACAAAGTGTGTAGAAAAACTCATGAAAGAAAACAAAATCAAACCTTACACTGAAAAAAGAAAACAGGTGATCCAAATAAAAAAATTTAAATAATTTGTCACAAGTAATCACATTAAGTTTATCCAACTATATTATGTTCATAAAGTTGTCATGTTAAACAAATGTAAATATAGTAAGTTTGCCAAACTCAATGTAACAAATTAACTGAGTTTTTTTTTTAAAGTTGGCAATCCATTCTCTTTTTTTAGTGTAGTGTATTTGTTTAGCAAATTATTTTTGTAAATTTCTTTTATTTAAAGAGTAAAAAACACCGTTTTAACTCATCACAAAAAATTTTCCACATCTGAATCTCTATTATTGGAGTACAATTGTTTTTAATATTCATCCTGACCTCTAGTTTTTTAAATAAATAGCAATAATAATGCATTTTATTTTAGGTGCCTGTCTCTGCACTCAAGAACTCTGTACAAAATCCACAAGAATCCATTAAAAGATACAATAAAGTAATGAAATCACCTGAATAGTAATTATTGATATTTATCTAATTGAAATCTGGTAATAGCTGTACATTTATGATTAAGCAGCAAAAAAGTAAAAATAAAGGATTTTGGGGGAATTTTCTGAAATTCACCATCATTTGGTATTGTGCTGTTGAGGGTTGGAAACCCTCCTGGTTCTAGAACATCTGAAGCTGGGTTCAGTCCAGTTTAAATCCAAACAAAACAAATGCACCTTGAGGAAAATGGCTGCTGGCAATTACTTCCCCTCCATCCATGACAAGATGGAGATCCACAGCATTCGTTCTGTTTTTGACACCAAACTGAAACAGATCAACTCACTGCCCATCAGCGCCAGGCGAGACGCCCGGAGTAAAACCGGCTCCATTAACTGGATCTGCTCGACTGGTCAGCGGGCCGAAGCGCCGTCCGCCTGCCAGGCTTCGAACCTGCTCCTGAAGGTTCCTGATTACCGGCCTCTGGACGCCTTTGTCGTGACAGCAGAGGATCCCGGCTCGGCTTCGTGGAGCGACGAGGATGAAATCTGCGAGCTGTGCATCAGGCTGAAAGAGTTTGAGCTGCTTGAAATGATGCAGGACTCGGCAAAGATCCAGTGCAGTAAGTAGATTCTGATGGTAAAAAACCCCAGCAGCTTTGATGAAATCACCAAAAGGAGTTCACTCAAATAAAACGAAATGTTTTCTGATGTAGCTTCCAATCTACGGGTTGGCAAAGTTTCCCCACCCTCACCAATTATTATCTTAACTTATTAAAAACCTCCTAGTGTGTTTTCAAAACAAAACAAAAAACAACAAAGAATCAAACTTTCTCTAAGGCTACGTTCACACTGCAGGCCTTAATGTTAAATTCAGATTTTTTGGTGAAATCTGACTTTTTTATTTTTTGCCGTGGTTTAAAAAATATCCAACTTGTATGTGATCTCCTGTGTGAACAGCAAGTGACCTGAAAGTCTCCCGGCATGCGCAGTAAAGGGCGCAATAACATCACCCAAAGGCTACGTTCACACTGCAGCCTGAAGTGACTCAATTTCGATTTTTTCGACTTAATGTGACCTATCTGATCTTTTCATGACAGTCTGAACAACACAGGTTAGTTTTTTTCGGCATCTGGATATCCGATATGAACCAAATCTTCCAAATGTGACCTGAGTCTGAATGGCCAGGACCTGAACATCGTTGACACTCGACAAGCATCATTATTCTGTGTTATGACAACGTGGGAGCAGGAAGAAAAACAACAACCATGGTGGACGATAAATAATGAGGATTAAGTTGTTAATATGCTGGCTCCGATCCAACAACAATTTCAAAATTGTAAGATTAGCATCCATGGATACTGATGATCCATGGATGCTAAACATGGAACATTAGCATCCATGATTATTTCTGCAAACACTGAACACTTCTTCTTCTGAGCACGCTCTCTATGTGTGACGCTATTGCGCCCTCTACTGCGCATGTGGGACACTTTCAGGTCGTTTGCAGTTCACACTGGAGATCACATACAAGTCACATTTATTTAGAAGTGTGAACGAACACGCAAAAGAAAAAAAAATGTATTTGGGTCACTTCAGGCTGCAGTGTGAATGTGACCTAACAAAACAGCTTAAAAAGAGGTGAAATGTTCTAGTTGAACATCATGGAAAGAATTTGAAAAAATCAAAGATTCATAACAAACAATACTTTCATTTGCACCTTTCAGACACATTTCTGCGGAACATCAGGATGCGTCAGATGAAGCCCATGGAGACAAGAAGGAGATGAAAAACCAAAGCAATCCATGAATAAACTTCAAGCAGCTCTAACTTTTTTTTTTTAATAATCTGTTTCTCTACACTGTAAGTTCACCAGATCAACAGTGAGAACAAAAAACAAATTTAAAACTCAGGTCACAGTTTTTTTTAATAACGTCTGCAACATGCATTAGGCATTCAGAGTAAGGATATGTGATTAAAACTGTGCCAAAGAAATATAATTTATTGCATCGTTTGTTAGCAGGGAATGGCAAATTTAAAAAACAGATTAATTCTTTGTGTCAGAAATATGAAGTTGCCTAGAAACTCCATTATGTGTCTCAGATGAGTGGTCTTCCAAATTACGCTGCTGTTCACTAATCTGTGGAGTTAATCTGTTATCTGCGTTCAGCAGATTTCTGTATCAATGTGCTGTTTAGAAAACTGGTGTTCTTTAAGCTGCTGTGAATTAACAACAAAAAGGAAAACAGCAACTTGGAAAAAAAACTCTTTGTAACATTTAATATATTTGCAAAGATGAATAAGACAGAAAAAATAAATCAGTTTTATTACATTTAGTTGTTTTTTGTGTCATATTTGATGCTATGAGAAGGCAGACGTGAGTAGAGTACCGAAAAATCGTACTCAAGTAAAAAGTAGCCGTCCAGTAAATCACTCAAGTAGGAGTAAAAAAGTATTTGGTAAAAAGTCAAGTGCTGAATAACTGATCCACTTATCAATCATTTAATATTTAAAAATTACATCATCAGACAGATATAAAGTTAACCCTTGTGCGTGCGAGAGGCAAACGTGGAGGACTGTGGCAAGTGATTCAAGTTTTATGTGTGTGGGGTCGGTTGTTTGTTTTTCATTCAGGGGGCTGAAAATCCAGAAATTTTACTCAAGTAAGACTAGAAATACTTAATAATAAAATCACTCAAGTAAAAATAAAAAGTACAGCGCAGTAAAACAACTCCTAATTCTTTTTTTTTTTTTAAAGTTAATGTAATTGAGCAGATGTAACTACTTACTACCCAACTCTGCTAGAAGGTTTTATGTTTATCCAACTGGTGTGTCTAAAGATTTTAAAATAAGTACAAAGTCAATAGAAAAAGCTAAAATCCTCAGTGATTGCAAATGACATCTCTGTTGCCACAAGCTGTTCGGACAACATCTGAAGAGCGTGACATGTTGGAAGAGGACTTCTTGGACGCTTCATTTAAATATTCTTTGATACAGAAGCTCAGAGTGGACAAACTTAAACGATGGCTGAAACCTCAACGTGAGCGGAAAGAAGGCAGCGTTGATTTTTTTTGGCTACAGATGGTGTGGTAGTTAGTACACGCTAGCACTAAGTTATCTGGGCCTACCTTGCTAAATTCCCGCTCAGCAATCTGTACAAGCAAAAACATTGATTAACCCAGTGGTTCCCAAACTTTTCTCCTGGGCGTTTTGCTGGTTTGCCGCCATGATTCTAACACACCTGCGTAGCTCTGCACAGCAGCAGCAGGTCTCCTTTGCTGCCGCACAGGTGTAAACCCAGCGTGAGTGTCAGCGCTCATGTTGCGTTTAAAGGCGGCTCGGAAAAACAGGTTACGACATGTTAACAACGGATTAAACAGTTTTAACTGCTGATAAAAGTGACAGAGGACACCGATATAGGAAGTGTGGAAGCCCGACTGTATCAAATTGACATAGAAACAACAGAGAGTTGGCCATTCTAAGGTAAAAACCCAGCACATACAGCGTTCATGTTTTTTTTGTTTTTTTTTCATCCAGACAGCTTCCCGCGCCCCCCCCTGCAATGACACGGCGCCCCGTCTAGGGGGCGCGCCCCGCAGTTTGGGAACCTCTGGATTAACCAATGCTTTGCAGTTCATTTTTCCAATTAAATATCAATTGATTGATTAGATCTCCTCTGCCACCATGGTGAGCAACACCATCATAAGCAGCTCAGATTGTCACTTTATCAGATCGACATTGTATAAAACAGTTCTTCATCTTGAGTTGGGCATTAAATTGGGCATATTATATAACCTAAGTCAACTGATCACAAAAAAAGTTCATCTGTTTAAATGCACAGCAGTTTCCCCCAAAACACAACTTACCGCCCTCGTTTGAAACTAACAGCCATGGTTTGACGTCATTTGTGATCAGTGCCATACATTTATTAGGTAACTGTGAACTAATTTCTAATATACAGATTTAACGTAACAAAATGTGATTTAATATAACTTCATGCTGTTATTCCTACATTTCTATGAATAAATACTTTCCTACTCTGAAAGATGAAACAACTGTAGAAAAAGCTTAAAGGTTTCCTGTGTAGAATGTTCTGACGTTTACAAACGTCTGAAACCAAACTTGTTCTCTCAAACTGTCGCTGATATACCGTAAAAACACTTTTTTCTTTCTTCAGATGACACAAAGCTTGTTACAAGTGAATTAAAGAACAAATTGTTCTGTTTGTCAAAGCTTCATTTTTTAGCCGTTAATTTGCAACCTCTTTTTCTCCATCACCAACAATAACAGACGGAAAAAATTTAGATTTTCTGGAAACTCGGTAAAAGTCGTGCCGCACAGCTGGCGGCTGGCTTTGTGCGAGTCATAACTGAATATTCTCCGATCGAAGCAGCCGTCGTTCTCCACGCAGCGGGGGCTTCGGACCAATTTGTGTAACACAGAAATGCCCGGGGATGAGGTGAAGGAGTCACATTCAACACATCAGGTCTGGGGCAGAATATCAAGTGAACGCAATTGGAGAGAAAAAGCCTGGAGTCGATAATACACGGTCAAGAAAAGAGTCGTGAAGACAGAGAAAGGCGAGGGGGGCATGCCGAGAGTTAGCAGGGGGATCAGATAATGAAGAGCCACTGAGAGTGTGGATGGCAAATGCAATGAGATGATAAAAAAAAAACTGTTGAGAGCAAGCGCAGCATGGGAATCAGATAACACACTCAACATGGCCATCACACACTTAGATGGTCTGCAGATGTTTCACACACAGAGAAAGCAATGTTCTGAAAACGAAACAAAGAAACAGAAGAATGAGACGCCATCAAACAGCAGGCTTCACGACATCGGGGAAAACGTGACGGATTTGTTCAGACACAGGCAGCGACACATAAAGTCAGAGAATCTGAACCGAGACACAGAAATTATTTCTTGTGTTTGGAAAATGTGCTCCAATTATTAAGCAATTAAAAATGTTACATTTAGAGAGAATAAAGGACGCAACTGAAACAAAGTGAAATGATTTCATGTAAAGTGTCCTAATAAAGCATTATATAAGTTTGTTGTCATTTCATTTCATTTGAGAGAGAATGTTTCCAAAGTAACCAGTCATTCAATTTTTACTGAAAAGCTGATAAAAGGGTTCAGATTAGGGCTGTTGTAAACAAATATTTTAGTAGTCGAGCAATCTATCGATTATTCTTACATTTAATCAAGTAATAGGATAAAAAAAAAATTATAAAATATTGGTAAATCTGCCATAACACCAGTGTTATTATCGGATATCAATATCAGCCCATTTTTTCATATTTGAGCATCCCTAACAGTTGCTGTTTTGTAGTTTAGAAAATTAACCTGTAACAATAATAGCTCACTTTCTAAGTTAACCTGAAGAAAAGTTGTACAAAAATCTGAAATTATATTAAGTTTAATAATAAAGAGCCAGGTTCACAAATACGCTTATAAAAAATGTCTATGATCCAGCTTTTAGTGCATGAATTCATCTTCAGTGAGTTTAATGGATGAACTCTCACCTTGCCCCATACCTGCCTAGCTTTGGGTTTGAGAATATGGGAAATGTCGCCTGGGTGGGTGGGGGGCAGGCGAGCGAACGACCGTAAGATGGGGAGGAGGGGAGGAAATGGACCAGGGGACAGACGAACGTAAGTCCGGGAACAGGTAGACCAGGGGACGAATGTAAGAACGGGGGGAGGGGGCAATACGGGATATTTATAGCACCTTCGTTCGTCACACTCAGAAAATCATCGACCAGCCATGTACCGCCACGATGATTTCCGCCACTCGTTTGTTGAGACCGGGGTGATATGAAATTTATTGTGCGGTTCGTCCGTAAAGCTACACTTACACTGTAATCATCAGCTACTCAGCCGCCCGCCGTGTTCAGTCTATCCGCTCACCTGAATAAATACTCCGCAGCTTCTTCCAGCCGTTCACTCTGAACCAGCAGCTCCCGGAGGAGAAAGGCTGCCGAACTCCACAAAAACAATGAAAACCTGGGCATCACCAATCAATAAAATCCCCACGGGCTGAACTTGAAGATTGGACGTTATGCTGCTAACACTTAGCTTTCGTCTAAGTGTTAGCAGCACAACACTTAGCTTGGGCCACCAGGCTTTACCTGGTGGCCCAAGTAAAGCCTGGGTAGCCTGGCGGGGACACAAGTAAAGCCTGGTGGCCCACCAGGCTTATAATACACTGGAAGAAACCCTGGACATGTTACGTTAGCTACAGAGTAGGGCTGCTGAAAGCTATTTATAAATCTGGCAATTAATCTAGTAATTGAATAAAAAAGTAGGTACATAAGCTACTAAAATAAATGCATGAAATAGAAAATGTTAATAAAAATACAATTCAGTTCATTTTTAGTGAGAAATTGCTTAGCCACAACTATTGCTAACATACGTATGCACGGAAAGCACCACAACAATTAAAAGAGAGCAATTCAACCAGCCCTGTTTTCATTAGAGGCAAACATTTGGACTCATTTTCTTTTTTACTGAATTCCCAGGAAGCTCGACATGAGCTTCGCTGTTTGCAAAATGAAGATTGAAAACTTCGGGAACACAGCAAATGAACGGCACCAAGCTACAATGGAGCCAAGGTACAAAGTGTTAGGTGAGTCGCTCTGTTCAATACTCCCGTCCCTCACTTACGTCATGGCGGACATAGTTGTGACGTAGTTGCAAACAGTCAAATAGAGGACACCTTAACGTTAGGTGAATGTTGCGTTTTTACTTGCTGGTCATTGTCAACATGAGCAAAACGACACCAAATGAGTGAGGCTAATAACAGATACCAGCCACAGTGAGGATGTTTGTGTCTTACCTTCCCCCAGACAGGCCATGGCAATCTCAGCCGGTTCTTTAATGCGAAGCCACTTCATCAGGTTTTCTGTTTCTCTTTTTTGTTGCCTCGTCTCTGTAACTGAGCACACAAACCGCAGAGCACTTGAACCGCAGCAATGAATACGTCAAAATAAGCAGGAAAAATGTGACAGCAGAGACGTAATAAGTGGTTCAGTGTCCAGACTGCAGGCATGCAGATTGCAGGAACGGAGCCAAACTAAACCCCACTGCTTTATTTTTTAAAGAGAGATTTGCTAAACAGCTGCTCAATCAATGAACACCCAGTGAATAGCGTTTTATAAACTTTAAAACTTCAATCAATCAATCAATCAAATTTTATTTGTATAGCACATTTCAGCAGCAAGGCATTTCAAAGTGCTTTACATAATTAAAATAAAAACGGCATGTGAGAAAGAGATTTAAAAAACATAATTAAAACGTAAACAGTGAGAAAGAGAAATAAAAAGCTGTAGAATTTTAGTCAAAACGCCGTCAACTGGGACTCCAACCCTTTGGACTTTAGTCAAAACGCCGTTTGACAAGGACTCTAACCTCTCGGACTTTAGTCAAAATGCCATTTGACAAGGACTCCAACCCTTTGGACTTTAGTCAAAACGCCATTTGACAAGGACTCCAACCCTTTGGACTTTAGTCAAAACGCCGTTTGACAAGGACTCTAACCTCTCGGACTTTAGTCAAAACGCCGTTTGACAAGGACTCCAACCTCTCGGACTTTAGTCAAAACGCCATTTGACAAGGACTCCAACCTCTCGGACTTTAGTCAAAACGCCGTTTGACAAGGACTCCAACTTCTCTGACTTTAGTCAAAACGCCGTTTGACAAGGACTCCAACCTCTCTGACTTTAGTCAAAACGCCGTTTGACAAGGACTCTAACCTCTCGGACTTTAGTCAAAACGCCGTTTGACAAGGACTCCAACCTCTCTGACTTTAGTCAAAACGCCGTTTGACAAGGACTCCAACCTCTCGGACTTTAGTCAAAACGCCGTTTGACAAGGACTCCAACCTCTCGGACTTTAGTCAAAACGCCGTTTGACAAGGACTCCAACCCTTTGGACTTTAGTCAAAACGCCATTTGACAAGGACTCCAACCCTTTGGACTTTAGTCAAAACGCCGTTTGACAAGGACTCCAACCCTTTGGACTTTAGTCAAAACGCCATTTGACAAGGACTCCAACCCTTTGGACTTTAGTCAAAACGCCATTTGACAAGGACTCCAACCCTTTGGACTTTAGTCAAAACGCCGTTTGACAAGGACTCTAACCTCTCGGAATTTTTTTTTAAAGATAAAAACATTAAAATCACCGAAACAGTGAGAAAGAGAGACATTTTGAAAAAGATTAAAAAAATATAAAAACATTAAAACCCGCACCCCTTTGAGGACTTCAGTTAAATGTCTAACTGGGGTCAAAAACACAGATAATAGCAGTAATAAAGCAGCAAACCATACATTTTGCCATTATCTAAATCATACACACATCAGATATGTTCATCAGTTTTCCACATGTTATCAAAGATGAGTTTTTAACCTTTTTAGTTTTCTGGTGTTTGTTCCAGACTTGTGGTGGATAGAAGCTGAATGCTGCTTCTCTGGCAACATTCACATTTCATTGTGTTCAATAAACACTTTTCCGATAATTATCCTGCCCTAATTAATATTCTTTTCCAGACTGCGGATGAATCCTGCAAAGTATTCCCTGAAAATCCTCCAACTTATTTAGATGTTTGTAAACATTTTGACAGTTTATTAAGTGAAACAGCCAAACCGAAGCAGTGGATGAACTCCTTCCAAGTGGTTTTTATTTGGACGCTCATTCAGCTCCGCTGGACCAACCATCACTGAAGTACTCGCTCCTCTATCTGAGCCACTGAGGAAGAATTTCTGTTTCAGGCCTGCCAAGTTTGCCGGTCAAAACCCTCTTTTAGGTTGTGAACCTGCGATTCAAATGATCCCCGTGGTGAAGCGACACGTTTGTCACTGATGGAGTGTTTTTGCTTTGCCATAGAAACATCTAAAAAAAAAAAGAAAAGAAAGAAAACAGCTACAAGGAGATGCAGAGTGGACGTCTGAAAAGCGGAGAGAAGAGCTGCATAGAAATGAGGTGAGAGAGAAAGAGGAGTGAATCTGACTCAGTTTTTAAGTTTTTATTCATCTGCTCTGGTTGGGTGTTCAGAAAGGTTATAATAGTTTGTGGGTTTTTCATAGTAGTTTAGTTTTATTTTGTTAACTTTTTGACTAACTAAGTTAGCTTTAAGTAGTTTTTAGGGTGTGTTTGCTAGTTTTTATTAGTTAAATATTGTTTAGTTTTAGTGGTAGTTTTAGTTTTTTTACACTTTGCTTAATTTTTAATTGCAGAATTAAGAAAAAAGTATTTTGTTTGATTATGTATACACTGATTGGGTAATGAATACCCAACAGAAGATACATATTAAATTACATTTTCTGGTGTTTTATCTTAATTTTTCTGCCGCCATTTAGCTTTTTTATTCCTGACTTTAGACACATTAAACCTTATTTTTAGTGATAAGATGGAGCCGAATATTGAAGTGAAATGTGTGAAAACAGAAAATCTGGACCAAAAATGTTCAGTGCTTTGCTTTAAATGTGTTGTCCACCGAAAAGGCCGTTTATGCTGCAGCTCACAGACAACCACACCACACACTGACCAGCAGATTGAGGCCAAAGTGCCTTGCTCAAGGTTCACTTCTGCATATGTTACAAAAATGCCGGGATCAAACTGCCAACCTGACAGATGACAGTTTTTCTTCTTCCAAGAAAGAAAAACAGAAATAAGTTATGAAACCAGTTAAAAGCAAAGCAGAGAGAGAAAGAGACCTGTACACAGAGTCGCGTTACGTTTACTTGAGTAACTTTTTTTTTCTAAATTTACTGTTAGGAGTATTTTTACTGCTCTGTACTCTTTACTGTTACTTGAGCAATTTTTTAATGAAGTATTTCCACTCTCACTTGAGTAAAATCTCTGGATTTTCTACCCACAGAATAGAAAACAAACATGTGTTAACCAAAATTCACCAGACCCAGACACACACCTGCAGTCTTTGTTAAAGTTTCATAAGTTTTTTTATTGACAGAAACTGATTTGGAAACATTTTCTTTTGTCTGATTTTGTTATTTTTTTATTACTTACATGAATTATTGTTTTTTTTATCCTTAAAATAGCAAAATTTCCACTTAACTATATTTTGGTCCATCTGATGATGTAATATTTAAATATTAATTGATTGATAATTTGATCAGTTACTCAGTATTTGAGTAGACTTTGTACCAGATACTTTTTTGTTCTTACTGGAGTAATTTCTTGGCTTCTTATCACTTTTACTCCAGGACATTATGTTAAAGTATCGCTACTCTTACTTGAGTAAAAGTTTTGGGTAATCTACCCATTTCTGCCTGTAGACATAAAAACAAAAACACACAATATTGTTTCACCCAGCTCCACTATGATGTGCATCTTTACATTTCATCCAGAAAAAAACAAGCATTAGTTACAAAATAACAATTAGCTGCAAAGACACTGAATTAACTTAAGGAAAATGAAAAGTGAAGAAATGTTACACCACATATCCACACTGTATATGGGACATAACAGAAGAAACAACCCAAGGCAAGTGAAATGAAACAAAAAGGGGGATTTTGCCGTGTAAAAAGAACAGAGGAAGAAAAGTGAGGGCGGTGCTAAAGGCTGTAGATGTTTTCATAAGTGCATCTGCAGTGAACGATACGAGGCTCAGCTCTGCTTTTTGTCCACACTTGAATTTGTGATGAATTCCTGAAGGAGAGAGCTGGTGATCAATGATCTTTGACTCTGTTTTATATTCACAGCAGCAGCTGCAGGCTGCTGGAGACCTGCTGCCCAGCCACTCGGCCAATTGCATGAAAGAGAAAAGCGATGAAGAGATTTTTTTTCTTTTTTTTTGCTTTTCATATTAAAAGAGAAGATGAAGCTTCAAGGAGAAGAAGAAGAAACAACTGAGTTTTCTGTCTATTTCTATGTATAAAAAGGTTTGCCAATATAAAGCTATGTGGTGTTTAGGCTTGTCAAAATAAACAATTAATCAATTAATCACATGAAAAATTGAATGGAGATGAATAATTTCCATTTGCATGATTTCTCTTTTCTCTCTTTCTACCAAAAACTGGATGACAAAAGTCTCCAGTCTGGTGTTTTGGTCTCAACTCGCTCTTTTGTTTACAGAGACTTCATGACTGATTTCATTTGTTGTTTCTATTATTTTGTTTATTTACTTTGGATATTTAAAATGTTTCCCAGTTCCAGCGTTAGACATTCATTAGAATTTAAAGTTTATTTGTCTTTGAGAATGTGTTCTTGCATTGTAATATCATTACCATAACATACTTGAAACTGGTCTCAAAACAACAATATTATCGTTTATTGCAATACCTTCTGGGACAATTAATCATCCAGCAACATTTGTTATCATAACAGGCCTTTGGGTGTTTGCAGTTTGTTACACTGCCCACAGCAGAAAAGGACTTGGAGATCCTGCGTTTATTAAAATGTTCTTAAAAAGCATCAAAAATTGTTGAATTAAAGCCAAAGATCATTACAAACAGCTTAGGGTCAAAAAGAATGAATAATCATTACTAATGACTTATTGCATGAACAAGCTTATTCACGTGTGATTTTAATCTAATTTCTCATTTAATTGCAAAATTGTGTTGTTTTTTTGACATTAGCGGAACATAGACAAATATTTGTGCCAATTTAATGGAAACAAGCTTATATGAGACATTTTAAAAGTGAAGTTTTAGGTTAGGGGCAAAAACACCAAGACTTGACAGACCAGTGTTGACAAAGATTTAAGTTGTTTTCATGAATGTTTATGATGGTAAATGATGACCCTTTAATGCAAATATACATTAAAAGTTGCATTACAATTGCATCAAACGTGTCAACTTAGCATTATTTGATAAATAACTAAACTTTTATGCAAAGTTACATTAAACCTTACATTAAAAGTCAATTAAAAGAGTCAACTTTGCATTAAAAGTGTCATTATTTACCGAATTTCATGACAACAGTCATAAACATTCACTAAGACTCCTTCATAATAATGACTGTTATGCCATGTTTATGACAATGCACACCCCTTCAAATAAAGTGTTACCAAATCGATTAATGAAATAATCTAATATTTGCTAATATTTCTTGCATCTATGAAATAAAGATTATTTAGGTAATCCTAAATCTAAAACCAGAAAACGTCAGGCAGCGAGAAAGAAAATGTCTTTTTATAGTGTAAGTAACTGGATTTAATTGTGTTTGTTAGATTTAACGTAGAATAACAGGTCTCTACGTGGTTTTTATTTATTTTCTTAACCTCTGTTTCTTTTTCCAAACATCTTTTGAAACCCAGCTTTGAGGTGTTTTATTTTATTATTTATTTGAGTCTGGTGTTGGTACAAAGCATTGCCAAGTATCATATGTTTTCTCACATGTTTTCAAGCAGAGGTGATTTTCCCAGGAGCTTGCTTCATTATCAAGTTAGTGGGTGAAGGAGCTGCAGTCATAACCTTCAGAAATCCAGTAAAAGCCTTTGCTTTGGCGCACCGCCTTATAAATAACACATTAGAACGGAGGTGCAGGCTGGAGGTGTAATAATGTGTTTTCAGAGTCCTCATCCTTGATATTTAGCTAGATCAAAAACATTCCTGCAGCCTTTACAAACTTTACATGCAACATGTCTAACTTGTGAATTACTCAGAGTGAATGTTTAAAATCTAACAAATGTTTTAAATCGTGTTTTCACAGCCAGAATTAAATTAAAGGTTGTTTCTTGGGTTTCTGCTTTTAAAAAAAAACACTCTCAGCTTCGATTCAGTCAAGGCTTTGCCTCCCATTCTCCAGCAGCTTGTTTTGTTCCAGTTTTATTTGGGATAAATAATTAATCTAGCACATTTAGATTTGGCACAGCAACACAGAAAGTTTCCCTCGGAGATTGCACTCCTGTTTTTGTCGGCCAAAACGTATTCCTTTTATTTTTTTTTTTAGCTTTTAGTTTGTCTTTGAAGTTACTTTTGAAGAATGAGACGACAGATTGATTATATCTCTGAGCCGTAACCACACTTTCTCCATATGCTTAATTTAAATGCAGCAGATGATGGTGATGAGAAAAGCTTCGACTCAGATCCAAAACCCTCCTTTATCACAAAGATTAAAGCTAGCTTCTTTCTCTAGCGCTCAGTTCTGAAGGAATGGGGTCCAGTAATTGGCTTATATTGCATGACAGAACATGTGTAATGGCTCCTTATCATCCCGTCTAACATGGACTGATGTCAGGCTTAGTGTTTTAAGTTTACAGGTGCTGTTAAGTAGAAAGCCATTAAATCTCATCAAGAATTTTTGGTCTAGTTTCCTGTGCTAATACAGTTGAATTAAATAAAAAAACTAACATTTCAGTTTGTTTTAAGTCAATAATTCATTGGTATTAATAAAAAAGTACTTATTCCAATGGCAGATTATTTCACTTATGGGAAAATTCGGACTAGAACAAGATTAAGGAATTATTTACCGTATTTTCCGCACTATAAGACGCACCTAAAAACCTTCAATTTCCTCAAAAGCCGACAGTGCGCCTTATAATCCGGTGCGCCTTATATATGGACCAATATTGAGCCACAACAGGTCCAGCAACGGACCTTACCACAGGGGCCGCGTTTCATTGGCTAATGCCCATTTTAGGTCACAGTGCAGCTACCACGTGCGTGACCTCTCACAAGCTACAGTAGTAAACATATGCTAATGTACATTGTGGACCATCAAAACCATGAATGCCGACTTACCCAGCCTTGCAAGAACAATAGGCATCAGTGATCTTGTCCACAGCTATATTTATGCTGAGGGTGTGAGGATCTGCTGTTTTCCTCATCTATCGGTAGCTTTTAGCTGTGACGCGCACAATGTTGGAGGCATCCAGTGGCTCAAACACCTTGATGTCGTCCAAAAAAGATGACATGAACTTGTTGGTTCCCCTGTCCATTGTCGTGGCTGATATGTTGTGAAAATCCGGCAGAAATGCTACGCTAATTAACTCAGATCGAAATGAAAGACGTCATGTTTACACAGACATGCAGTAGGCTGCTTACGTAGTTGGTCCACTACGGTAAGCATAAGCAGCCGCCAACTTCTTTTTCCCCGTAGAAGAAGTAGTGCGCGGTGCATGCTGGGATAGTTGTCAGAACACTGGTTTGTTAATAAAGTTTGATAATACATTTAAAGGGGGGGAGGGGCAGGGGAAGAGAGACAGAGACTGCAGCGGCAGCGTGTCGGTTGGTCTGTGTTACCCAGAAAGCAGTTGGGCATAATATCGCAACACCAACACCGTGAGTGAAACAACGGCTGGGCCAGCCTACTATATAAAGTACTCGGGGACCATTTCTTTATTAATGTGGATGTGTAATAATAGAGTATGAAGCGTCTATTCTATGCGCCTTATAATGCGGTGCGCCTAATGTATGAAAAAAGTCCTAAAATAGGCCATTCATTGAAGGTGCGCCTTATAATCCGGTGCGCCTTATAGTGCGGAAAATACGGTACTTAAAACAAGCTCCTATAGCTTAGGATATCTATATATTTTCACTAAAACCTAGACAAAAATTGTTGTTGAGATTTTGTGTTTTTGCAATATATGTAAAATAATTGGTTTTGTAATAATAAAATAAGGCAATTTTAGAAAGTTTTTCCTCATTTAATTGGGCCTAATGCATCTGTTGTATTCGTCTCACAAGTGAATTGGCTTTTCGAAAAGTCAAACATATGAAAACTCACTGAAAGTATGAAATTTGATACACTTGTATCCAATGCTCCACAACAAACAGGAAGTCGGCCATCTTGGATTGAATTTTCCAAAAAAGCAGAGGACACATTTTAAATGGAACCTTGTTTATGTTTGCTATGAAAACAAACGTTTTTAAGTGTTATTTACTGCAGATTCTAACATGACAAAATTCACCAATGTTATCGAATGTTGCATGATTTTCTAATATGAAGCCATACTTTATTATTTTGTCTTTTTTAGACTTTTGTTGTTGATGTTATTTGAAGACAACAAGAGGTTAAGGTGAGATGAAAGTTTCTCAGCACTCGTGCTACAATGTGAGTCTGAAACACCAAAATTACATTTTCTTAGATAATAAAACATATAAGTCCTTTGAATGGGACTTCACAGATGCCTTACAGTATTCATTGCATCAAATAAACAGGACATTAGAAACAAAACCCCCAAAATAATTTACTAAAAGGATTGAAAACCCAAAGAATAAACACAGAGCGACTATTCAGTACTGATTTTAGTCTTCACTCAGTTAGGAAACTTACTGAATGTAATGGAAAATAAATACATAACACCAGACCTCTGTTGGATTGTTAATCGGTGTTTCTGAGTTTTAAAACATAAAAGAATGATAAACTTACTACCGAGCTTCAGTGCTTTAATTTGGATAAATTAAACTCAAGTTGACGCAACTATTCCACACAGTACCAACACAAGGGTTCTTATCTAAAGTTGTGTTAAAACGGCTTGTCGAACACAAACCTTGTTACCTCTAAATATAAATTCCCTATTTGGACAGTTATCAGTAGGAGCACAGAACCGTGTGAAGGTTGATCAATACAGTTGATTCTCACAAGAAAAATCTATATTGTAAAGATGGAAATACAAGTTCGTTTTGCTACAGTATGTATTTACTGTCTGTTGGATACGCCAATGAAGTGTGAAGGTAACATGATAAAAAATTTTCAATGAATAAATGTTCATTTACTGGCAGGGTCAGTAGCGTTTAGATCCCAAAGAGCCGCTAGGAAAAGAGATCCTTTATCAAGTTTTAGAAAATTATACGAGACCATCTGCTTCTTGGCAGGTCGAAAAAGAGATTTTATCACAAATTGTAAAAATAAAAAACTTATTTTTTATACTTTAGAGAAAATGAAATCCTGAAGACAAATGTTTATTATTTATTATTCTTTTTACATTTTTAGAATTTTTAATTTGCAGAGTTTCCTTTTTCTACTTTATTCATTAAATGAAGCACAAAATCTGAATTCCAATCATGTAAGGACTGAACAAGAAAACATATCTTAGTAGTTGTGGAATTTATCTGAATATTTAGAGACTAAACAAATGCTAAGTTAAAAGTTAAACCTAAACTCCTGCCTTGTTTGATGTATACATGTTGTTATTATTATTGCGTTCTGGGTTTGAACACAGCAGGTGTCAGGTTTTTCTTTTTTTAGCTTATTTGCCCAAATATTTAACTATTCAAAGCTAAAATCTCTGTTAGATAAATGGTAAACATCCTAAAGGTAAACATTTCAGAAACCTATTTTACATTTACCTTATGACATTTTGACTTAAATTCTGCATCTTTCCTCTGGTTTGACCGGAAACAACTGACTCTAATTCCTCTATTGATTTGTGATGATTTTCTGAACTGTCTCAGAAACTAAAACCAACCTCATTTAGATGCTCCATGAAGATTTAATCCATGACTTTGTCATATATTGTGCGTTTAATTTATCTGAAAAAGTAAGTTAGTAATGGTTGTTTTCCAGAAAACTGCAAAACAGCTGCAACACTGAGTTCCACCTGCTTAGAGTTTCTTTTGACCCATAATTAATTGGCCAACATATTTGTTGTGTATTGATGATTTCGTCAAAATGTTATGTTTACTGGTTTCTCAATTGTCGACTGTTTCTTTTGTGTTTTTATGATGTAAAACACTTTGAACTGCCTTTTTGCTTAAATGTGCAATAAAAAATAAACTTGATTGATTGCAACAATTAGTTGTATTTTTTTTTCAAATGGTTACCAGACACTGTAGTAAAACGTTTAATTCCCAATTTATTGACTTACTTAAATATTACTGTCGTTTTTAAATTGGCTTTAGTATTCAAAGGACTATTTAAACCTGATCTCTCTTGTCTGACCTTGCCTTCTTCTCTATGTATCGACTCAGACTTTGTCCGATCCCATAAATATGAATGATTCTTTGTTACCCAAGTTGTTCGGTTCGATAATACGTTTGCTGTTTTTTTAAGTTTTGTGCAGCCAGACTCAAAAACACCCAGAGGCTGAAGAAACAAGAAGAAATGAAAACAGGATTAAAAGCCAACTTTCTGTAACTTTCATCCACTTTACCGCCGATGGACTGTTACACAACTGTCTCACTGATCCATCTGGTGTCTCGATACTTTGGGTCTCTTGTTTTTCAAACAAAGCTGATCTAACCTGAGGCGTCCTGGAAGATTAAATCAGAGCTCATCTCTCTCTGTGGCTCCACCTTCATGCAATTCCCCAGCAAAATGAAAACACCATACTAATTTAAATTTTCATTTTCTGTTTTTCCTTGTACACTAAGCTGGAGGCTATAATTACATTAGAAAACTAATCAAAAAGATGCTTTTCTTCCTGTGTTTTTTGTTTGTGCACATGCAAGGATCCACTACCTTTACTTGGTAAAAATAGCAAATGGATGGAAAATTCAAGATTATTAACCAAGGTCAACGCTGTTGTGAAAGAGGTGGGCAGATAATTTATTTTCTATAGATTGTATCATGCTTTGCTTATAATTCCACTTACTAAAGTAAGATGATATCCTGAAATGTAATCAAATGACCAACTCTTCCTGGAATAGTTACGTTTTAGCTCGGCGGCCAAAAATAAAATCACTTACTGTTTAATAAGAGGGCTGCAGAATTTGGAAACTCGGTGAGCTTAGTGCTCTGGATTAAATCTGCAGAGAGCCAATCAATCAATCAATCAATCAATCAATCAATCAATCAATCAACCAATCAATCAATCAATCAAAGTTTATCTGTGTAGCACCTTTCAGCAACAAAGCATTTCAAAGTGTGTCACATCATAAAAACAAAAATACAGTTATAGACACTCATCTTAACACATCAGATTGTTGATTAATGTTTTATTGATTATGTTTCAAAAGTAACTCTGAGCATGTGGGTTTTTAGTCTAGATTTAAAAACACCCATTATGTGGTAAAGTACACTGCACAAACACACAATCTTACCAAGTATTTTTGGTCTAGTTCCCAGTTTAAATAGAGTACACTTGAAATAAAACAAAAATAACTTATAAGTAACTTTTCAGCAAGATATATGAACTTGTTTTAAGTCAATAATTCTTTAATATTGATTAAAAAGTATTTCTTTCATTGGCAGATTATTTTACAACATGGGAAAAAAGTTTTATTGGAAGTGAAATAATCTGCCAATGTACTAAGTACTTCTTTTAAGGAATTATTAAATTAAAACAAGCTCCTATTTCCTGATGTAATTTAAAGTAATTTAGTTTCTTGCTGTGTTACTTCGTACATTTTTTTTTGTCTTATTTCAAGTGTACAAAGATATTTGCACTTGAAACTAGACTAACTATACTTTTGTGATTTTGCAGTTTAAATGGATTCCACAGCATATTTCAAACCTAAATATTTTAAAGACTCGCTGTAAAACAAAAAGCATTCGAGACAAAACCGTGTCTTATCCTGAGTTATCAACTCTATTACAAGGAGTAAATTAATAATCTCTAAGAGTTTTGCTTGGGTTGTGTGTTTCTGTGGAGCTGATTGGTGCAGTCACAGCTGCCATGTGTAGCTCTCCCTCTGCACCAGTATGACTGCATGTCGCTGAACAAAGATGGAGAAAAGCTTCATCCAAAATGACTCAATTATCCGGAGTATTGGCAAGAGAACAAAGCATGCAGACAGGCAGCAAGAGAGAACGACATGAAAAGAAGTCAAACTGATTTTGGTGATGGATGGCTGGGGAACAACCAAAGCAAGAAAGATAAGAATGACTAATCATAAAAAAAAAAACATTTTACAAGACCAGCTCATACACTGCAAAAACACAAAGTCTTACCAAGTAGTTTTTGTCTAGTTTTTTTTGTGCAAATACCTGAATACACTTAAATTAACACAAAACTAACTCACAAATAATTTTTCAGCAATGAGCTTTGTTAAGTCAATAATTCATAATATTGATGAGAAATTACTAGTTCTATTGGCAGATTATTTACTTATAACAAGATATTTTTCCAATGTTTTCAGTGAAATAATCTGCCAATGAAACTAGAAGTTTTTCATCAATATTAAGGGATAATTGACTTTAAACAAGCTTCTATATATTGCTGATAAGTCAGTTTCCTCTTATTTCAAGTGTATTAAGATATTTGCACTAGAAACTGGACAAAAATACTTGAAAAGATTTTGTGGTTTTGCAGAAAATAATCTCCTCCAAGAGGATGAGGATGTAAAACACAACAATTTCCTCATTTATTTTATTGAATAACTATTCTTATAACTACACTTTGGTCAAAGTGTAATTTCAATGTTATGTTAAAACATATCTAATTAATTAATCTAAATTAACTTGTTAAAGTCCCAGAGCTCATTTCTCTATGTAAATACCTGGTTTCAGCAGGAAGCATTTCCAGGCCTTTTGTTTGGAGTGAAGATTCGTAACGTTAAAAAATGCACTAAGGGAACAGACGGCGGTGTCAGCCATCACATTAGGTTTAATTAGCTCCTTAAATTAGGGACATTCTCTGTAATCTGATCATTACATTAATGTGGACTATAGATTAGTTTCTTCTCTCTGCCTGTGGTGGTGAGGGCCAAACAGATGCCACTGGAAGTAGTGACAGATTGTTGAACAAAATGTGATATTTTTCTGCAGAAACATCAAATGAAAATTATAATTATTATGGTGTCACCTTTCCTGAACAAGTTTTAATTTGAGCTGTTTCAGGAATAAAAAGGCTCTTTTTTATTATCATTTTACTTAGATAACTTATAAGAACAATAATAAAGTATTAGTGCAAATATCTTAGTGCACTTGAAATAACAAAATTAACTAACAAGTAACTTTTCAGCAATATATTCAGTAAAAATTTGTTAATACTGAAGAGAAAGTGCTAGTTGCACTTGCAGATTATTTCACTTACAGCAAGACATTTTTCCCGTGTTATCAATGAAAAGTAATTTTTTCATCAATATTAAGGAATATTTACGTAAAACAAGTCCGTATTTCTTGCTGAAAAGTCACTTGTGAGTTAGTTTTATCATATTTCAAGTGCACTAAGATATTCACAACAGAAACTAGGCCAGAAATACTCTGTAAGATTTCGTGGTTTTGCAGTGTACACCGCTCAGACATGCCTAATGTTCATTACTAACTACTAAATTTATTTATTCATATGACAACATGTTAAAGATCAAATATCTTAAGATGCTGCAGACCCGTCGGTCATGAATGTGGGTTATCATTCGTAATGCTGGAGCGTTTCTAAATAAAAATAGCTGAAAATCTGCAGGAAAAACAAATTTCACCTTGAAAGCGGAGAAGTGAAATGTGATTTGTCATGTCAGGTCACATATGCTTCTTAAACGACACGAGACGGCCTGAGAATACAGAGCAGCAGCTGCTGCATCTGTTTAGTGCTGCAGTGTTTTTATTACAACCGGAAAACAGCTGAATATCGTTACAATGACTGTAGCTGCTTATAATCACCTAAAGAACAAATATTTGACAGGCATCCCATCAAATAGAAGAACTCGTTCATACTTATTGAACCAGTTTATTACACCTGTTTATTTTAGACAATCTGACCTCAGTGAACTTTTATTAATTTATACTTAGGCTGCATATATTATGAGAAAAAAATCGTTACAGAAGTTATTGAAATAAACAGTAATGTTGTTTTGAGACCATTTTTAAGTATTATGAAGGTAATAATGAAGCAATAACACATTTTCAAAGATGACTAATGAACATTTAACACAGGGACTGAAAACATTTTAAATATCCAAAATAAATAACCAAATCAACTGAAATAACAAATAAAGATAAAGTTTATCTTTATCTTTAACAAATAAAATAAGTTCTTTCCACATTATGAAATCTTTGCAGACAAAAGTAAGCTTAAAAAAAAGTACAATTTGAAGACTTTCAAGTTGTTGGTAGAAAGAGAAAATCAATAAATCATGCATAAGGAAATTATTGAGCTTGTTTTAATTTATCATACAACTAATTGGTTGATTTTTTATTGTTACAGGCTTAGGCATTACCATCAATCAATCAAGTTTATTTGTATCGCACATTACAGCGACATCATAAAAACACAAATACAAAAGATACCACACAATAAACTAATATCTCTTTTTTGCACAGAATGCTTCAGATCATAATCTAGCTTCAGTAATTCACTGGATTAAAATGACATAAAAACTGAAAGTTATTTGTGTAGAAAAGCACTTCAATAATAATATTCAGACACAACTTTAGTTCTTTCCCATTCTAATTTACAACTGACTTCTTCCAGGACTTTACACATTTTCAGCTCATTTTTGTATTTTTGGATCAGCTCTTCAATTTCTAAAATGCCAATTGAAGCAAAACCAACTCTCCTGACTGTCAGGACTACTGTATTGTGTAGTTTGTATCCAGCTGGGCCGCCCTAAAGAGACTTATGAAGCGTGATATTGGACCCCAAAGTTCACAGCAGGGGTTCGGGAGTCCTAACGATCTATAAGCATCTGCGACCCATCAGCACTGACTGGCAGCTGGAACAAAACATTGCTCCAATCATGTGAAATGAAGGGCAGGAGGTCGGCTGACCGAACCTGCCGTTAGGAGAGACTGTCCACAGATTGCTGAGCAAACTGACAGCGCAGTCTGCTTTAAATGGTGCTTAGCGGAGTTGATGGGACAGCAGACACAGATCGGTGGACAGCAGACACAGATAGGTGGACAGCGGACACGGATAGGCGGACAGCGGACACGGATAGGTGGACAGCGGGCACAGATAGGTGGACAGCGGACACGGATAGGTGGACAGCGGACACGGATAGGTGGACAGCGGACACGGATAGGCGGACAGCGGGCACAGATAGGCGGACAGCGGGCACGGATAGGTGGACAGCGGACACGGATAGGTGGACAGCGGACACGGATCGGTGGACAGCGGACACGGATCGGTGGACAGCAGACACGGATAGGTGGACAGCGGACACAGATCGGTGGACAGCGGACACAGATCGGTGGACAGCGGATACAGATCGGTGGACAGCAGACACAGATCGGTGGACAGCGGACACAGATCGGTGGACAGCAGACACGGATCGGTGGACAGCGGATACAGATCGGTGGACAGCGGATACAGATCGGTGGACAGCAGACACAGATCGGTGGACAGCAGACACAGATCGGTGGACAGCAGACACAGATAGGTGGACAGCGGACACCGATCGGTGCACAGCGGACACCGATCGGTGCACAGCGGAGACGGATCGGTGGACAGCGGACACAGATCATTGGACAGCAGACACAGATCGGTGGACAGCAGACACAGATCGGTGGACAGCAGACATGGATAGGTGGACAGCGGATACAGATCGGTGGACAGCAGACACAGATAGGTGGACAGCGGACACGGATCGGTGGACAGCGGAGACGGATCGGTGGACAGCGGACACAGATCGTTGGACAGCAGACACAGATCGGTGGACAGCAGACATGGATAGGTGGACAGCAGACACGGATCGGTGGACAGCGGACACGGATCGGTGGACAGCGGAGATGGATCGGTGTACAGCGGACACAGATCGGTGGACAGCGGAGACGGATCGGTGGACAGCGGACACAGATCGGTGGACAGCGGAGACGGATCGGTGGACAGCGGACACAGATCGGTGGACAGCGGACATGGATAGGTGGACAGCGGATACAGATCGGTGGACAGCAGACACAGATAGGTGGACAGCGGACACGGATCGGTGGACAGCGGAGACGGATCGGTGGACAGCGGACACAGATCGTTGGACAGCAGACACAGATCGGTGGACAGCAGACATGGATAGGTGGACAGCAGACACGGATCGGTGGACAGCGGACACGGATCGGTGGACAGCGGAGATGGATCGGTGTACAGCGGACACAGATCGGTGGACAGCGGAGACGGATCGGTGGACAGCGGACACAGATCGGTGGACAGCGGAGACGGATCGGTGGACAGCGGACACAGATCGGTGGACAGCGGACACAGATCGGTGGACAGCGGACACGGATGGGTGGATAGCGGAGACGGATCGGTGGACAGCGGAGACGGATCGGTGGACAGCGGACACGGCTAGGTGGACAGCGGACACGGCTAGGTGGACAGCGGACACAGATAGGTGGACAGCGGACACAGATCGATGGACACAGATCGGTGGACAGCGGACACAGATCCGTGGACAGCGGACACAGATCGATGGACACAGATCGGTGGACAGCGGACACAGATCCGTGGACAGCGGAGACGGATCGGTGGACAGCGGAGACGGATCGGTGGACAGCGGAGACGGATCGGTGGATAGCGTGGTAGCGCTGCTGAGAGTCAAACCGACGGGGAGAGATGTGGAGAACCACGGCTTCAGTGGAAGGAGGAAACTGATGATTTCCCTCTATTTATCTATAAAAACATATGGTACACTCCTAGAGATTTTTACTGTTATTGTTTGATATCTTGATGAAATGTAAAGAGGATACATTTATATGTGTCTACATGTGGCAAAAGCTATGCTAATGATTACAAATGGTAGATCTATTTTATTTTGTTTAGGGCCTCCTTTTCAGATCAGCCTCCTGCTGGGATTAACCAGAAAAAGCAGCTGCTGTGGTCGATCTGATTGTTTGCAGTGAAGGAGTGAAACAGTTTTTATAAAACAAAATTAACATCTATATTTGAATTTTGTGTGAAGTCAACTCGGACAATGTTTAGTTATTTTTATAAGTAAAGCTAAACAATCGTCTTGAAACCAGAAAACTGAGTGTTTTTTATTTTGAGTGCTTCGAGAAACTCTTCCTCAGAAACTACTCTGACATTAATTTTTTGGAACTAATTATGATGCAAAAGCAGCCAAGACATCACATTTTCATGCATATTCAGATCTCTGTTATATATAGACTTATATTGACTTTGATTTCCAACTTTATTTCCAACAGTGGTATTTCTAATACATTATTTGCACATACAATTGCAGTTTATGGTCGATTACTAATCTTTAAAACGTCTAACCTGCCAATTCCCATCTTGGCTGATGCCAATTGTTTGTGTAAAATGTACTTCACATCTAAGTACTGGTCGAACACCGATCTCCCAAAATTAAGGAAATCTGCGCAGATAAATCAGTCTTTAAATAACTTTAAAACAAGAATACCTGAGACAAAGTGCTGTACAGATAAAAATCAATAAACATGCGGAATATAGAAAAGTCAAAAGACAACAAGAGAAACAACAAAATGTGACAACAGAAGAGCAAAAATCTTAACATTTGTAAAAAGCCAAAGAATAAAAATGTTTCATAAGAAAAAGTTTTAAAAGTTGAAAACAAAGGGGAATCTCTAATATGTGACATTAGTTACCTATTAATAGTTAATTTTGTACTTTTTCATTGACTTCTTGCATTGATTTCCATTCATTTTAGTAACTGAATCTATGCCTAACCCAGACGGTTTTCCTAACCCTCACCATTACTAGTCTATTCCTAACTTTGACCAAAACTTAATTTACACAGTACTGCTAAATCTAACTGATAGAGAACAGTAGAGCAGCAAAAAATGGTAGGACGAGAAAAGTTAAATTTATCGTCCAGCAAAGTCTTACTGCGACTCGCCCAGATACAGATTTTACCAACCACAAGCATCTTTGTGATTAAGCGTCATAAAACATAAAATAAGGAACATTTGGTTAATTTACTGGATTGGATTGTTGCACATGTTGGTTTGGATGGTTTTGTGCTGGTGTTTGGGCTCTAATCCATTCAAACAAACTTTCTTATATAACTATTTGAACAAACAAACATTAGTTTCTAAAAACCTTTCCTGCTCTTCACTAGAACTCGATATGTTCAGAAGCGCCTGAGGCGACATCATCCATTCAAATTAAGTTTCTGCTTCATGTGTAGCTCCCTCCTTTCCCATCGTTTCCCTGTCTTCATCCGTTTTCCTTTCTCCCCGTCTCTCATCAATCAGGCTGTTTTTGTCTCTCCCTTTCCCCTCCTCTCTCCGTCTTTCTGTCAGTCATTTTTCTCTGCAGGGTCTCTTCCTGTCATGGCTGACACTTGTCCCCCCCACCAATCTCCCGCCGACAGCCCCAGCGCTGATCTGAGCAAACTATTTCTCCTCCATTGTAAACATCCATTACTGACCACCAGCGGCGAGCCAGCCAGAGGTGGTGAGAGGATGTAAGATGCCACGAGGCGTTTGCATCAGCAACAAAACAAACCTGCTGAAAGCTTTGACCTCAATTTTGCAACAGGTGAGAGTGACATTGTGACGACGCCTGATTCTATTACTAAAACTTTGAGGTTCAGTTGGCTGCAGAAGCACTTTGCCAAAAACATACATTGGAGGCAGAAACTGAAATGAGATGAGTAAAACCTGCATACTATTTTTCCTTCGAAATATTAACACTTTACCAGCTTACGCTCAAATATCAGCCTGTCCGTCTGGAGTAAAATTCAGAGTAAAACATTAAAAAAGCTGCTGTTGAAGCAGAGGACTACAAGGATGATAACAATGTTAGTGGATGATAAATTGTCCCAAACGTTATTGTGATAAACGATAATATTGTTGTTTTGAAACCATTTTCAAGTCAATTAGTAATGGTACAATAAGGCAATTCTAAAAGACAAATAAACTTTAAATTTTAATGAACATTTAACACTGGAAATGGAAGACATTTTAAATATCCAAAATAAATAAGCAAAACAGAAACAAAAAGGGTTGTTATGGGTATGTTAAACGTATTTGAAATTTTGACCAAAGGATACATCTCTACTAAATTTGCCCATTATTCTTTACCAAACTGCTCAAAAAACTAGATTTTATTTACAGGTATGTAAAGGGCATTCATAGATGCCCCATTTTAAATTTTTCATTCGTAAGTTAATGTATTTGTGACTGAATTATTTAAAGTTTCTGAAAGTGTCGATTCTAAGCTTTCTAAAGACGTTAAACACATAAAAAAAGAAGATATTGCTATTTGAATGTTGGCTTTCATCAAACAAGATCAGCGAGAAAGCAGTTCCCATTGTTTCAGAAAGATGTCAATAAACCTGGTTAGCAACTTGTGAACAAAGACTTTATTTATATTACTTTGCTCCAACCACAGCATTGACTAGGAAGGCGTGCAGACAAAAGTCAGCTTCTATCTGACTCATATATATATATATACATATATATACATATATATATATATATATATATATATATATATATATATATATAAAGTTTTCAGCTTTTGCCATATTTGTCTTGTGAGTTTTTCTCACAGAATCGTTTTTGAACCCTGACTTCAAAATTAATGCACTATGTTTCTCGGCTGGCTTTGGGATAAAAGGTAAACTTTTTTTCTTGTATTGTTTTTATTCACTGATTAAATAAATATGTTAAATTAAAAAAACAGTTGATGTATGTGCAGAGCCTAATAAGACAGCAAAGCAGTAAAACACAAAGAACGGCTGACACTATCTGAGACTCTTTCAGGGTAAAGAGCCGTTCAAAAGAACTGGATCATTCATGAACATCAAATCATTATCCCGTAGCCCAACCCAAGACAAAAGGAGGATAATAATAAATACATTAGTTGGACAATGTTTTATTCCACCCAGGAAAGCCTGAGATAGATGGTAATTTTAATTTATGTGCTGCAGCTACTAGATGCAGTTAGTCAGCATGGTGCGCATCTTGCAGACATTAATGCCTTCAGTTTACTGACAGTATTAATCTACACAGCTCTGGAAAAAATTAAGAGATCACTGCAAAGTTATCAGTTCTTTGATTTTACTTTCTATAGGTATATGTTTGAGTAAAATGAACATTGTACTTTTATTGTACGAACTACTGACACCATGTCTCCGAAATTCCAAGCAAAAATGTAGCAATTATTTGCTGAAAATGAGAAATGGTTAAAAAAACAAGAAAGATGCAGAGCTTTCAGTTCTCAAATAATAAAAAAAAAAGTTCATATTGATTTAGAAACAACAAAAGTAATGTTTTAACTCAGTAAGAGTTCAGAAATCAATATTTGACCATGAGGTTATCAATGGGGTTCAGTGCAGTGGGCTCTTAGTTTTTACCAGATCTGCATTTCCTGCCTTTTGGTAACTAAAGTGGTTCTGTGTTGTTATGATGGGAGAGGCAGATTTAGTAAAATGTGCCATAATCACACTCGTTACAGTAACTGCAATAGTCAACATTAACATTGAAGTTGGATGTTTAATATTGTGCAGGCTTAGACATTCTCCTAAGATCTACGTGCTAGCATGAAACTGTCAAGTCATTTTTCAGGTGAATGAAATTATTTTCCCAACACTGAGGTTTCAAAACAAGCTCAAAAAGAAGTCGATAGCTCATTTCCCAGAAGCACTTTAAAATGTAATCTATGGAAGAATTCAGCCTTTTCCCTGGCATGCTGCTGCATGTTTTAAAGCTCTGCACAAACACAGCAGCCACCTTCAAAATGTCACTGATCATCTTTTCATTCGGTACCTGATGCTTGTCCCGTGCTGTTTTGTTTGAATTATTACTTTGCTCCCAGTGTGAAGGAATGACTCTGCTGTGGACCAGCGTATTTAGTCCACAGGCTGTTTAAACTGTTGTCTGCAGGAGCTGAACTGCTGAGGGTGTGATTAATGGGAACACTAATGACTCAGAGTGAAGCTTTTTGTGCTTCAGTAGCTGCAGGTTCGAAGGGTTAATGGATCATTTCTGCTTCAGGGTCAGGAAGGCAAATCATGTAGTGAAATAATTCGAAGAAAGGAGAGCTTCCACTTCGTTTATTTTTCACTCTTTTACTCTCCATCCAAAGGTTAAGCAGCCTCTTGATTTTCTTCAAGGTGTTAAACAGCCGGAATGTGGCTGGTCATTTGTTTTACATTGTTTAATAGTGCATTTTAAAGGGGGAGTATTATGTAAAATTGACTTTTTTGAGCTTTACACCATGTTATAATGTTTCCCCTCATCAAAAACACACCTGGGGTGTTTTCTTGATTCTTTCATGCATGTTTGAGAAATCCTTTAATCTCCATGGTAACTATTCAGCTGGATGGACCTAGCCCCACCTTCAAGACGCAGCTCCTCCTCGGAGCTGTAGTTTCTAAGTTTCTGAGCTTCCGCCTCACAGAGCAGCCCTGCCCCGTGACTCCGCCCCTCAGCTCCTTCAGACTAACCAGCAGCAATTAGCAAACACCTGGTGGAACCGCTGAGCTCGATCCATGAGATCCACTTCTCAGTGTAACGCTAGTAAAAACGTTGCTTAAGGGATAATAGAGGAGCCATGTTGTGATGATTTCCTGGAGGCAGAATTTCAGAAAGAGCAGGAGATTTTACAGAGACAAAGGCCCAATTTTAAAGCAGTAAATTACGAAGTTACAGTATTATGTTTTCAGGTTTTATGTTTATTTTGCAATTATTAATAAGTGAGTAAGTGAGCTGTATTGCTAACACTGCAATGGTTGATTAGGTAATTTAAACCCCTCCTCTACTGATGATCTGTCAGAGTTGGTGTTCAGGTTGCCTTTGTTTTTACTTTTTAACTGAACCAAAACACAACAAATTCCACAGCACATCTACACGTTATGGTTGTCAAAGTCAAGCTAGCATAACTAGCTTGACTTTGCTCTCCTTTGCTATTTATTCTAAATTAAAACTTTTTCCTGACCTTGTTATTGAGAGGTTATAGTGTCAACAATAAGGAGCAAAACACTGCGTCCCTTCTATTTTTATATTCATCATGGATACATTTAAGATTTAGCCCGTTATGTTGACAACTTGACAGTTACAGCCAATGCTAGTCATCATCGGTAAGCAGTTTTTTCCCTCCATCAGGGAGATGGGAGTACTGCATTGTGTCCATACAATCTTGTTCTTATAATTTTACCTGAGTCAAATATGCTTCAACTTGCTGCTGGTACACCTGGATTTCACCACTGTTGGACAATAAAGAATATTATTCCATTCTACTTAATTACAACAGATTTTAGATTGTTTTAAATGACCTCCTAACCAAACCCAGTTTTATTGAAGCAGTGTTCACACTGATGACGGTCAATTAATCAATTACATTGGAATAGCAGCATTTAGCTGCTACATTTCCTCATAAATATTACTCAGCAAGGGTGCACTTAGTTTACCCCATGACTGCCTATTTAATGACATTAAACTAGATTTGAAATTAGATGATGATCGTGATATCCTCCCATCACGTTCTCATGCCTGTCTCTTTAAGTTGAACTCTCTCAGCTCGGTGTTATTATCGCCCATTAGACACAGCCAGAGCATCCTGTCTGAAATATAAATGAGAAGCTAAAAATAAAGAGATCACAGTAAACTAAAGCCTCATACCTAAAGGAATTAGCGGCGCCGCAATTCCCATTAATGTCCTCATCAAACGCCTGCTAACAAACAATTAGCTCATCTGTGGCCACTTTGCCTCCCTCCATCTTCTGGCTTCTTTTGAACGTGAATCCCGGCTGCAAATGGAAAATATTTGCCACCACTGCAGGTTTGTAGAGTCTGCTTGGCATCAAGCCCAGCCATGCTATTGATGTGTGTAGGTTTTAGTGATGCATCTAATCACTGTTTAATGATTTGTGATTTTGTATGTTTAGCGCTTCAATGTTTGCTCAGCTGGGAATGTTTGTCCCATTTATGAGGAGGCTTAATGAGCAGTTTGTTATTTTTCTGACCTCTGATGAGTCACAAAAAATATTAAACCTTTGCACAACTTTATCAATCCTAATTTATCCAGATCTAAACAACATCTGTGTTACTAAATCCAAATGTCCATTTTAAGCCTTTTAAAAAGCTGACAGGGTGTAAAATAACAGAGAATAAATATGGCCAACGTTTGCACACTTTTTGGATTAGAAAGGTAGAAAATACTCTGATTTTAGATTATCTAAAGTGTTTAATGGTTAAATCTTTTCATTAAATGCTTGGAAAAGTCACAGCAATGTGGTGCAGTATAAAATGCTTAGTGTTGATAATCTACAAAAACTCCATAAAAAACAAGCAAACATCATATTAGTTTTAAATGTAGCAAAGAGGCTATAAAACAACACTGAATATTTTTCCATTTGGAGTTTTAAACTAAACAGCGACATAAATACATTTTAGTTTGCTCAGTTCTGAATATTTTGACCTGTTTTAGGGCGTCTTGTCACTTTAAAACCAAATTAGCTGCTGCTGGCCACAGCCCCTGACCCAATGTTTACACCTGCACATGAAATGACTGCAAACAGAAGCAAAATTATATACTGTACATCTTTGAAAAGCAAAAGTGGGGCCTCCTTCACAATCAACAATTATGCAAGAAGCGGTTTCTGGATGGTAAGTCAGCAACTAACCAGTTATATTCTCCAACAGCCTGGGTTGCTAAGTAATTGTGCAGTGCTTGTTGAATCAAATTTGACTCAACAATCAGGAGGTTTTTGAAATGACTCGTTTTCCAGACACCAAAAAACATGAACTTACTGCCAAAAAACATCTATTTTTTGAAGCAGTTGAGAACTAAAGTATAAAAATGTATAAAATGTAAATTTTGCATAATTGGTCCCCTTTACGGGCTATAATGTGTTTTCTAAATAAATATTTTGCTCAAAGGTCTGAGACACATTGTATATTTGGATGTTTTTCCATAAGAACCAATTAAGGTGTTTTATTTCACTCCTTTTGGATATATCTTTGTGACCATTTTGCTTTTTTTCTTTTAGCTTTTGTGACGAACTGAAAGGGATGGCCACCCTTCAATAACCTCTTGAGTCTAATTGAAGGTTAATCAATGAAACTTGTCGCTGTTTGGTGCTGCAGATGTCTGGCTGAACTCCTTGAATCGGAGGTTAACGCAGCTCCATTCAGGAGTTAACGGACCTCCAAAACACTGCCATCAGGTATGGTAGAGGGTTTCATTGAAAACAAAGCAGAGAAATAAAGCTACACAGACCAGAGAGGAAAGTGATAGTACGATGGAGAGATGATGCTGAAAGAGATGTCAGCTGTTTTAATGAAAATAAAAGACAGGGGATATGGAGAAATTATAGATAAATCAGTGATGATCCTTTAAATTTGTCTCTCTGTCACTTGGGGTAACTATTTCCATTTCTTGTGTTGATTAAACAATGTGTTCTTGAAAGTCGGATAGCTGCTTACACAAATGATAGTGAGAGTAAACTGAGTAGACTTGAAATTCCCTGATGCAGCTCAGATTAATTCCTTTTCTCTCCTCGTCAAACGGTCGCTGAAGTCCTCTAAAGGCATCTTAACATTCAGCGCGTGTCCTTGGAGAGAGAAGAGCCTCTTTGTCAGTTTAGATGCTCATCCAATCAGCGCCCTTCAGACGCTGCTCTGATTACTCCTCAGAAACTAAAAATCTTCACTATGTCTGGCTTACAGAAAGGATACTCTGAGTGTCATCTTGAGATTCCTTTCCAAAGAGTCTGATTAGGACAATTTCAACTTATCATCTTCAAGAGGACAGAAAATTGTGCTCACACACACACACGCGCGCACACGCGCACACACACACACACACACACACACACACACACACACACACACACACACACGGCTCGGCCCCATTCAGATGACATTTCACATCCAGAGCTCAAGGTTTAATGCTGAATAAACACTCAGCTGTATTTGTTTTTTAACATATTTGATACGCATTTCAACAATAACGAACAATTGAAGCAGCATAATTACACAGCAGAAGTTGTAGAAAATACCTAAACATTAACAAAAACTATTTTATGTGATATGTAATAATAAAAAACTATTTCTGGTGAGGAATAAATTGAACATCCACATATTTACTGCCAGTTAAAAAGCAAAAATTGTACAAAGGCATAAACATAAGATGCACATGATTAGAATATGATAATTTGGCATTTTGAAGGTTAACCTCAGACATTTAGTTCGGTGCGCGCCTGATTGTTAAAGTCAGAGTGAACACCAGTTTGAGGTTTTTAGAAACAACATTGTAGGAACATGATTTTGAAATCAGTCATTTCTGCTGTATGGAAAATAGTCCAGTGCAATACGACAAAACAAACTTGCAAAATAGCTTAGTTTAAGCCAATAATGTCTTAATATTGATGAAAAAGTGCTAGATCTATTGGCTTTATTGGGGGAAAAAATTGGTATTGAAAAAAATCATAATTAGTATGTCAAGCTTTTTAAAGATCGGTAATCCGCGATCGACCGGAAAACTGCAATCGGTGCACCTCTAATCTATTTTTGTATTCATTTATTTCAAACTGTTTTTTTTTTTAACTGCACTATATATCAACACAATCACATCCTGAAACAGAAAAAATGTGACGGCAATTCAAGGAAACCTAAACATTTTTTTTTTCATTTAAATCATAGAAAACTATGTTAATTTGATGGCAACATGTTTTCCTTGAGGAGACGATAACAGCGCTGACAACACGATAATTCCTCTATTTGAAAGTCAGGAGGGGGGAGTAACCGCTTGCAGGTCACACTCCCACACATAATGGGCTCTTTGGGAGCAGATTTGATGGAGACTTAATTAATGATTTGATAACTGATGAGGCATTAAACTGAGCGCGGGGAAAAGAGGGACCCCACAGGAGATGTGAAGGCAGAAATGAGTTCTTAATATAAAGCGAAGTGTTTCTCACCGCTTGCTGAATCACTCGTTTCTCCCTGGTTTGAATCAATCTTTCTGTGGCTCCCTCCTTTCTTTCTGCTTGATCTCTGAGTCAGAGAGGCGCAGCAGGACGCCTGCAGCGCGCTCCCGGTGTTACAGTTAAAGTGGAGGAGGAGAGCTCTTGTCTCTGCAGACTCTCAGACTGTTTCATTAGAAAGCAGCGGCGGTGCTTTCACCTGGACAGGGTCGGGTTTTTAATGAAATCATTTCACTGAAAAACTTCAAAGAAAAGCTCCGCTGGCAGTTTCAGAGGGGGAAGGTCCGGCCTGACACCGGTCACTGCTGAAACTTTTTAAAAGACGTCGTTAACGCAGCCGGCTGAAGGTGACTGTTCGTGCAGCTTTTAAGGCGTTAAGGACAGAAAAAGTAAAGTTCAGTGCTCAAAACAACAGAAAACCATCAATAATTCATTAAGTGTAAAAGCTACTGAGCCAATTGTTTGACGAGGCACAGTTCTGAGCTGAAATTGAAAAGTAAAAGCCATAACAGAATGGAAGCAACATCAATCAATACTTTGGTTGCTGCATTTAAGAACTCAGTATGCAGTTTTCCTCTGCTTTGTGCTTCACTTTCACCATCATCTCGTCGTAATCTGTTGGGAGTTTGAGTCGTTAGTCATCACTCCGTCATTTAGCTTAGTCGTTTGTGTTTTGGTTTAGAACTGGGGTTCTGGTTCCACTGGCTCCCTGTAGCTCAGAGGACAGACTTTATAAATTACTGAATGGCTTAGCACCACGATACATTACAGATTTGCTGTCGTCATAGCAACCTTCCAGACCTCTCAGGTCTTCTGGTTCTGGGGATGCAGAGCAGAACCAGAACCAAACACAGAGAAGCAGTATTCAGCTTCTATGCACCACAAATCTACAATAAAACACTGGGTTTCTTGCCCGCCAGGCTTATAATAAACTGGGGGAAACCCTGCATTTATAGCACTTATACTGTTTACAAGTTAAATAGGAATGAGGCGAGAGCTAGTCCTAAGCTTGTGGATTGTTTATTGTTGTCATAGCAACTGCCTGCCAAGATGGCTGTGAGTTACAAAGTTCATGGAAATGTGACGTCACATGAGAACTACGTAACAGAACCTGCTGATGAAACTTTGACTGGATGTTTTCCAATTGAGAAAGGACACCGCAACGGAAAATTTAGTTTCTGTTGCTGTAATAGACCCTTTAATATGTTTACTTGAATGTATCGCTGACGCGCATTATTTTATTTGACCAATTTATGTATATATTTATTTAACTTTTGTTTTTTTCCTTTATTCATTCTATTTTGAAGACTGTAAGTCCTAAACACCAACACTGTCAATGTCTGAGGTTATTCCTTTTTTATATATAATATTGTGATATTTTTCATCGTGTTAAAGATCCTCTATGTATGTTAATGTTATTTGTTTGAAATAAAGTAAAAAAAAAAAATCATGAGAACTACATAATGCTAGCTTTTACAGTAGTACTAAGACAGCTTCCACAATGCATCTTAGGGTATCGGTACACTGTAACCGTTAAGTGCACAAAGTCACATCTAAATCATGCTGAACTGTGGCATGTTTAGCATAAAAGATGTGCATTATCATTTAATGTCATGTTGTTTTGAAGCTATACACCAATTCTCAAAGTAAACGGAGCAGGAGCCCTCAGGCGTGTTCTCTGTCGATTCCTGCAAACCAACGTGGAAGTTGATAAAACAATTACAGCACTGAGTCACGCTAAGTCTCGCAGTATGAAAGAGGTTGACTACTGACAAACGGTGACATACGAGTTTCCTGCTGTGAAGCGACATGTCTCTGACGTCATGCGTGAACCGAGCAGAGCAGCAGCAGCAGCAGTCTGCTGATCCCTCGCTCTGAACTCCTATTAACAAGCCGGCCGCAGCTCTGTTCCGCTCTCTGAGCTGCAGGCAAACTCAGCTAATAAAGAAACAGGCCAATTACCAACATAATGAATGCTGCCGAGAGGAGAAATTAAATTTTAAACTGAGCCAGGTGCGCCGCTGAATGAGAAAAGAGTCAAGCAGGTTTATTAAATCAGACAAACGATATTGGGAAAAGTTGGGACTGAATAAACAGCCGGGATTTATATTTCCAGATCAGAGAGCGAAGCGAAAAATACAGAAATTAAAACAGAACATTAATTTTCCTACAACAGAAGATAAACATCCAACATTTTTACAATTAGTTTCTGAAGCCTCACAAAGGCTTTTACTAATTACACAACTAATCTAGACTTTTTTCTAGTCTGACTGTTTAAAGATAAGATTTGAATTTAACTGCACTAACTTTTTCCTCTCCTTGACGACCTTATTTTGTACTCAGCTTTAATGCACAGGTCCCCAGTTAAGCTGCTTTTTTATCTAAACGATGTTATTAATCAGCGTCTGGAGGCTAGAACCATAAACGACCTTTATAATGAGAGAGTCGTGCTCAACATGCTGCCTTTCTCCTGCCTCGCGCTCATGCCCCTCAGTGGATTCTTCTTTCTCTGCCCTCGTTTCTGTCTCTCCTCCACGTTCTCTTCTCGCCTGACGGGAGATTTGGAAGTGAACAAGAAAACAGAACCAAAAAAAAAAAAAATGTTTTCCGGATGCTTTCATCTAAAGTTTTTGTACATTTTGTAGAACACATGTTCCCAGTAGGTAGAAAATCCCAGCAGAGAAATCCCTCAGCCCTCCTAACTTCAGAGAGTCTTTGTGCACTTTAGCAGCTGGTGCAAAACTAGATAAATTATATTTGAGAAATTATTATTACACTGTCTTTTTTATTATTATTTGACTTTTATTTATACAGGATGAGCTCCAAGGTCTCATTTACAAGAATTTTATTTATTATTTTATTTATTATATCTTTTTTTTTAAATAAAATTAATCTAATTAATCTGTGTAAATTTATCTGCCAAATGAACTAGTACTTTTCATCAATATTAAAGAATTATAATAAACTTCTTTTTCAGTAACTTGCTGAAAAGATACTTGCAAGTTAGTGTTGTCTTATTTCAAGCGTAATAAAAAAATGTGAACTAGACTATAATTACTTGGTAAGATTTTGTGTTTTTGCAGTGTTTTTTGATGATCCAAACATAATATGCTGCTTGATGAAATTTTAAAAAGTGAAAAAGAAAAATAAATTAATCAAAGGTAAGGTAAGGTAATTTTATTTTATTTATATAGCACATTTTCAGCAACAAGGCAGTTCAAAGTGCTTTACAAGAAAGACAAAAAGGTAAAAATATGCTGGTTCCCCATGTTTAATAATAAGTACTCCATAATTTATAAACTAGTGGGGTTTCTCTGGATTGTTGTTCTGATAAAGCCAGATGTTGGTTCTCCATGTTTGATTTCTACTTCAGACATTCAATGGAAGGACAAATAAAAATAAAAACAAAAATACAGAACGGGTAAAGTTGCTGCATCCATTTGTCTTGGAAGTCTGATTTTTTTTAAGTCCTGATCACTTCGGCAAACAGTGGTGAGTCCGGTTTCCTTGCAGTGTCAGGAGCAGATTTTGTCTTCAAAAAGATTAAAATGAGACAATCCCATGTTTCCCAGTAGACTTCATTAAACAGATGGGACAACAGGATGTCTCTGGTTCAGAGGGAAACACCAAATGTCAAAACAGACGCAGTAAGATTAATAGTATTAATATTAAAACTGATATAAGATCGGAGCTCATGTCTGTTTTAAGCCAGAAAACAATTACAATAATTTAAGTTTTGTTCTCAGTGACCAGGAAATTTCAGTTCTGGAAACTTTGGAGAACAGGAATTTTACTTAAAAGTGAATTTAAAGTACCAGTTAAAACCATAAATTGCATGATAGTGTGTAGGGAAACACGCCACAGTTTAAGCAGTCTCACCACATTCATATTCACATCATCAAGTCTACGACTGCCCACTACTCTCGCCTTCTTCTTTCTCAGAATGGACTTGTAATATTTGCCAAATGTATTTCTGCATTTTGTTCTTGTAAAAATGCAGAGCCATGTTAGGGAAAGATGTCACCTTAAAAACAGCAGCGAAAGTTTGTAAAGTGCCTTTCCACTCAGATACAACCATCCCTGAAGTGTAGATCACTGATTCAGCCTGTGCTGCATGGACCCAAAGTCTCATTCTGCAAAGGTCTCAAATGCTGATTTGTTGAATTAGTCTTTCATTGTCCATTTTAGATTATTTTTTTGTTTCGAGCCCAGAATGATGCCGTTAGACAAGGTTATTGTTCATGCACAAGAAAGTAAGCTGCATTTGTAAATTTGCAAGTGAAAAGTGTCTTGAATTTTTTTAAGGGATTTCTTTTCAGGTGGACAAAGTGACATTTGCATGTAGACAACAGCAGCTAACAATGTGTATTTATTGTAAAACTTCTCATAAATGACAGCCCCCAGCAGGGTTTTCAGTTTTTAAAATATCCAGTAATATTTAGTACTGACTGTGTACATTCATGTTACTGTTTGGAGTCCTTGCAGGATCATGGGGCTTCGCCTATTTAAGCCTTAAGCAAAGATTTGCTTATTCTGTTACTGGAAAGTTTTGACTAAACTAGGGGTTTGCCTGAAGGCATTTGCATGCTGTGTGGTGCTGCTATGCTGCAGCTGAATCACTCACTGGGTTACACTAACAATCAAAAGGAGCTAATTAACTGGGACTGTATGTCCATTTTGTTTTTCTCATAATTAGTGCAAGTTCTGCAGGAACTGCCCTGTAAATTTACATCCAAATACAGATTTCTTTCAGGGATATGCAGTTTCTATAAAAAGTATTCACTCGCTTGGATGTTTATTACTTTTACAAATCAATAATGATCAACATAATTTGTTTTCCTTGTGTTGATGCAAAAATATTCTCAAAAAACCAATAAAAATAATGAGAAATAAAATATGTAACACAAAATAAGTGAATAAAATGGTGGATATTGCATCAATATTAAAGTCAGTATCTAGTGAACTCTGGTTTGGTTTGAATGCACATGCAAGTTTCAAGTGGACTCTAAAAAGGAAATGGACTAGAGTGCAGGGCATTCTGGGTAAATGCAACCAAAACAAATGCGCTAACTAGCGCCAGCAGGAAAAATGTCTCGAGGTTTTTTGCCAAAGACAAAAGAGAAATCCTACAACCACTAAAATCTGACACTACTCCATTTTTGTTTACATTTTGTGGAGGAGGGTGCGCTCAGTGTCTTCTTCAGAAGTTTTAGTGTTTCTTTCCTTCTGTGGTTCTTGGTATAGCGCCACCATAGGCAAGGAGGGGAACAGGTTTGACATAGTCCAGTGTGAAAGAGAACCACAGCAGCTAAAAATGTAACAATTCTGGTCCCCAATCGAACCGAGTCAACGAGATTATCAGGAAAGAAAACACCCTAAAAGTAAAAGCTTCAACATAAATATGGAAAATCTTGACGTTCTCATCTAGCATTGGACAAAGTTAAGTAGGAACAAAAAAGAAGTTCAAAGTGTTTGGAGGGATCTGACTTGAGTCCAAATGACTTGATATTATTCCTTGACTAAAATGAAAAGGCTTTTATTTAGAGATTTAGTGTTTCTTTAACTTTGCATTGCAATAAGTTCCTAGAAAGTTACAGCCTGAGATTTTATGTATTATGTAAAGTTTGCAATAACTAATGATATAAGCCTTCTTTTCATTAGGCAGAGAGCAGGATTGCATAAGTTATCATCCTTCTTCTGTTCAACAGAGCAACAAATTGTTTTAATCTGCTGCAACAGAAAACTGAGAGGCAACCCTGGACTGTTCCCAAAAAACGCATTGAATTTAGATTAAGACAATCTGCAATTCAGAGCAGTTTCTTATAATCCACAGTTACAGCAACACAAAGTAGTTTTAATTCCCAAGAGTCTCCGCAAATCCAGCCGGAGTTTCGGCAGCTGAGCTCACTGTTCATCCTGCTAAGACAAAGAAACGGGAGTCTAGCCAAGGACACACGTCCACCTCAACGGGCTCAAGTCATGGAACAAATCCCCGTCCCATCGGATCCAAACACCTCATGTTGTTTTTGTTGTTACCGGGATGAAATGACCTTGGACTTCCTGTTCTGGGACATTTTGAACCTTTGCAAAAGTTTTGTTTTCCAATAACAGAGAAGTCCTTGGAGACGGCCAGCCTCTGTCGCAGCAAATTTGTCTGGGGCTGCAGGAAACCTTTCATTAGTGGAGTTGCTTATTGTTTAATTGTACAGCACACAGACGCTTTATTGGTTGCTGATAATTTCCCAGAGTGATAGCTATCAGACTCGAGTGTGTGCCTGCATTATCTAGGATAAATATGCCGATGAAGTGTCTAGCATCAGCGATGGAAGGAGATTCTTCATATCAGACATTCAAGAATGAAAAAATGTGAAAAGAAAGGTTGGATGGAACAACTGAGTGAAGCAGAGTAAGGCTGGCTGTAGATCAGCTTTTATTGATTAATCAAACTTTTGGTTTTTGAACATCTAAGTTTTGAAAAATCTGTTTTTTTTTCACCAGTTCTCTCCTGGGGTTTCCACAGTTTAGTGATGTAAGCGCGACAAAGCCACTATCTGGTCTGACAAACTGCTTTCAGAGTTTCTAATTATTTGGACTCATTCAAAAAAGTCTTATGTTGACTTTTTTTTAATCATTCAGTGTTTAGCAGAAAAAAGAAGGAAAAGAGAAAAACGATAAATCATTCAAGTGAAAATTATTGAGCTTGTTTTGATTTTTCAATCACTGCACAAACTTCCTAAATCACTTAATTTCCAACACAACAGACATCTCATACAACTCCCTAAAGTCTTCTATACTTCTATAACAAAATAAAAGAAACAGCAAAACCGTAACCCTGTATTTAGTCAAGTTATATACATATATTTTTTTCTTTTAGAGTGAGCTCTATGCACAGCGATAGATTTTGTCCCTTGTTGGGGAGAAGTGCTTGTTTGCTTTAGTTTTGCATCATCTCTTATTTGAAAATCACTTTTTCAGAGAATGAGATATTCAGACTGCGAGGCTTGATAGTTTCACAGGGGATGTATGTTGTCTGTTTCAGGTTCAACAGTTCACAGCTTCTTTTGCTGTGTCTTGTATAATGGGGGAAATGAATATCTGACCTTTCAAGTTTGCTCCCTTTGAAAAAAAACATCTGTATCTTTTTAATTTCACAAAAAACTCCAGTTGCATATCTGTGAGTGAAAACAGAATTTGACCCTAAAGCAAAACTTGACCTAGTACTTGGTGGAGAAATGTTTGTTTACAAGCACAGCAGGGAGAAGTTTCTTATAGTTGGACACGAAGTTTGAACTCAGCGCAGGAGGCCAAGTGGGTCACGACGTTACAAAAACTACAAAGCATTGAATTTCTTTGAGGCAACTTCCTTTCTTCACATTTCTGTACGATTGAGGTCTGGAGACTCGCTAAGCTGCTTCATTACTTTAATATCCTTTGGCTTTATTTACCAGTGTTTTGCTGGTAAGTAGCTTCTTTTACCCCTGTGCAGGCAATGAATTTTTGATGTCGGGAAGCTGCAAAGACAATACATTAGTTTGTGCAGTATTTTGGCCGCTGCAGCTCCCGTACATGTCCTCACCTGATAAGGCGACAGTCAATTTAGCAGAGGTCTCGGGGGGGAATAGTCAGTCAAGGTGAAAAAACGTCCTGAAGCATCGACATCCTCCCAAAAAAACAAAAAACAAAACAACAACAACAACAACAAACTAAGAAAAAACACTTGGTTTCATGAACTGCACTGCAAAAACATTAAATCTTACCAAGTATTTTTGGTCTAGTTTCTGGTTCACTTGAAATAAGAGAAAACTAACTTACACGTAACTTTTCAGCAAAAAATGGAAGCTAGTTTTAAGTCAGTAATTCCTTAATATTGATTTTAAAAAGTACGACTTCCACTTATACTTGTCACTAGACAAATTGTCGCAGGTGAGTGTTAGCAGTCACTTAAACTCAATGGTTTTCACTATATTTGCAGAAAACTAAAATTTATTCACAACTGTGCAACAATTTGAAAAAATGCAGGTGTCTGTTGATTTTGTGTGAATTTCCTCAATTGCACTGGAAAATAAAAACCTAATTTTACTCAATGAGACTTGTTTTATCTTTATAAATGTTTTATCTGCTGTTTCTATGCACCAATCTGATTTAATTTTGAATTAAAATTAGCACTCTGTAGTACATACTGAACAGTTTGGCAGTGTCTCCCATAATTAAAATAAATAATTTTTAGAACACTTTAACATAACTTGGACTTTTTACACCAATAAGTTTTTTATTCTTCACTTTTTCTTTTTACTTAATTTTAACCCTTGTATGTCGAAATGGGGTCCAACCGACCCCACACACGTATCATTTTCCATAGACCTCTACGTTTGCCTCAGTCCAAGGGTTAAACAACTAAAGGTTCAGACTGATACTCTGATCTTCAGTGGGTGACAGTTTGTCCTTAAATATGAAGCTCTAAAACTCGTAGACATCAATTACTGCAGTTTTACTTCACAGGTGTGAGGATTTTACTGATGATATATTTACAAAAGCACTCCATAAAAACACACCAGCTTCCCTTTGAACTGTCTGCAGAAGGTTTCTGCTCCTTTTCATCTTGAAAGTTGCAGTGTTTATGATTTACCGAGATAATTTAAAGTTTTGATCAACACAACTTGACAGGAAAATAAAACTTCACAGAATCTTTAAAAAATGGGTTTAAATGTCAATCAAAAACTATGCAAAAATGTAATTAAGTCCTATTTTGCTGTATTTTCTCTCTTCTATTGGGAGAAATAAAATCAATCAGTTCAATTGGTTTAGATATAATTATTCCTCTGTGGTCTGTGTTTAATCTCTGTATATTTCATAGTATTTCCTGTAAATGAAAAAAAAAACCCTACAAAATCAGAAAATTATTTCAGACTTATTTCCCTCCATTTAGCTGGTTTATATTTTTTTGTTCAAACTTTGACAGGTAGGATGACAAATTAAGCTAATATTTGCCCATTTATAAAATATAATCCTTCGAGCCTAAGTATCAGATACTGGACAAATAAAGTGAGAATGGTCAGATCATCAAAACACTTTAGCATCAGATCAATATGCAGTGACTAAATATGGTAATCAGTTTTGAAACTGGAATTTTAGTAAAGAAAAAGAAGCCAATCAAACTAATTTAACACTTTGTGAAAAATATATGTTGAGAAAAACATTTTGTGGGATTTCTGGCCCACTCTTTTCTGCAGGATTGTTTTAATTCAGCCACATTGGAGGGTTTTTCAGTGATAAATAATCATTTTAATCAGTTCAGGTCATGCCACAACATACTCAATTGAATTTAGGTCAGGACTTTGGCTAGGCCAGTTCAAGTACTATGGTAGCCTGTTGGAGTAGCTCTATTTGTTTGTTCTTTTTGTTGACTTTTGTTCATAATTGTTTTGGTTAAGGTATTGCGTGTTTGGACAACAATTCCCTCTGGTTTTGGATGCAGCTAAAAGGATTTTTGCTCTTGGTTGCTATGATGTGTAACCATGGCGATGAGGTATTTTGTATGTTGGTAATAATGGTGGTACCTGGAAATCTAATATTTTATAAGATTTGCCATAAAAAACAATCAAGGACATAAAGTAATTCACAGTTTGCAAACACAAGACTAATTTCTGATTTACAATTTCAAGAGCTGGGCCAGATTATTTCAGACATGTTTATTATCCTAGTACACAAATCTCATTGCTTTATTCCTGCACTGACTGGGCACACAACATAATGCTGCTTACTCAGTTACTGAATATTTTCTGCATTGACAAGGAGCAATAATGGATTTGTGAGCTAAGCAGCTTAGCAAATTGTGCCAACCAAGCATCAAAACAGTCAATTACAGGCTGACAAAAATGGTTTTTGCTATCACTTTGTGATATCTTTCTTACCAACTTTCAGGTCGTAGTTTTAACTTTGAATTTTTGTAGAAGTCCAACTTTCTAAGAAAACTTTGCAAGTATAATTAAAAAGACACAAAACTTTGCCAGGAGAAAGCCTCCATACTTTAACTACTTTGTAAGATTTCAGTTTAATTACTCTGAATTATTCCCCTCCTCGCCAGTGGGGGTGCTGCACCATGAACCACTGAAGGAAACAGCGCAGCATTAGATTTTAGTGGTTGATTGTCTTTGGTAATAAGACACAAACTATTTCTCCCTCTAGTGCTAGACTAGCATATTTGTTTGGGCTGTATTCACCCAGAATGCCCTGCGTTATAGTCCACTTCCTGCTTTTGGAGCGGTCTATGGTCCACTTAGCGTTCACATATGCATTCAAACCGCGCCAGAGTTCACTTCAACCAAACTGAGACCGAGGTTTGTAAGTGGACCAGAGTTCGCTTTTTCAGTCCGCATCAGAGTTCGATTTTGCATTCACACTTTCCCAAACAAATCGAACTTTCAAGGCAAACTAACAGGAGTCCACTTAAAGCGAACTAAACATTACTGTAAACAGACTGTCGCTGTGCAAGGTCTGAAGTTGTTTTTGCTGAAAGCTTTTAATCTGATGCCTTTCTTTCTGAGATTTTTTCATCAGAGGTCTGATTGCTTTTTGTTTGTCATCTGACATCTGAGGCCATTCGTTCTACTATTTGAGGAAGTCCTAAATGTACACCGTGTCTCTGTCTTCTTCTCACATGCTGCATCATCTTGTTGCTGCAGAGACAAAGGCGACAGAGTGCAGATGCTAAAGCAGCCTCCTGGCTGCCGGGTTCAGCCAGCATTTTCAGCCTGACGGTTTCCTGATAGAATCCAGAGGAGACTGGACTCTTCCCCACGTTTATCAGCAGCAAGCAGCAGAGCAATTACACCGCAAACTACAATGGAGAAGATTACTGGAAACAGCTTCTGCAAATTAACATAACTCAGAGTGAAAGCTTCGCTCTCTCTCCCCGTCTCCTCAGCTAAACCTGTTAACATGCAGTCAAAGGAATCCCTTGCTTGAATTCACACTCTGGTGATTTTCAGGAGTGTTTTGTTGCTTGTCTGGCAGGATGCAGTCAAACACAGATTACTGACAGAGAACAATGTCATTTTCTTTTAAACGACAACAACAGAAACATCTTCTGTCTCTGCAGACAGATGTGATCCATCTATATTTCCTCAGATTTTCCACGTTGGACTTTGGAGAATACTTAAAAAAGTACAACATTTTAATCAAAGTAGAACTTCAAACAGAATGCTAAAGGGATTAAATAGGAAGCATTTATGTAAATGAGAGAGAAAATCAAAGCGTGAGATGTTTTTCAACAGAACACCAAATGACCGAAGAAGTGGAACTTGTTGGAGGTAATCAGGCAAGGCAGCGAGGCTTAAAGCTGACAGGGTGGACAAACTTAACAGAGCATGTAAAATCACAGCGTTCGACGCTCTCCCAGCGGAGCAGGGAGCTCAGTGATCTAATCCAGCATGCTGTGTTAGCAGATGCTGCATGATTTAGTCATAGGTTTTAAAAATCAAGGTCCAGGTACCACCAGTTTCTTGTAAGCAAAGAAAAAAACACAACATAATACCTATTCAGGGTTGAATGGCGTTCATAAGCATTTGCAGCAGTGATTTCTTTCATTAAATGCATATTTCTCCTTTTGCAAAATGTGGAGACAAATGGCTGATTCCTGACGCTTTATGCTAATCTGCTATTATTTTCCTCGATTTGTCCTTGATGGAGACAGCTGCAGCCTCAGGCATGCTGGAGAAACTGTCTGGATTAATGCCTGACACTCACGCACGAACGCGCACACACACACACACACACACACACACACGCACACACACACACACACACACACACACACACACACACACACGCACACACACACACACACACACACACACACAGCTGAATATATTTTTCAGCACTGATCTGTATCAGTACCTCGGCCAGCAGACACTGATAATATGGTTTCTATTGTTAGCTGTTGAATCCTCAGTGCTGTAATCTTTCTCAATGATTATAATATATATTTATACCAATTTCAAGGTATGAAAAAGTCGTGCAGAGGCTCTGGCAAGAAAAGGTTAACGGGTGAAGTTCAACCTGTTAATAAACAATAAATCAATTAATCATATAAATTAAGCTCGATAATTTTCATTTGCATGATTTATTGTTTTTCTCTTTTTCTACTAAAAACTGGATGATAAAACTCTTCAGTCTGGTGTTTTGGTCTCAACTTTCCCTTTTTTTGAAGAATGACTTTTCCTTAGACTAGTTAATTTTATTTGTTGTTTCTTTCGTTTTGTTTAGTTTATTCTGGATATTTAAAATGTCTTCCAGCTCCAGTGTTAAGTGTTCATTAGTATTTAAAGTGTATTAATTTTTGATAATGGGCTATTGTATTATAAAATGGCTTCCAAACAACATTATAATTTATTGAAATAACTTCTGCGACAATTTATCGACCAGCAAAATTTGTTATTGCGAAAAGTTTACATATGCATGCTAAAACAAACACATTTTACAACTGTAATCAATATACTGTAATATTTTTACCTAAATTTCTTACACCGGCCCAATTGGCCTAATCATGATACATATATCGATATTGAATGATAGAAAAAAGTTATTGTGATACAACATCATATCGTCCAGCCCCGGTTTCAACAATTGTGTCCATTTCAAAACAGAAAAGTTTGTTGTGAAATGACTCTGAGGCAGTTCAAAGCTACCAAATTAAGCAAAACTCTCCCACCACTGCGGAATAAGATCACAGGTCTACTTTTCCTCTTTGACTGGATAACAATTTGAAAATGAAGACACTCTAAAGCCTCCCGGAAGTTATAAAAATCTACATGTGTCTGGAGGCATAAGAACAAAATAACCTGCTCTGGTACTCTCCATATTTTGCTCTTTGTTTCCTTTCACAGGAGTAATCCGGAGTTTGAGTTTTGTTTTCAGTGTTTGTCCTGTGAGGACGGTGTGACCACTTATCGATCGATCTACAGTGGGAGAAATGTCACGCCATCGCTGTGGATCAGCAGACTGGCCTTTGAGGATAAATCTCATTAACTTTGCAACACTGCCATTCTGCTGTCAGTCAACAAAGCAAAATGCCAAAAAGAAAGCTGGGATCTTTGCTCCGAGTGGAGAGAAATACCAAACAAGGGAGTCAAATGGTTAGGAGACATGAACCTCGTTGTTTTTACTCTGGTAAAGCCGGATTGTTTAGCAATTATGGGCTTTGTCTGAAAAGAAAACTGACTCAACAACGGAGGAACAATGTGCAGTGAAATATGGTTTCTTATGAAATAATCCTGTAAAAGGAGAGATAATTACACACTTTTTAGCTTGTTTAGCATTAAAATCACCAATCCTGCTTAGAGAATTAAGCTGCATCTTTAAAATATCAATTAACTCTAAAAATTTTAATTTGGCAGAGTAAATCCTTCAACTCCATCTAATTCTACTATCAGGCGAGTCATGGGTTACAAGTACAAGAAACTCAAATAAACAAATATAAACACATTACATATTAGCTTCACCTTTTGTACTAAATTACTGAAATAAAACTTTTGACACATATGAAATTAACCTGCATGTAATTTGACACAAAGAGAGGCTGCAGGTAGTTTATTTTTTAGGTTAACAATTTTAAAGAATATGATGATGAATTAAATTAAGAATCTATATAAAAATAAAAACCAGAAGGTTAACTCTCCCCACTATTTCTTATTCCAAAGTATTTCAACTTTAACAGCTCTGAAATATGCAAATTTACTCAATAAAAATCTCCTGAAACTGATTTTTTTTATGCTGTAACAGACTTTTATAAATTTCTAACTGCTATTTCCACAAAAACAACAAAAAACAAAAACAACCTTGTGATTCTTATGTGTTTTCAACAGATAACAGGGAGATAAATCCAGGTGGAAAGGTGGAAATTAATTTTTGATGAGTTTTCAGCTCATTCTTACAGACAAGAGTAAGCCCTTTACGGGAATTAAACACACAGCGGAAACTCATAATGTTTTTGAGAGGCTTTACCCCGACGTTTCGCAGTTTCTTTCTTCTGAAAGGCTGATTCTGTCCAATCTCTGCCAACCAGCAGGAGACAGACACGGACTGCTAACAACCTGGAGCTGCTGCCACTCAGGTCAATCTATAAAGAGATCCCCACACAGTTAGCAGTAATCGTTAAAGCTCAAAGCCTTGTGGAAACAATTGCTAACGGAGAGCCCCGATACTCAGATCTGAAGTGGTTTGCCTCTGTAAAATGCAGGAGGTTTGGCAGTTTGATGTAGGGCTAACACAACGTCAAGGCAGAAGGACATCAGAAGTGAACTTAGAGAAGCAAAGGTTGATGCCTGTGAATTTTTAAAAGAGTTATAAGATCATTTCCAAACAGTCTGAAGTTTGAAGAATCGTTTTACAGCAAAAAGGTTTAACTTCCCATCAATGGAAATCCAAGCAATTCACCATATAGTCAAACCATGCAGCACTCAGAGCAATTACAGGAAACGAAGAGCGACATCTCAGACTCTAAGGCTGCGTTCTCACTGCAGCCTGAAGTGACCCAATTCCGATTTTCAGGTATTTTCATAAATGTAAACAGATTAATTTTCTTCAGATTTTACCAACTCAACTTTAATACTTTTTAAAACCTTTTCAGGATTATTATGAATAGATTTCACAATAAATCTCCACAATAAATGTATGGACCTCATCCAGGCAGCTTGCCCATAATAGATGCATAAAAGTTAGCTAGCTAGCAATGGTGTAATAGCAGCTATTTAGGGGTAGCCTCAACCTCAGTGAAACTGCATGAGTGCGACTGACAAAAATGTTTAAATAAATAGAATATTTAACATTAAATCGTTGTCAAGACTAAGTTTAAGACTTGTGATTAACATATTTAACAGATTAAAGGCCAACTTAGTTTTTAAAAATAAATTTCAGACATTTTAAGGATGCGCGGCCCTCACTGAATAGTGAAAATGGTAAACAACAGAATATGTTTGGTTTGCACAAACTCTGCAGTTGACAGACTGTCAAGGTAAATTCAATATGTCAAATCAGCGCACAGGTGGGTGGCTGGGCTGCAAGTAAAGCCAGACTTCTCTCCATGGTTTCATTCAGAAAGCAACTTGCCTGTTAGGCTGCACAGGCACTGTAATCATCATGAAAGGCTGCAAACATGTGCTGCATTTAAATATTGAAAGAAAAACATATTTACTTTGCAAACGTGGTGGAAAAAAAAAGACCCTGAGGGTCTTATGTGTTGGGTTTCAGCAAAGTACCGTGAACAGTTGATTTCACACTCTTCCTCCGCTGTTGGATCTCCAGGTCACTCCAACCATCAGCAGGTCAAACCCTCAGTTAGCTGTTTAAGAGGACAATAATAACTCTTTTTAACATATGAATGCACACACGGTAGATGATGTCAAAGGTTGTTTTCAATAGAGAGTAAACAACAGAAATGTAGCTGGACAATTTTAGCAGCAGAGATTACATATTTTCCTGATATTTTGCAGTTCAAGATAGCAAACGAGATATGTTGACCTGCATCAGCAGATATGTGGATGACCTGTGGTCGGTATTCTTATTGCCATCATATATAAACACTGGCAGCAGAAATCACTACAGCGTGAGACGCCTCATTATCTAAATAGTAGAGCTGCAGAGTTATGAAAATATAATAATATTATTAAAAAACCCAAAGATGGAATCAGTTTCATTAGCTTATGAAATGTGTGAATGAATATCACATTACCAAATTTTGCTGGATGACAAATTGTCCCAGACGTTATTGTGATAATTGATAATACTGTTCTTTTAAAACCATAATGGTGCGAGAATACATTCTCAAACTTTAATTTCTAACAAACATTTAACACTGGAAGACATTTTACATATCCAAAATAAACAAAACAACAGAAACAACACATAGATTGAATTCTGAATTACATTTACAGTAAACTTTATTACTGCACTAACTTTAACAGGACGGACGTGATTAATTAGATCCTAAAAGGTTTGAGTTTAAGTGGATTTTTAAGCTGCAGCCCCGTTCCTGTTGTTGTGAGGAAGCGGACGGCGGTTCAGCCTGTGTTTATCATTCCTTTGCAGTCAGCGACTGAACAGATATTAGCCCAGCCTTATCAGCGAAGGCCACAAAGCGCTGAGGGTGAAGCGGAGCGGATGCTGGGAGGGAAGCAGCTCCTCAGAGAGCCGGTTAATGATGCTCCCCACTGATGGAGGCTGACGCCGGGCCTCAGGCGTCTCTGTGGACGACCAATAGCAACTGTTGCTATATAATTTCAAAGACAGCACACAATCTGCTCATTCTGAACGGTCCGAGTTGACGAGAGTTGGTAATAATGCTCTAAATTTAGCAAAATATATTTCACAGGACACTCTCCAAGGTCAGTGCTCAAATCGTGGATTAAGTTCTTCAGAACCAAGTTTGCATCCTTAAAGTTTTCTCTGTTGCAATCTTCTAAGCCAGTGTTTTTCAAAGTGGGGGGCTGCGGGCCCCTGGGGGGGCCACCAGAGGGTGCCTCAGAAAACTTCAAGGAAGATGGGGGGGGAAAAAATGTATCCAATAAATTTTTAATCACAAATGAATCAATATTTTAATAAAAAAAATCTAATCTATTTTTCAATAATTATTATAAAATATAAATTAAACTAATTTATTGAAATGTTATTTGCTTTCTGACTGGCTTCCAGTCAAATTTATCAAGCTGTTTTGCTTCCCAAGCAAGCGCAGCAAGGCTAACTAAAATCGGAAGGTATGAGGTTCTCAATAATCAATAAATCACATACAGATTAAAACAAGATCAATAATTTCCATTTGCACTACTTATTGTTTTTCTCTTTTCTCTCTTTCTACCAAAACCTACATGATAATAATCGTCAGTCTGGCGCTCTGGTCTCAAATATCCCCTTTTTAAATGACAATTTTGTTAACATACTTTATTTTATTTGTTGTTTTTGAATTTTGGATATTTAAAATGTCATCCAGTTTCAGTGCTAAATGATCGATAGTATTTAAAGTTTATTGAACTTTAAGAATATGTTGTTGTGTTATTATTATTACATTATATTACTTGAAAATGATCTCAAAACAACAAATTCATTGTTGCAAAACCTTCTGGGATAATTTATTGCCCAGCAAAATTTGTAATCGCAACAGGCCTAATATGAGGCAGCATTTATGTAAACGAATATAACAATTATTGAGAATAGAGAATAAAAGTGACAAAAACATCTTAAAAGTTTATGTTTCTTTACATATTTTGTAGAATTATCTCCTGGTTTGCAGACAGGCTAATGCTGCAACACAGAAAAGTTTGGTAGCCCCTCTTCTAAAATTCAACTATTAACTCATTTGTTTGTTGAATTAGTTTTAAGAATATTTGTGATTATTTCTCTTATAATGAGTTAAAAGTAATCACAATAGTCCATAAAACTGGAATTCCTAATATTATGTTGATAATGTAGTCTTTGCAGATTTACTTGCAATAAATGGAAATGATGAATACATTTACATAAAGGACCTTTTCATCTGTATAACACCATTCTGTGATTATAGTGCAGAGAAAGTCCTTCGCTTCTCCAATGACGTTCCAAACTCTGTAAATCTGTATTCAGTCAGCAGAGCGACACTGAGGGAAAAGTAGCCGTGTGACCTCTTCTTTGCAGATGTGACTCTGTAACTGGAACAGTTTAAAGTAGGCCAGAGCTTAAAAGAGCCTGCATGCTCAGCACAACTCTGTTAATGGGAAAAAAGAAGTCCATCCAGACCTTGAGACAAAAGAGATCAACCTCAATGTCCAAAACACATGACTTTGCCACTCATTAAATAAAAGATATTTTCCCAAACTTTAATATTCCTTCATTTTAAAGTGGCCTGAACATTTCCTGACACTTGGGGAAATATTCTGTATCAGATATTTGTTGGACGTTTTCCCGTTTTCTAAGGACATGATATCATTCCGGACACTTTGTTCTTTACTTATTTTTCTAAGCACACACTGCACTGTACACCCAATACTAAACTATACACTGCAAAAACAAAATATTACAGAGTAATTTTGGTCTAGTTTCTAGTGCTAATATTTTAGTACACTTGGAAACAAGACAAAACTAACCTGAAAGTAACTTTTCAGCCAGATGAAGGAGCTTGTTTTGAGTAAATAAAATAAAAAGGGCTAGTTTCACTGGCAGATTATTTCACTAGCAACAAGGGAAAAATGTCTTGTTACAAGTTATGTAATCTGCCAATGGAACTATAACTTTTTCATCAATATTAAGAAAATATTTACTTAAAACAAGCTCCTATATCTTGCTGAAAATTCACTTGTAAATTAGTTTTTGTCTTATGTCAAGTGTACTAAGATATTAGCATTAACTCTACCAAAAATACTTGGTAACATTTTGTGTTTTTGAAATTTAAAGACTGAATAGAAATTAATACAAAAAAAATAAGAATATTATAATTAAACCTTGAAAAAAATAATGGGTAGTTTGAAACATTTACACATTACATACACAGAGCTGCACAATCATCATGGCAATATTAATTTTTGCAAAGTTACAATTTCAAAATCTATATGCTGATGCATTGCTTGTTTCTGACAGGGAGCGGTGAATTTCTGCAGATGGCAGTAGGACCTCTGAGATGAGACAGAGGAGCTTGATTTTTTTTTTTCACAGATTATCTGTCTCATGTAGGGATGGATCATAAATCAATAATGTGTATCGCGAAAGACACGTGGTCAATATCAATGGATAATATGTCTGATAGAATGTTCACTATGGTCGATTCAGAACCGCACAGCATTCTGGGCGATGTAGGCAGAGGATAGACTTTATCCGGTTGGTGGAATCAACTCACTCTTTGGTTTCCTAGCAACTCATTCTTTGGTTTTCTAGCAACTCACTCACTCTTTGGTTTCCTAGCAACTCACTCACTCTTTGGTTTCTTAGCAACTCACTCACTCTTTGGTTTCCTAGCAACTCACGCATTCTTTGGTTTCCTAATAATTCACTCATTCTTTGGTTTCATAGCAACAACTTGCTAAGTAACTTGCACAGCAGCAGTTTAAGGTTTCACTAGTGTGCCTCATAACTGCTTAAAAATAAATAAAAAAAATCTGCAGCCTGGAGTAGGTAGAAAACTGGATAAAATAGGGAAGGTTACTTCACTAGTTTGGTAGTATTTAAGATATTTAAAACAAACAAAAAAACTAATCAATCAGATATCAACTGATCTGAAACGATTATATTGCGACACATTTTCCATCCAAATAGTCCAGCCCTAGACTTATGTTATGAGTCAATTTTAACAAATGCATAAAAAAAGAATCATTTTTGTAGAACTACTGCAGCTTTAAAGAGAAAAAACAACTTTCCAGCTAACCGGCACCAGAGACAAAAGTACAAATGAAAGATCGGAACCTTTTTGGAACAAAAAGTCTCATATGGTGTTTTTCAGTCTGTCTGAAGCGGAGTCTGACATGCAGTGCTTTTTTAATGTTCAATGCTGCTCTCCACATCATATCAGCTGCCCTTTGCTGTCTGAGAAGCCTGAATTCATGTGACCGCTGCACGTAATTTCACACACGTCTGCTCCTCTGAACTCTCTGGAAGGAGGGTGTAACCTCAGCTTTTATGTTGAGTAGATACCTCTCTTTCATAGCTCCTGTTTCTGGAGATTTTAAATTATATACTTGATGCACATGTTCTGTGATTACATTTGATGTGCATTTTGTGAAGAGCAGAAATTTCTTTTCTGTGGAATTGAGCAGTCAGATGTGATGCCAGGGGCCACATAAAAGCTGCAGTGAAATGTTGAAAATTTCTACAACACAGAAGATATTTGCACAGCAGAATAAAGAAGAAAGTCCTTAGCCTTCTGAAGACGCTTTGTATTCACAGATAAAAGAATTTGTTATCACGGTTTAACACTGACCCGACATCAAAGATTTCATTAAAATCCATGAGCTACATTTCTTCCATGGTTTTATTCCTGTGATGTGTTTTTTTAATAATAGCAATTGGTACTGAATCTACTTGTGAGTTTAACCTTCAAAACACTGCACCAAAGTGGGCTAAGAACTAGTTAATGTAAACTTCAATATTACTATCTACTCTTTTGCCACACTTAAAGAAAAATTTTTAAATTTAAAACATAAATCAATCCCAGGTATACTCTTGAGTATATTTTTGATTTATTAACAAGGTGGGTTTGTATATCTGTTGTGCAAATGTTGATATAGCTTAAAAAATAAGAAAAATGAAGCTATTTTATCTGGGAATATTTTCATATTAAATATTTACAACTGTGATGCAAAAACAAGTACTTACTAAGTGAATTTCTGCCACATTGGAATATATTTAAACATGAATGTTTTGTTTAAGCACATATATATGTCAACAAATGTAATTTTAAGAGTCTCTCGTGGACACACATTTTTATATATATTTCTAGGTTATCAGTGACTCAAATTAAACTATAATACTGAGCTGCAGCTCATATGTAAATTAGGCAACTTTCCTCTTTTTATATATGTGTTAAACTTAAATAGACAAAGAATTGTAATTCAAATTAACTGATTGATTATAGGAGTTCAGTTAGTCACGGTACAATATTTACTCGATTTATCCATTCAGGTGTATAACAATGTCTGACACAAATGGCTTTCTAAAAAAGATGGCTTCAGCTTCCTATAATTAAAAACCGGACGAAGAAGAAAATGTGTTGGTAATATTATAAAAATGTAACATATTGTATTGTTATTACTATTAAATTAAATATATACAAAATGAAACACTCACCTTCTTCTTTGGTATAACAAGAGTTGCTGAGAAGATTGTAGCTCACCCATAACTGCTAATTAGCTTAGCTAAGTTAGCTTAGCCGGGTGGTATCCCTTCCGAATCATATATTTGCCGGTTAATTTTGAACCTTGGGACATTATTAAACTAACAAACTGATCAATACTATATCACCACACGAAGCTATGGTTACGTTTTATAATAGTTTTATTAACTAGTTTTTACAAGGCCGAAATAACCAACTGTCAGCTTCCAAAACCCTAACAGTTTGAAGAGAGCTCGCGGGCGATGGGTTTGCTGTGATTGGTTGTTTTGTTGCACGGCAACAACCAACTCCGCTACTGATTGGAGGATGTGCAACCTGTTCCGTGCCTCGGTTCCATGTCCACTCATACTTCTAAGCTACTTCAATTTATTTCAAGAACTGGTGTTCTGTATCACATATAAATAATTCGGAAATGTTTATCGAAGTTTTATAATTTATTAATTATGCTTTAGCGCTTGAAGATTTTTCTTTTGTCATAAACCAATTTCGCTGCTAGCTAGCCCTAGACTCGTTTGTTTTGATTGTATTTACCCAGAATGCTTTGCGCTTTAGTTTGCTTCCTGCTTTTGAAGAGGTATCCGGTCCGCTTCACATATGCATTCGAACCGCACCAGAGTTTACTTCAACCAAACCGAAACCTCAGTTTTTAGGCGGATCAGAGTTTAAATACAAATTCACACCTTCCCAAACGAACCAGACTTTCTAGACAAGCAAACTAGAGTTGGATTAAACAGTGCTGGTGTGAATGCAAACATTGAGAAAACACAAACCTACAACGTTACATCTCTTCTTAAGAGGTATTTATTCCAGTTTAATGCAGTCAATAGTCACTGACTCACATGTAAACCATCATTCCCAGTTTATGGACTCATCCCTCACATCTGTTGCTTCAACACAAACCACTAAACAGTGATTTCTCCCTCTCCACGTTATAAACACTCAAGGCATACAAACTTACTTTTACTATTTGTACAATTTATTGTCAGTAAGTCCATTCAATCTTCACTGTCCATCCACCTCTTGTTCACATACACACATAAACACTGTACAGTGTTCAGAGGCTGAAATATTTTAGTCTAGTAAGTCTTAAAGAAGCAGATGAGTACCCTTGTTTTAAGTCGAGGTCGTGCACTGCAAAAACACAAAATCTTATTGATTTTGTCTAGATTTCAGTGGAATATGCAAGACAAAGCTAACTTAAAATGAACTTTTTAGCAACTTTTAAGGTAAAGAATTCCTTAATATTAAAAAAAGTACAGGTTCCACTGGCAGATTATTTCAGTTATAATACAGTTATGACATAGGGATCTGCCAGTTTTTTTTAATCAATATTCAAGGATTATTTACATAAAACAAGCTCCTATATCTTTGCAAAAAGTTACTAGTAAGTTAGTTTTGTCTTATTTTAAGTCTACTAAGAGATTTGCAAAAGAAAGTAGACAGAAATAGTTTAGAATTTGTGTTTTTGCAGTATGAGATGATTTGTTCTAACAGATATAATATGGAGAACATCCTTTTTTCTGTTTCTCAGGAGCATAAAAATAAGCACATTCAGGGGAAATAAAGGAGCCAGAAAACATTCAAAAATAATAATAATAAAAAATACAATAAAAACAGCCTAAAAATTTTCTCCCCACTCCATTACTTTCTGGTTTATTTCTGCTTAATTTTATAAACATCTAAAGCCAAGCTGAGGTGAGACCACCGTCTGGTTTTGATTTGTGACAGGAGTGACTATAAGCGATGAGATTTACAGAACAGCGTGTACAGATCCCGTTCAGCATCTTACATCTCCAATACTGACGCCTCATCTGTAATACAGTCAGCTTAAGCTGCTTCCTCCTTTTACGCTCAGCCTGTGCAGTTTGTTGCACAGTCAGAAGAAATCCAGTGTCTGGACGAGGATGACATTGCCTTCGCAGTGAAGTGGCACAAATGCAGCTGCAGGACAAAGTGAGATACTGAAAAGTGCAAAGAGTCAAAAGTTTATTTGGTCGTTTCTCTGGAGGAACGTGGTTGGCCAGTTGGTCGCTCTGCGATGTTTTGCGGTGAGCAGCGACACCAGGTTGGGAAGAGCTCTGCATTAAGAGAAACGATTCTGGCGTCTACCTGCCGAAAATGTTCTCATACTCCAGCAATATGAGCTCCACTATCTGGTTCTGGTAAACCATGTTGAAAGCCATGTTCAGGGTCTCCGTTTCGGGCCGCAGCAGCGTGGGGCCAAAGACGATGGCCACGCTCTGAGTGGTCATGCGGTTTTCCTCACCATGATCGATCACTCTGGGAAAGAAAACGACAAGAAACGTGGAGACAGAACCTTTATTAGTGTTTCATATAATGATAACTTTAGGGTTCTGACACATTTGGCCTCCAGAGTTTCTAAAAGTTTCAAAAGGTCTCAGTTCAACTTGATTGTTTAAAAATGGAAAATAAAAAAAAGTGAATTTATAGCAGAGATTTCAACACACAGGCTTTAAATCTGTAACCTTCCAGTTTCTGTTTCTAATCTGAAAGGAAAGAAAAGAAGAATGAAACAGGGTACAAGGAAGAAAGGAAAGAAGAAAAGAGAAGGAAGGAAAACAGGATACAAAGAAGGAACAAGCAAAGGAAGAAAATAAATGATGAAGGAAGGAAAGAAGGAAAGAAACAAAGAAAGAAAGAGGAAGAAAAAGAGAGTACAGAGAATGAAGAAAGGAAGGAACAAATAAAGAGGAAGGAAGATAGGAAGGAAGGAAGGAAGGACAGAAGGAACAAATAATGAAACAACAGAGGAAGAAAATAGGATACAAAAAAGGAACAAAGAGGAAAGAAGAAAGGATGGAAGAAACCGGGAAGAAGGAAATACAAAAATTATGGAAAGAAACATTAAATGAGGAATAAGGGAACAATCACACTAAGAAGGAATGAAAGGCATAAGAAAGGAATCTAAGCAGGTTGGAAAAACAACAAAAGGGGAAAAGGAAGAAAAAAGACAGGATGAAGGAAAATGAGGAGAGAAGAACACAATGAAGGAAATAAATAAATGGAAGGAGTGAAGGATGTGAACAAGAAAAAACAGAAAATGATGCAGCATTCAGAGAAAGAAAAATACTGAATCACATTTGGAAAAACAAATATTTTCCCTGTTTTCATACTGGAATCAAACTTTGAACTTTATTCACACGCAAATCAAAAATGTCGCCTCCTCATCACTGCAGATGTACGACTTGATCAATTAAGATCCAATTCATGAAGTCTTTCCACATTCTTTCATCCATTTGTTGCTGTGGGGTAATAAAACAAGGATAAGCTGTAAAATGTGCGACTTTCTTACTTCCTGAGGTGTTTGAAGAGAGCCTGCATGGTGTCGTGGTTGGACCTGGGCAGCTGCTTCACCAGCTCTTTGATGGCCTGCACCCGCTGCCTGTAGTCCGAGATTTCTGCAGAAGAAGAAGAAAAACATCAAAACCTGCATCCACCGCAGAGTTATTCTGATTGCAGCACAAACAAAACGTTTCTGATGAGTTTCTCTCACTCATGCAGTACAAAAAAGTTGCTCAAAAGTTATTTGTAAGTTAGTTTTGTCTGATATGGAGTGTACAAAGATATCTGAACTAGAAACTAGAGCAGAAATACTCGGTAAGATTGTGTGTTTTTGCAGTGTAGCTGTGTGACGCGTACTGATGGCGGAGACGAATTCGTGGAACAGAGCGTAGGTGAAGAGCGGCTCGGGCAGCTCCCTGAAGAACATCTTCAGAGCACCGGTCGTCACATGGATGTCCTCCCACTTCGAGTCCGACAGGCTCAACTTCTCATCTGAAAAAATAAAAAATAAAAATAAAAAAACACTTTACAGAATCTCCTTTGCTGCCAAAACACAAAATCTTACCCAGTATTTTTGGTCTAGTTTTTAGTGCAAATATCTTAGTTAATTTGAAATAAGTTAAAACATTTCAGCAATACAGCTCTGGAAAAAATTAAGAGACCTATTAAAATTATAAATTTCTCTGATTTGACTTTTTATAGGTATATGTTTGAGTAAAATGAACATTGTTCTTTCATTCTATGAACTACTGACAACATGTCTCTGAAATTCCAAGCAAAAATTTTGTTTCTATTTGCAGAAAATTAGAAATGGTCAAAATAATGTAAATAATGCAGAGCTTTCACACCTCAAATAATGCAAAGAAAACAAGTTCATATTCATTTAGAAACAACAATACTATTGTTTTAATTCAGGAAGAGTTCAGAAATCAATATTTAGTGGAAAAACCAGGAGGTTTTCAATGGGGTTCAGTGCAGTGGGCTCTTCATTTGTTTAAAAAATGACCAGTTCCACTGGCAGATGATTTCAGTTATAACAAGACATTTCTGCCAGGTTGTAAGTGAAATAAACTGCCAGTGGAACTAGAACTGGGTTGCTAAGTAACGGGCGGGGCTTGGCTGGGGTTGCTAGGTAACGGCGCAGTGACTGTTGACTGTAAATTAAGTGGAACTAGAACTTTTTTTTAATCAATATTAAGGAAGTACTGACTTAAAACAAGCTCCCATATCTTGCTGACAAGTTGCTTATTAGTTAATTTGATCTTATTTAAAATGAACTAAGAGAAACACTAGAAACTAGATCAAAAATACTTGCAGTGTTTAACATTTAACAGGACAAACAAAGTGTTTCGCAGCAACTCACCATGACTGACAGCAAATCGTAGCTTCTGTATGATCGCCAGGTTCCCGCTAACTCTATACAGCCCGTCTACATACAGACCTGTGGAGGAACCAAACACAAAAAATGGGTCAGTGACTTTCATGAAGCTCATCAGGAAACAACCTGCAGGTAAATTGCAGTTCCACCTCGACACTCACCGTTGTTCTCCACATGATCGATGCACATCCTGACGAAGTTCGGTACCGTGGTGTTCTCCTGCTGACACAAGCCGGACAGACTGCAGCCGAAAACCTGATCTGAAGAAACAAATGACAGGAAACGGGTCACTTCTCTCCCTTCATTCAAAAACCGTCAGCAGAAAACATTCTTTAAGCATTTGGGTTTTAAATCCACTCATCTTGGGTATGAATGTAAATTGATCTGGGGCTTTTTGTGATTTATTTAAATGGATCTTTGTCTTTGCATAATTTTACATCCTATAACTTTAAGGAATTTGCTGCATAAGTATGAATTTGCTATGTAAATGTAAATACATGTGTTTACAGATGTATTTAAAGTCATAATTAGGAGATTAAAGTCATAAATCTGAGGTGAAAAAAGTAATCATTTTGAGATTAAAGTCCTAATTTCAAGAAAAAAGTCAGAATTTGAAATTAAAGTCATCATTTTTTTACTACTGTCCATAATCCTTCTCCATAACAAAGAGTGTGTGGATGCTAAGATGCATTTGTTTAAATATCATAAATATGTTTAAATTAGAACCAGTAGGAACAGTTTTAAATTAAATAATTTCTACTTCTGTCTCAAAGTGAGAAAACTGTCTTCATTTAAGCAGCTTCAGCAAACAGATCTCTTATTTTATATATTGTAGTTTTATAAAAATCAAATGTTTTGCATGTAGTTTTCTAAATGCAAATGTCTGCTCAGCTAAAGAGTTTTCAACACCAAAAAAAGTCACAATTTGCCACCAAAAACATAGAAAAATAATAAGAAAACAGAGAGTAGCATTGTCCTTAAATATTTTTTACAGCCAAATTAGAAAGAGAGAAAAAAGTTGTGCTGTTGATGTTTTGATTTTTCATGACGGATCCCTTAATAAAGCTGTTTGATGATTAAACAGTGAAGGACTGCAGACCTTTGATGTATCCCTTGTCCCTGACGGACTGCATGGTGGGCCGGCGGTTCAGCAGCTTCTTCAGCTTGTGTCGGGTCTTCTTGGTGTCGGTGGCCTCAACGCTGGCCGACGGCTTCATGGCTGAGGAGGAGAAATGGGAGAAGACGCCGTAACTCACCACTCGCCTCAGCACTTTGGTCCCCATGTCTCAATGTTTTCCTCAGAATGAAACTGATAAGGCACGTGCTCCAGCTTCATAAAGTTTTTGGACTTTGTTCTTTAATTTATTTCCCTTGAAAGCCAGTTTACGGTCCAACAGGGCAGAGGAATCAAACAGAAATATTCGATTTTCACTTTCAGTCGCCTTCAGCTTTAACTTTAGCTCTGACCTTTGTCTTTCTTGGAGAGTCTTTGGTCTTTGTCCTTGTCGAGTTTCTCCGCGCCGGGCGACTCGGGCATGTCCTCCTCGATGGCCTCGTCGGACTCCCAGACCTGAAACACGGAGGAGGAAATGAGATACAAGGGGCTGTAAAGGTCCAACTGCTTGCTCTTTGGCTTCTCTGAACAGGAAATCAGGAAGTTTACGCTCAGGTTGTTTAAAGATGTTTTTGTTTCAATTCAACAATCATCTTTGAGAGTTTTAGTTTGTAAGTAGAGGGTAAAATATGACGTTTTGTTTAACCAATTGCACTCCAAAAACTGAAAATCTTAGTACAAGTAACTTTTCAGCAATATTTAGGAGTTGTTGTATTTTTTATTTAAAGGAAAAAAACAGGCAGCTAAGCCAGTAATTTAAGTTACAGCATTTATGCACATATTTATGTTTAAATATAAACTGATGGAATTTGATTCAGTATGAATTAGATGTTTGTTTACACTGTCTGAAAACTGAATCTCAAAACTGTTTGAACAGAAAAACTTGGTTTCTCTATTAAAAATCGCTTATGAATTGAATTGTAACTCTAAAAATCAGAATCAAATTGCTAGACACAATTCAAATCTTAGCACAGTTGAAATAAGACAAAACTAATTTGCAAGTAACTTTTTAGCAAGATAAAGGAGTTTTGTTTTAAGTCAAAAAGGTCTCAATATGGATGAAAAAGTTCCACTGGCAGATTAATTCACTTAAGACAAGACATTTTATAAGGGACATAATAGTATATCTTGCTTAAAAGTTACTTGTAAGTTAGTTTTGTCTTATTTAAAGTGCATCAAGATATTTGTACTAGAAACAAAAATTACTTGGTAATGTATGTTTTTGCAGTGCAGGGTCTGAATTATCTGATCTAATAAAGTTCAGTTTGCAGCAGGAACCAAATCGTTTCCATTTGTTCCTCTTATCGTCCATCTACAGTCTCAAACTCTTCCTCTTTCTGTGCATTCGTTTGGCTGCGGCCATCTTGTTTGTGGGTGAAGCAGACGGACGGTGCAGCGGCGGGGTCAAACACTCACATGTGCGCTGATGGCTTCCTGCAGAGCTCTGAGCCACTCGTTCACCACGGTGTCGTTTTCAGACCAGAGCAGCAGCTCCGTGCCCTGACGGATCTTCAGCTGCAGGCGGCAGACAAGAAAAAGGGAAAAAGTTTGTTAATTTTATAAATCAACTTTAAAAAACACTCCTTACATAAGATTCTTTTCTGTAACGTTACAAAACGTCTGATTTACCTGGAAATATCTTAATGTTTGTTTTTATCTGAACCAGTTTTAAAACTTTCTTTTTTCCTCATTTTTTTTTTACAAATAATAAATACTATTGAGAAATAGTAAAAGTGTCCTGAGTCGACGGAAAAGGAGTAGGGCCACGGAAAAAAATAAAACTTTAACCTCATAAAGTTTTGCATGGCTGATTAAAATATGAGATTAAAAGGTTAAAATTCTGAAATAAAAAGTTTAAATTGTAAGGAATAGAAGTCAAAATTGGCATAAAAAAGAATTCTGAGAGTAAAATCAGCATTCTGAGAAAAAAATTTAAAATCTTTAAAAAAAAAGTTTGAATTCTGAGGGGGGAAAAGTTAAAATTAGCAGATAAAAATAAGATTTCTGAAATTCCAGTCAAAATTGAGATTAGAATCAGAATGTTTAGATTAAAGACAACATTCTAAGAAAAAAGTCAAAATTATGAGAAAAAAAAAACTAAATTCTGAAAGAAAAAGCCGAACGTTTGAGAATAAAATGGTTAAAATTCTGAGAAAAATTCAAAATTCTCAAAGAAAAAATCTAAATTCTGAAATTTCAGTGGCTTTAATCATCTTAAGTAAAAATCATACTATAAAAGCTGGCATCGCAAGGATGTAAAATATTATTGGCTCACAGCCACTAAAGACCCAAAATAGTTTCTTAGAAAATTACAATATTAAATAAAACTTTTCTGCTTTGGTTTCATTTTTGTCTAATAATTACAGCTGGTATGACATCTATTGTGTGTTTTTGTAAATTTTTGATTGTATTTAACTGATTTTAAAACCTGGTAAAGTAATTATGAGTTAATTTTGCATGAAAATAAAGGCAAAGTTCAGAAGTGGAAGGAATAATTTGGGGTTTCCACCTCTAAAACGTGCTTCTTGCTGGACTTGTCTTTTGGGGCCCAGTCCACTGACGCTCCCCTCAGATCCACAGTGAACTCTGGTTTGGACTGACTGCCTCCAAACTGGGCGGGGAAGACATAAATATGAAGAAAATAAGAATGAATATAGAAAAAATATGAAGAAATATGGAGAAAATATGTAGAAATATGAAGAAAATATAAACAGATATGTGGAAAATATGTAGAAATATGAAGAAAATATTAACAAATATGGATAAATACAGAGGAAAATATCAAGAAAAATTTAGAACATATGAAGAAAAATTTAGAAAATATGAATATGGAGAAAATATGAAAAAATATGAAGAAATATGGAGAAAATATGGAGTAATATCAGAAAAATATGAAGAAAACATGAAGAAATATGGAGAAAACTAAAGTTTAAATTCACTGTTCTGCTGTCAAAGTTTGATATTTATGGCTGAAAAATAAATTATTTATCTGAATGCAGATAAACATCCTCCACTGTAAATGTGTCAACACCATCATCTACTTCAATCAGGATTTTCTGATTTGTTTCTGGTTATTTTGCAGTAATTTAGCCTTTTAAAAATAATGCTCAATCAAAATAGGAAGATTTATATATAAATCTCCATGTTTCTGTGTATAAGAAAATCAGACTTTGTCACTGTCTGAAGGTTTTTCAGGTTTTATTTGAACTTCAGCAACTTATAATTCTGTCAAAACTCATCATACCAACTATGTCAACTATGACAGCTTTATACACATAAAATTAATATTGTTGCACTAAAAAGAACAGTTAGCTGAAACCTTGATATGCAGATGCCACAACTTTATCAATTAATCAGCACAAATAAGTCTGAAGTACACTGACATGTCTGATAACTGTATAATTATGAAACAATTTAAATGAAGAAAAGCTCACCCAGCTCGTTCCGCCTCCCTGTCCTTTGGCGAACAGCAGCGATGAACCTTGCAGGACTGTCCAAGAGGACGTCCAGTTCTTCCTGCAAAATGCACAAAGATTGATTCAAACGACACTAGCAAACACCTGAAGTTAACAAATAAGGTTAAATCTATTTCTACATCTTCCAAAATGGGCTTAGGCATAAAATACCAGAGCTTTATTCGTAAAAAAAAGACTTCAATCAGACCAAACATCTCTAGTTTTAGATAAGTTGGAATGACCTTCATTATTATTGTACAGTCTTACTCTTAGTTTTGCAAATACTGAGTTACAGCACGCGGAAATAAATTAGAAAAGTACATTTTAATATCCAACAATGTGGAAACAGTTTTGTTTTGAGGATTTTTAAAGAAAGTAAAAGGAATCCTCGTCTGTCTTTACTCACCGCACTCTCTTCCCGTTTTCAGTGATCTTCGTCACGTTCAGAACGCCACACTTTTCAGACGGCTGCAGAGGAAGAAAACAGGCAGCGGTGCAGAGTTTCAGAGGAAAATTAAACATTTCCACATGCAGCTCTGATTGACACCCGCAGCTGGATCACAGGAAAACAGAAACCTTCACAAACAAAAAGCTTTCTGAAAACAAAACCCAGTCAGCACCAAGCCACCACAGCAACACCGACACTCAGATTAGTCCAAAAACCAATCAAAATGTTCATACAGATTTAAATAAAGTAATTCATATAAATAAAATCAAATCAGTATACGATGCTTTGGTGGAGTTTAATTCCTCTAATTCATTACGTTACAACTTGTGTGTATTTTAGAGATTTTATGTGACTGACCAACACAAAGCAGAACTTAATCATAGAAAAAAATGATTAATGGATTTTTTGTTCTCTCCATTTTCAAGAATAACTACAAACTAAAAAACATGTGATGTGGATTTCTATTAAAACTCCCTGCAGCCAATACTTTGTAAAGAAAAAAAATCACTTTTCACTGCAACTCTTTGTTATTGTGCCTCTACCAGATTAGATATGGGGTGCAGTTTGTCACAGTTTGCTCCAAACTAAATATTTAGTTAGCAAGGTAAATATTTTCAGTCTGAAGCTAATAAATGTGCAGTTTGAAGTTAAATATTTAACTCTAAACTAGAGTTAATTATTTAGTTTGAGGCTAACATGTTAAACTATTTAGTTTATAGCTAAGTATTTAGCTTCAATCTTATTATTTAGCTTCCTAAGCAAGGTTAGCAAGCTAAATATTTAGTTAGTAAGTTAGCGTCAAACTAAGTAATTTTACTGTTAAATACTTAGCTTAAAGCTACATATTTAGATTAGAGACTTTTTTTTGCTTCAAACTAAATATCTAGTTCAGAGTTGAATATTTAGCTTCAAAGTTATTTAGTTTCCTAAGTAAATATTTAGTTTGAGGCTAAATATCTAGTTATCAAGTTAGCTTCAAACTAAATATTTATAATTATTGAAAATAATTTGCTTCAGATTAAATATTCAGTTTATTGCCACCACGACTTGTAAGCAAAATATTTAGTTAGTAAGGTAAATAGTTAGTTTTAGGCTAAATATTTATCTTCAAACTGAATATTTAGATATCAAAATATTTATTTTAACGTCTTTGTGTCGTGCTTTCACATAAAATCCTAAATTCTGCAAACATTTCTCTTGAAATCCATTTAGGAATTGATTCAGACCAGCAATTTCAGATTTTTGATTATGATTTCAACATGCAAATTAAATTGAACACATCTCTTTCAACAAAATAATTACTGCACAAAATATCCAACTAAAAATCAAATTAAACCAATTTCTGTAAACAAGAATCAAACCAATTCCTACACAGGATATCCTTCCAGTTTACTTTTAAGTCTTAAATGTCCAATATTTTTTTATATTCCCTGAGGTTTCCTGTGTAGGAACTCTTCAAAAAGCTGCAAAGCATGTCACCGCTGAAGCCGGCAGACGCGACGCGTGAGGTTAGTGGCGAGTACTAACAGAGGCGGGGGGAGACGTAGGGCTCAGATCAGGGTCAGGAGCGGGGGACCTGGGGGTCTGAGGACCTTCCTAGTGAACAAACATGAGTAAAAAACAAAACACAGAAGCAGATTCACGAGGTTTAAAGAAAAGCAGGTTAATGGAAAACGATGTGAGCTAAAGAAGACGGAGGCGGCTGAATGAGTCTGGTGGTAATCAGGAGTGAGATTATAAAACTGCAGAGTGTGAAGAAGCTCTGAGTAAAAAGCAGAAATGGATTATTAATAAAGCGCTTCATGCTTTTCAGAGAAACACTTTTATATCAACCCAGCATGTAGAATCCATGTAAAATTTAATCCAGCTGAAACATCACCATCTACAAAAACTCTGAATTAATATGAGCTGCAGCAACATTGGGGTCACTAAAATACTTTTGATTTAATTTGACTTGATTTACCCTGCACTGCAAAAACAGAAAGTTCCTACCAAGTATTTTTGTCGTTTCAAGTTCAAGAAAAAAATAAGCAACTTTTCACCAAGTTAAAGAAGCTTTCTTATGTCAATAATTCCTTTATGTTGATGAAAACTGGCAGATTATTTCATTTTTCCCATAAGAGAAATAATCTGCCAGCGGAACCTTACAAAGGAATTAGCCACTTAAAAATGCTTCTACATCTTGCTGCAAAGTTACTTGTAAGTTAATTCAAGTGTACTAAAATATACACACCACTAAATTTACAAAAATTCTGGGTAAGATTTTGTGTTTTTGCAGCGTGTGTATCAGGTAACAGCACACTACAAAAACACAAAATCTGAAGTATTTTTGGTGCAGTATATAGTACAAATATTTTAGTGCACTTAAAATAAGATAGATCTAACTTGTAAGTAACTTTTCACTAAGATACAGGAGCTTTTTTACGTCAATAATTCCTTTATATTGATGAAAAGGTTCTTTCGGCAGATTATTTCACTTCTAACGAGACATTTCTACCACGTAATAAGTGACATAATCTGATAGTGGAAGTAGAACTTCTTCATCGATGTCGAGGAGTTTTTCACTTAAAAATGCTCCTATATCTTACTGAAAAGTTACTTGTAAGTTAGTTTTCTCTTATTTCAGGCGTACTAAGACATTTGCACTCGAAACTAAGCACAAATACCTGGAAAGATTTTGTGTTTTTGCAGTGTTGTGTTCATGATTAAGGTGAAAATTTCACTGCAAAAAGGATTTTTTTTTGGTCTAGTTTCTAGTGCAAATACTTTGGTACACCTGAAATAAGAGAAAACTAACTTACAAGTAACTTTTTATCAAGATGTGGGAGTTTAATTTAAATAAATTATTCTTTGATATTATTGAAAAAAATACTAGTTTCACAGGCAGATTATTTCACTTTTGACATATGGAAAAATATCTTGTTATAAGTGAAATAATCTACCAATTGAACTTTTATATCAAGGAGTTATTCACTTAAAACAAGCTCCTATATCTTGATAAAAAGTTACTTCTAAGTAACTTTTCTCTTATTTCAGGCGTAGTTAGATATTTGCACTAGAAACTAGATAAAAATATTTTGTAATATTTTGTGTTTTTGCAGTGAACAGATCAAATCGTCACTGTAGCTGTTTGATCGTCTTCATGCAAGCTGATTGTGTTTAAATGGGGAACTTTTCCTCCCCAATGGGGCCGACTACTGACTTGCTGTTTGTACGGGTGTTGGCGAACAGAACCGGAGCGGGCCCGCCTGCTTTTTAATGGCCGCTGCAAAGGAATGAGTCTGCAGCTAAGATCTGGTTGTGTTAAAGCTTGATTAGTTTTGTTCTCTACAGTGTTTCTGGGTTATAATTTTGAAGACAGAGACCTTTTCGCTCGGCTCCTGGACGTAGGCGCTGTGCCTCCATTTTGTCAAGACGATGGGATCGACGTTGTTCCGGTCCAAACTGCGGCTCTTCGGTCCGTCTCCGGCCGGCTGAGGTGGCGACAGGTTGTACTGCAGCAGAGGAGGAAAAATGAAAAACAAAAACCAAACTGAAATGATTTTTCTTCTGAAATACTAAAGAATGAAACTAAAAATGTGAAGATTTTTCAGCAAATTGGTAAATTTTCTGTTCCCAGAGTTTCTAAGAAATGACAGAATTACCTTCAGGTATTAAATAAAAATATGATGGACGTATGGAAGAACAAAGAGATGAGAGGATGATGGATGAAGAGAAAGATGGACAAATGGATGGATACATTGAAAAATGAAGGGATGACAGGATGATGGATGAACAGAAAGATGAAACAATGGATGGATTGATGGATGGATGGAAAAACAGAGGGATGAATGGATGAATGATGAATGGAAAGATGGATGAAAGGATGGATAGATGTAAAAATGAAGAGATAAGAGGATGTTTGGTGAATAGAAAGATGGATGAACGGATGGATGGACGAAGAGAAAAACAGAGATGAGAGGATGCAACCATCCATCAATAGAAAGATGGATGGATGGATGGATGGATGGATGGATGGATGGATGGATGGATGGACGAAGAGAAAAACAGAGATGAGAGAATGCATCCATCCATCAATAGAAAGATGGATGGATGGATGGATGGATGGATGAACGGATGGATGGACGAAGAGAAAAACAGAGATGAGAGGATGCATCCATCCATCAATAGAAAGATGGATGGATGGATGGATGGATGGATGGATGGATGGACGGACGGATGGATGAACGGATGGATGAACGAAGAGAAAAACAGAGATGAGAGGATGCATCCATCCATCGATGGATGGATGGATGGATGGATGGATGGATGGATGGACGGACGGACAGATGGATGGACAAACAGATGCACTAAAAATGGATAAAACACTAAAAAATAAATTCTCACTTCTTGTTAATTAACTTTAAATCTTTTGAAGAGTCGATGTAAAAAAAGATACGATGATCAGTCGGTGCATCTACTGAACGAAGGTCATTAAAAAAAATTTTTTCCAGCAATTTCAGTTTAGAAAGCAAATATTTTTTCACCCTGCAAATAAAAATCGAACAAGTTTTCTTTTTCCTCCGACAAACTGCAAAGCATTAATTTAGTCGCCACCTTTTCCTGCTTTTTCCACCAAACTATTAATAAAAACTAAAACTATTAAATGAATTCATATTTAACAGAAGTCTTAGCTCTAGAAAAATTGTCAGCAAAGTTAAATCTTGGAGTTCCATCGTTTTTTTTTTAATTATTATTTTTTACTTTTTTCCCCAGCGTCTTACCTTCGGCAGCTCCCATTCTGACCTGGAGCCGTCGGCGCTGTAGTAATAAGGCCTTCCCTGGTCATCGACATGTTTTAACCACTAGCAGCGCAAAAAGTAAAGAAAAAATAAAATATATAAAGAAAATTATAATAAAACAGACACGCAAGAGAAAATAATTTCCTGTTTTCTGGTTTGCAACCTTGTTGTTTTGTAATATTGTCCCAGGATGGTCAAGCCAGTGCAAAAAATAAAATAAAATAAAAAAATCAGTTACACTGCAAGAGGAAATTTACTATAATAACCACAAAAAATGGGTAAATCAGCACTTTTCAAAAACCTTTCCAGCACCACACTTGAGTTAAAATCTATACAAATTAACTAAAAAGGAAGATTCAATTCACTATAATACAAAATCATTTAATACCGGCATTGATCATATCTTGTAATAGTTCTACATTCTGTAGTAGAGTCAAAGGAAACTAAAATATAACAAAATGTTGTGGTTTGTAAATGTCTCACACACACCCTATAAACCTGATTATAAGTTTTCTGGTAGAAATAGAAATAATTGTGACTCTAACAAAGTTAAAATAAAGAAAATTTGGACTGATTTAACTCCAGAGAGTGAGAGAAAATTTATGTTTTTATTAACTGTATAAAATTATCTGGTTTCAATTGCAAATTATGTTTTAAAAATTTTGAGTTATTAAATCACTAGGTTTATTACAAAACTGTGCAGTTCGAATGTCAACCACTTCCAAAGACTTTATGCAGAAATCAGCAACTTTAAATATTAAAAATAACATTTTATTTTTGTAGTATTCACCTGCAAACAAAAGGACTAAATCTGGTTCTGCTTTGTCCTTATGGAAAAGGAGTAGCGCCGCGAAAACAAAAATAAAAAACACTCTGACTATAATCTCAGAATGTTGACTTTTTTCCAAAGAATTTTGACTTTGTTTTCATATTTAATCTCAGAATTTTCACGGAGATTAACTTTTTGACTGAGATTAATCATTCCGATTCTATTCCCAGAATTCCCACTTTAACTCTCAGAATTCCGACTAACTCTCAGAATTCTGACCTTTTTTTTTTTTTTTCAGAATTCTGACTTTCATCTCAAAATTAAATTCTGTTACAATTTTTTCCAGAATTCCGACTTTAATTCTCAGTATTCTTTTTTTATTTTCAGAATTCTGAACTTTTTTCAGGATTCTGACTTTTGATCTCAGATTTAAGTCAGAATTTGGAGACAAAAAGTCAAAATTATTTTCCAGTGGTCCTAATCCTCTTCCATATGTCCCAGTACTGTCAAAGCAGTGGAGTTAAAAAAAAGAAGTCAGAATCCCGCCCTTTAAGAGGAAGTTTTTTACTTTAATTAACCAGAGGAACCAGGTCCAGCATGCAGTCCCAAACACCCAGCAGAGGCAGCAGCAGCAGCAGCTCGGTGGTACCTTCTCGTTCGTATAGTCGCTGACGTACAGCGTGTGTCCGTGTTCGTCCATCTCCTCCGACCAGCCGCTCAGCGGCGAGCCGTACAGGCTGTCCGACTGGCTAGAGTAGGCGCTGAAGCAGGCGTCCTCTGAGGACAGAGGCTGGAGTCCTCCGACGGACAGCGACAGGAAGGGAAGGAAAGACGGCGAGAGCGAGAGAGGAGTGGTCTACCATCAGAGGGAAAACAGAGAGCACCTTTCACCAGAGGGACAGTCATGCAGCGATTTAGCAGAAACAGCCCCCCACCATTAAAACAGAGGAGGAAGTGTAAACCTGAGGCACTGAGTAAAGTTTATGCTTTTGGCCTGTAGGTGGCAGTGTGGTGCAGCCGTTTGACGAATCAGAAGTTATCACTGCAAAAACACCAAAGTATTTTGTCTAGTTTCAAGTGCAAATATCTAAATTTGCTGGTTGGGTAGCAGCTTGTTACATTTACTCTGATACATTTACTTGAAAATGTACTTTTAGGAGGGTTTTTACTATGCTGTAATTTTCACCTTTACTTGTTTTGGGATTTTATGTTTTATTTATACATTTCTTTATTAGGTTTATTTAATAGACACAATAACAGTCAAACTGAATAAAACAGCAGTCCCATGTCTGTATCATAAAGCTTACACAGTAAGTTAATTTGCAAAATGTTTCCCTACATAGACTTTTCTAACCAATATATAAAACTATTAGGAAGTGAAATAATAATAATGTAAAATATTAAAACATGTAGATCAGTCGGTTTTAAGAGTTTGTGTGTTTTAAGCATTTTTTATGGCATATTTTTATTCTTAATTTTTAATTGTTTAGCATTCTCTCTTTGACTAACTTTTGTTTTTCATTTTCTTAAACCTAAAAGAAGAAATTAACTGATTCTATAAGGTGTGTATTTTTAAAGGTTTGTTCAGGTTTTTTTTCAAAGCGTCATGTAGACAGATTTTATTTATAAGGTTATTTTCATTCTACCTGAAGGGTAATACCATGTTTCCACTAGAAAGTTGACCAAAAATACTTAATTTGTGTGTTTTTGCAGTGATCTTAGAGTCAAGGGAAGCAAACTTATGTGATGGGACGTCACTCCAGAGTGCATTTTGAGAAAAAAAACCAAAAAGTGTGTTTTGATTGTAATCACAGACACTCGCTGCTGATGAGCTGCAGTCGGCTCATTAGAAGGAAAACACAGCAGTTCAATTTCAGATCAGCTTAGGAACTAATTACTCTGCTGCAAGGGTTTAATGAGATGCCTGTCAAAAAAAAATAAACTCCAACTCTGTCAGATTATTATTTTTTTCTTCTGATGAGCCAAATCTCCCATAACTATTAGTCAGAGCTGACAGCAACTTCATTCTGCCAGATTAATGGTATGAACAATAAAATCCTGATTTAATCCAGCTTGTATTTAGGCATAATTTACAACAACCAAAACTACTCACCAAGTGTTTCAGCGTCAAATGGTTCAAATTCTGTAAAATTCTCCAATTAAGAACCTTTTGCTATCCAATTAGAATTGGTTAATTAAAAAAAAATCTGCCCAACACTGTAATGATGTTAAGTGAAGTTAAAGGCTTATTTAAGTTTTATTTTTAATACTGCATAAAGTAAGCTTAAGTGGCTAGTTGAAAAAAAACGAATGTCTGTTTTTATCTGATTAATTGGCAGAATAGCCCAAAGAATGATTGATAACTAAAATAATTATGCAAAAAATCTGCTGTTAACTCTTTAAACTATGCTGCACCAAGTTATGCAAACTCTACAGAAAAAATTATTCTGTGCGTGTTTAGCAACACAGAACGAGAGGAAGCGATCCCTGCAATCGTACAAATCTGGTAACCATGGAAACTAATCAACAAAGCATGTTATTTGTCACTTCCTGTTAGATTTACGCTAGCATTGCGTTTTTACTGCGCCTCTTACAGTACTGTGGAAAAATCTTGAATCTTCTGTTACTTTGTTCTATTTTTTATTTAAAGCAGTTGGTTTTTCTGGGCCGTTGTGATCAGTGGTATCCCATAAGGTTTATTTTTATGTTTTATTTGTGTTTTGAGTTCATTTTCAGACACATTTTTTAATATTTGGTAAAACTGTTTAACTGTTACAAACATGAAAACACACCTTTCCATTTTATTTATAAAGTACATGAAAAAAAAAAACAATATGTTTACCCAAAGTGCTACGCAGTAGGATGAAATAAATAATAAAATAAAAACATTAAGCACAGAATGAGACGTACTAAAAAGACCACAAAATTACAAAATAGAATATGACAAAACTCACTGAAAACCATTGTGTTTTTGTCAAAGAGAGACTTAAAAACAGCAACAGAAGATGATTGTCTAACAGTTAATGGCAACTTGTCCCACTATTGTGGAGCGACAACAAAAAAGGCCTGATCTCTTTAAATCAGCGGTTCCTGTACAACAACGATCCTACAAGGACTTATAGGAGCAGTATTATGTAAAATCCACTCTTTTTATCTTTACTCCATGTTATAACGCTATTTCCTCAACAAAACTTACTTGGACTGTTGCTTTGATTCTTTCTGGCATGTCTGAGAAATCATTTAATGTCCATGGCAACTGTTCAGCTGCGCAAAACGCCTGGGTGGACCTAGCCCCGCCTTCAAGGTGCAGCTCCTCCTCAAAGCTGCAGTTTCCATGCTACCGAGTTTCCGTCTCACACACACTACCCTCCCACTGTGCTCCTTCAGACTAGCCAGCAGCAATTAGCAAACACCTGGTGGAACTGCGCATCAGTCGCGTTTGTTACATGAGATACTTTGAAAGTGAAATGCTGGAAAATCGCTGACCAAAAATGTAAAGCAGCCAAAGCTCCAAGGAGAACTTTAAAAGATTTTTGGGAAACTGAGTGTGAATAAATCCAGGTAGTTTTAAGCTTCTACAAATCCAACAAGTTCATGAAAATAAATGGTTGGAAGAGCTCAAGTACAGCATACAGCTTATGGTACTACTAGGTGTTCCTTACCATATAATAAAATATGCAGATTGTGAAGTTTTAAAAGATTGTCATGAAGCTTTTAAAATGGTTTCAAATCCATTTGGATCCAGGTAGAGGGAGAGTACAATATGATTACTATTGCAGGAACTGCACTACAGAAACACAAAATCTTAACAAGTATTCTAGTTTCTAGTCCAAATCTGACAAAACTAACTTACAAGTAACTTTTTGGTAAGATACAGCAGCTTGTTTTAGGTCAATAATTCCTTCATACTGAAAAAGTTCTAGTTATAAGTGAAATAATAGGACAGATCTTTTTCATCAATATTAAAGAATTATTGACTTAAAACAAGCTCCTACATTTTTCTGAGAAGTTACTTTTAGTTTATTTTGTGTCTTATTTTAAGTGTACAAAGTTATTTGCACTAGAAATTAGACCAAAATACTTGGTAAAATCTTGTGTTTTTCCAGTTCCGTCGTTTATAAATTCCTCTACCACAACGAAAAGCCACTCAGCGGCCCTTACTTTGCCGTACGCTGGTTTTTATTGTCCAGATGGACGTGAACTTTACCTCAGAGCTTTCTCCAGCGCTGTGTTTGTCGTCCCTGGCATTCCCGACGCCGCCATCTTTGGTCCGCGGGGGCTTCCATGTCCTCTCATGGGTGGAGCGGTTGCAGTAGTAATGTCTGCCGCTGTGGTCGGTGTACGTCTCCCAGTCGCCGGCGACGTGAAGGGGAGAGCCGGACGGCTGCGGCGGCAGGCTCTTCTTGCTGATCTTCAGCTCCTGGAGGTTGGTGTAGACCGGAGATTCGGAGACGCTTTGGGCCGTCGTAGATCCAGTCTGTGGGAGAAAAAGGAATTAAATTGGTTATGCATGTTTCTGGAAACTGAATGAGGTTTCTGCGATTAAACAAATTCAAAATGTGCAGAAGTGAACATAAATAAAAAATGAGAAAAAACTAGTGTCTCCTTTATTATGTTTCTTCTTACGTGGTAAAATATTAGAGAAAAATTACACTATGAGATTTTTTTGTCGCGATCAGTAATAATTTGAGCACACAGGAGGAGGAGAGAAGAGAAGCTGCTGTTATAAAACTCTGGATGCCACAGACTCAAGCTAGGTTTGGAAAAGAGGAAGTAAAACTCAAGATGTGTGCAGAACATTAGGAAGACAGTTTAGACACATTGATCCCTGCAGCTAGAAACAGAAAAACTTTAAATCTGTTACCGTAAAACCCGATGACGTCTTTTTGAGCCCGAGATTTAAAATTCATGCAGCTGCCATTCATCAAAAATCTGAATGCAAAGATTTATTTTATCTGCCAGCTAAACACCCACAATTACTTAAATATCTTAAGGCAAAACAAACAAAAAAATAACAAATTAGGAAACTAGGAATTTAAATTGTTTGCCAGTTTGTGCTAAGCTAAAATAGCTTTTTCTTTTTTAGAATCAGGAAACGTCACTGAAAGAAACATTACTTGCTGTCCTTTCAGGACTACGAAGATATTATTTACGTTTTCAGATCCTGTTTTAAATTTAACTTGTTGCAAACGGCGTCTGCTGTCTGAGGAAAGCTTTCTGGGTCAATAAAACATAATTCAGACTCATCTTGTTTTAACCGGTAATAT